>NC_045643.1:34386556-34702238 GCF_009829145.1 Chiroxiphia lanceolata | reverse complement strand
AATATCTAAGCACTTCAGGAGCTGCCACTATCACAGTAACAAATAATAATATTTTAACCTCTTGTTAAATCATGTGCTAAGATGGGTTTATGGTGTTGTTTATGCAAATTATGCTCAGCCCTTAAAGGAAACACTCTGTTGACATGATTAGATTATAATATAGCCACTTAAAAAATTACGTATGTGATAAGGAAAGCTTTGTGGAGAAGGAAGCACAATGGTAATGGTAATACCATATGTAGTAAAAAAATAAATTCAGTAAAAAGCTCCTGATTATTCAGACTGAAGTACAACAGAATTTTATATTTATCAAAGTTGTTACATATTCTTTACAAAACTTTTATAACATATTGTGAGCATATCAGATACACAATTCATTAGATTTAGACCTAATTGCTGTAACTGTGCTTTTTTTATCTCTTGTTATCAGGGTTAATCACCAAGGCAATGTCCTACAGAACAAGTCACCACTTCCTTGGTCAAAAGGGCATTTAACCCCTTTTTTTGGCCATCCCTTTTGGATTAGTGAATTTACTAAATTTTGTAGGTAGTAACAATATCAAACTTACCTGAAAATGCAAGCAATGACTTATTCCCTGACCAGAAGCAGAACTACAAGAACTTCTCTTCTTAAGTTTCCCATGGTATATTCTATATAGGAAAGATTCCTGCAAATATTTAACCAGACCTCTGTCTCCTTACAAAGGTGAATAAAATGAAAATTAAGAAAATCAGCAGAATTACAAAAATATGAGCAGTCTTTGCAAAGAGGGAATTTCACAAGTGGCTTGCCAGAGTATTGCATTTTCCTGTGCTTACTGCCCGAAAACATTTCTATGACATCCTTCTGTGCTTTTTTCTTCCTTTACTTTGTGGTGGAAAGTAGATGTTTATGGAGTCTTTTAATTTTTTGTCAGATATTTCACACAGATCCATGTCTTTGTAGAGGGAATGCAAAGAAAGAATCCAAACCTTTAATGTTTTCTCCCAAATAAGACTTTACTACTCATAAATTTACTGCTCATAAATTTATTACTGCATATGCCTTTCCTATTTCATGTAAAAGGAAGGGAAAATTTGAGCATTTGGGCTCAACTTCATAGGATTTCCATAGAAATTACTTACACAAGAGTTCTATATGTATAAAACAAAAATAAACACTTTTTTTGCAGTGTCTTATCTCCAATACTGTGAAAGATACATTGAGAATATTATTTATTTATTATTATAGTATTTGTATATTCTTATTAAAATGCAAAGAATAATTTAAAGCTGGAGCATGGGGACTGCTCCTAAAACATTTTCCCTTACAGGTACCATGTATCACAGAGAACGGACACATGGTGATTGCCTTTTACCAGAAATTATTCTCTTTAGCTGTATCCCTGAAGACCAGTGTTTCTTTTACAGGGGCTTTTTTTTTTTTTTAATGGAATTTCAAGTGTAAACATATTTCACTAGTTTATGAGTCACTTTCTCCGCTTCCTCTCATCTATCTCTCGCTGATTAATTTATGACCTTAAAAGGGAGTATTTTTGCTGTTATGTATAATTTCTTTTGATGTATTTTTTCTGACTTACCTACATACATAAACAGGAAGAAAAATACTTTTTCTCCTATTCTTATTAAAAACACACTACAACTTCAAAAGCTCAGAGTGAAATTATTTTATGGTTCAAATATTTTTTCCGGCTGAAGCTTTTGACATGACCTAAAATGGCATATTAATCATTTAATCATCCCCTATGAAACACGGGCTACTTGATTTAACTATTTAGCTATTGCCTAAAGGCTGGGTAGTCACAATGTTATCTGCCTTTTATTCTCATTTGTGCTCTCAGTCACTCACTCTTGTGCTTTCTTTTCATATATAACTTGTGCTTTCTTTTGATATATACACATTTGTCAATATTGCTGGGTAAGTCCTGCAGCACTAATGTAGTTAAAATAATCTGATTTTTAATTCTATAATAATTATTGCGTGTGAAGTATGGCTGATAAGAACAAGAACACAGTTATATACCTGTGGAAACCGGGTAAGTTAGGAAAATTCTGTGAATTTTTATTGCCTTGTTTTTGACATTCAGTGACACCAGTGCTGCTGCTTAGAAATCTATTGGAATAACAGATTTCTGTTGGTAAAGCAAGTTAGAGGATTAGATTCCATGTTTAATTCCCATCTGGTATATATCCCTACCTGCTGAGGATAATGGGTTAGGAAAGGTACTGACCTTGGCACAGTAAGTTAAAGAAAGTAAAAAACCACAGTTGCCCCAAGAGGAAGGTTTCAGTAGAAGGTGTTACATTTTATTGTCCTTGGTTTTCAGGCGAGTTTTTTCCATTGTCACCGTATTTTTTGTACACAAACATATGCGTGATATAAAAATGTACCATTATGTAAAAATAACATTTTCTTTCTAGGTTTTATATACCTATTTGAACTTTATCTTCTTTATAGGCCTCGTAGTTGATCAGTTCAGTCAGCGCCTGTTCTGGGCTGATTTTGAATTATCTGTTATTGGGAGTGTCCTTTTTGATGGTTCTGACTCAGTTGTGTCTGTGAGCACTAAACAAGGTATGGAGAGCTTTTCTGTAACCTGATTCCTATTTTCTTTTGTTTGGCTGAAGTTCCACTATTCAGACAAAGTGTGTAAACAAAAAGCAGTTATTATTAAGTGATATTTATTGGTTTTATTAGACAATACTTCAGATATTATCTGAAAAAAATAGATGTTTAAAATAAGATAATTTTAGCTTTAAGATAATCTAATAAAATTACTTTCAGGGAACAATGATTCAATGGTATATGCCAAACTCCAAGTTTTTAATCTAATCATTAGCTTAGGTAGTATGGAATAACATTGTGGTTGATATTTAGGCTTGGTCTCGCTTGGACTTATGTAGCAACAGGAGAACCTTGACTAAGAAATTAGAACTGTCTGCATTGAACAGGAGCTGTGGAGTTTGTAGAACAGTTGATCTGAATCAGTTCTGGGAGAAATAATGGGCTTGGCTTTCAGGTCAGCAAGTAATCACAGAATTCTCCTAACTGAATGTGAATGAGGAAAGTTCCCTTGGTAAGAAAAGAGATTCTGGTTAAGCAAACTTTGTTTCTATGGAACTGCATGTTGGTTTTTTAACAATTTGTTAGGCGACAATTTATGAGTAGAAAAGAGAGAGAACACATTTAAAAAAAAGAACATTTGATAGCAGGCTTTTGGGGAGAATTGCTTAGTGGGCAGTTGGTGCTGGGGTTTCATCGGGGTGATGTCACATCTAGTGCTCTTGAATTTTTTCACTAATTGTCCAGAATTCGCCAGGGTGTTCTGGAATATACTGGGAGAATACTCCCAAAATCCAGATTGGGCAGGACCAGATTTAACTCATCCTATTTTGGTTTTAAAGCATATTCTTCCATAACTCGAAGGTAGTCATCTGAATAAAGATCCTTTGAGTGTAGGAATCTGACAGCAGCCTCCTCTAACATTGAACCAAAGGAAATTTGAAGGAGTTTAGAAATTGCTTTGCCATGAGACTAAAAACTTCAACCAATTTAATTAAATAAACATAAAATAATGAATTGGAATTTAGAGATTTTTTTTTTATTGAAATAAAATACTGAGTACAAAGTATCGATAGCATGAAAGAACAGTAGGAAGAAATAAAGGCTGATAGTTGAAATTAGATAAATGCAACTGAAATACAAAACCAGTTTTAGTGTAAATGGAGATAATAGCAGGGACAAAGTATCACAAGGAATGATAGATTCTGGGTCTTTATGGCTCCAAGAAGAGATGGATCTCTGGCAAAGAAGTTTTAATCAGAAGCCATTGCCTTGTTACCTGGGTAAATGTGTGAAATTCCACAGCCAGCTGTGCATAGGAAATAAAGCCATGGGGTCTAATAGGCCCTCATAGCTCTTAAAAATGAGGAATTAGTAAAGTTAACAATTTATTTTACATTAATTTGCTATAATTATGAATTAAAATACATGTAGTAGAAGAACTAGCATTTAAAATATGTGAAGAAGGAGCTGAAGTAGTTTCTTTGATTTAAAGCAAAATTATCTGTTTCTTCCTTGTCTCATACTTCTAGTTAAAGTGTTGTACCTGAGTATGTTCTAATTAACAAGCTGCTACTGTAGAGTTTCCCCACTTTTCAATAATCACCCAGTTTCTGAGGCTGAATTGTGTGGAAAACTAATAGAAAGCTTGAGATTTTAGTTGCTTGCAGTGTGGAAGAATTCCTTTTAAGCAGATTGGCTTTTTCTAGACAGCCTTTGTGGGTGCAAAACCAGTAGTCTGAATAGTAGTAATGTCTTTAGGTGGTAACTGTAGAAATGCAATTGAAGTTATTATGAAGACAAAGTTATTTATTATTTGAATCTGATTTTTTATTTATTATCCATTTTTATTCAAGGTTTGCTGCATCCACATAGAATTGACATTTTTGAGGATTACATATATGGAGCAGGTCCTAAAAATGGTGCATTTAGAGTACACAAATTTGGCAGGAGCCTTGTGGAATATCTAAGTGTGGATGTTGATAAAGCAAAAAGTGCCTTGATTTTTCACCGCTACAAACAGATGGACTGTGAGTAAGCATAATTACTGTAAACTCAATATTGAGCACATTCACGTGGGGGGAAGTAACCAAGTTGTACAAATATAAACCAGAAGCTGATTGCCCAGACTGAAAATAGATTTAGTTATATATATTTTTATATAAGTTTGATTTAGATCGTTTGATCATTTTCACTCATTTGAAAGGACATTGGGCAAATGTGTACACAAATGCCTTTTGTACCTGCAATGTAAATGAGATATAAAAGAATTAGAAGAGGGCTGAATACAAATAGCTCTAACTAAAAGCAGATGAAGTTTTTTGCTCCATATTACCAATATGTTTTTTGTTACTGGAGTAAATTCTGTCCTTCAGTGAGTCTTGCACTGCTGTTTGAGTGAAGGTGTTAATGAACTTTAGGCTGTTGACATCCTGGAAACTGGAAGTGTATCAGAATTTTTGTATCTGATTATTTATCTCGTTCCAGCTTTAGAACAAAATTGTAAGTTCTAAAAATAAATAAATAAATAAAATCAATATCTTTATTATTTTGTCTTTTTAAACAGTGCCTAATCCATGCTTGGACCTGACTTGTGAATTCATTTGTTTACTCAACCCTTCTGGTGCAACATGTGCTTGTCCAGAAGGAAAATCATTGATGAATGGAACATGCATTGATCAAAGCCTCTTAGGTATGTACTGAAAACTGCATGAGAACTAGAACATAAACAGCTGGTCACTTTTTGTCATTGCAAAAGGCTGAGTTGTCTGAGAGTCCAGCTTTGTAATATTGTTCAATATACATGTTACTGAGCTGAAATGGAAAGAAAATATGGAGAAGCAAAATCCCAGATTCAAAAAAAACACACAAAAAAATTGAGCTTTCAACTGAAGTGATACAAGATGATATTTAAAAGTGAGTGTATATACATATTGACCAAAAGAAGCTTGCAAGGCTCTGAAGTGTTTTGGATCCCAAATTAAACATTAGCCATTTAGGAGCAGAAAAATAACCTTAAAGACCATCAAGAAACACCTCTGCTTACACTGCAGCAACAGTCAAAGGGCAGTGAGAGCAGCATAGGACATAAATGACTGTGAAGTAACAGACAAAGAAAGAAAAAAACTGAAATATTTTTATCTAAAATTACATCTTTTGGTAACATCTGTAATGACTAATATCAAGTCACAGGAAACCAGACTTCATGGGAAAAGAGCTTCTAAGATCTTGCTGTGGAGAAAATATTCTTATAGAAGAGTATTAAGTACTTTAAAACTGTTTTCACCCTAATTTAGGCTGAACCTAAGGTGGTCAGACTACTGGAATGAATTCTTAGCCAGCTTGAATTTTAAAATGTTCTAGAAGTCACAGGATAGTATTTCTTATGTGTATCACACATATTAGGATGTTTTTCTGATGCCTAATTTCAGGCTCAGAAGTGTAAGTGGTAGATATTTGGGCGAGATCCTCAGTACTTAAAGTGCTTAATTTAGCAATTAAATTAATTTACCTGAAATGTCATAATGGTGTGGAGAAAATCTCACCGATGTATACTACCTACTCTTCAAATATTGAATTAACAAAACTGTGTTTTAGTAGTTTATAATGTGGTGTTAGTAAAGCTCCCAACTCTAAACACCCTCCCTGCCTCTCCACGTGTCTTGTCAAGATTTTATGCTGATACAGCACCACCAAAAAAATTATTTCAAATTACCTATAGTTACTATTCAGGTGTTGAAGAATGGGCAAATAAAAGAATATTGTTTTTCACTGCTAAATTGCAGTAATTTGAGCCCATAATTTCAGCAATGCTACAGTTTTACTAATGAGGCAAAGGATTAAGCCATGGTAATGTTTTTAGGAAGGTGTGTTTTTATTTGAGAAAGAAGTGAAGAGGCTTTTAAATTACTTCACTACTGGTTATAAATTTTTATGGATAGGCAGAAAATGCCTAGAGAAGCATTTTTAATATATTGATAATTTTCAGTACCTTCCCACAGCTTCAATATCTGTTATGACTTTTTAAAGGGCTGCTGAATAAGTGTTTCTTAGGTTTTTTTGTTTACAATTATATTTCAGGTAATGTGTACCATAGGCTTTTTTGTACATTTTTTTCCAGCATGTTATTTATGTAATATAGATTGCAGGTTTTGTAGCCTCACAGATTATAAATTATGAATTGAAAAAACCTCTGTATCATAGCAATCTAACAAGTGTATGTTTTTGCACTATGTAAATTTTTTTTTGAGAGTATTCAGTGGATGTTAAACAGCTGTATAATGCTGACACTCCACTTAGGCTTCCAAGGGTCAGCAGAGATTCCTGGAAAGATCAGAGCTGACCTCAAGATCAGCATCTTGAATTAATGCAGGTTTATAATTAAAGGCTGATTTACAGTCCACTTGCCATTAATAGGTCGCTAATAGCCTGCAAGCAAAAGACAAGTCAATTTATAAACCAGGTTCTTTTACTTTAGGTACTTATCCAGTATGGAATAAAAAATTATGAGCTGTAGTATTTTGTTCAGTTTCTGATGAAGATATAGAAAACATATATTAAATATTCCACAAACATTTGCCTTATTTAAATCTACCATTATATTGTCTTTGTTGTCTCAGAGCATTTTTGGCACAGTTATGGATGTCAGTAACTCAAATCAGAAATTCCTTCTTTACTTGGCTGTATATTGCAGAAGAGTGACCTAGAAATCCAAAGGGAGGTTGTATAATCATATTTTCTTGTTGCAAGTCAGTCCAAATATTTCCATTGATTTTGGTAGTCTTCTGGTTTGTCCCTAAAAGAACAAAATCCCAAAGGATTTTAATTTGAGATGTATCTGTAAAACACTTTTTCGCTGATGTATTCTTTTGGTTTTGCTACTAGTTTGATCACATTGCAATAGATGTGTAGTAGATAGCTTACAGTGATTTATATACATCATGTCTTATCTGTTCAGCAATAAACTACCACTCATTTACAGATCTGAAAACTCAGGTTTTTGATTTCCTGTAGTGGATGTCATTCATACAGCAATAGAAGGGAAAGGTTCTGATTGTTTTGTACTTGAATAGTGGCTATTTCATGTTATGTAAGAAGTTTCTTACTTTCAAATATTAGTACTAGTTGTGGATATCAAGAACTAATGTGACTAAATTGTACTTTCTGAATAATACATAACTGACAGCGTCAAAATGTCACAGCCATCTCCGCTTCCCATCCGTCTTAAATAGTGACCCCAGGAGAGCTTGTGGCTGAAGATTCTGTTTTGACAATACATATTTCACTATCCTTGTGGAAAATGCCTTCCAGCAAATAATGATCATTGTCAACATTTTTATGTCATTCTTCTTTTTGGTAGGTTTTAGCATTATTATTGTACAGATGCATTTGTACAGTTTCTTCTCAGTCTGCCTACTGTAAAGGTTGGTGACTGCAAGGTAATCTCAGTCTTGATCTGTTTCTTACGGCTATATCCCAAAAACTGGGTTGTTGTTTGTTTGTTTGTTTGTTTGTTTTTTAATAGAAGAAAATTAGCTGTCCTAAAATTCTGCATGATATTACTACTAGCTTGACCCATTGAGCTCATTTTTCTTCATAAGGCCTATGTGAGGAATACTAAATACTGAATACTCAGTGGCTGTCTTTAAGACTGAATCCAGATTGCCTCACACAGCTGTTTCACCAGCGTCTCACGCAACGCATGAGAAACAGCTTTTGGGTTTGATTTGGGGTTTTCAAGTTGGAGTTGCATCATTCAGAATGTTTTAATAACAAAATCAAAACAAGTTCCGGTGCGTTCTTAGATAAGCTTCCATCTCATTTCTCCCTAGATGATAATGACTGACAGAGTACAGTGTTTTTTGAGGGTTATTGACTATAGCAGGCCTGACTTTCAGTTTAGAACTGAAAACTACCCTTTAGTTTTCCAGTGGGCGGAATACAACTTCATTTTCCTAAAAGAGACCCCTGGATTTGCATCCATTAGGTTTCTTCTATCTAATTGTCTGTAGCACAATGAAGCTAAAAATGTACCAAGAGGATGAAAACAGAGAGAGTTGCACTGGAGGAAGACAGTGTGTAGTACAGCTGAGTGAGCAAGAGTAATGAACACTTCCAAGAGTTCCCTGATCTGGAGCTTCACGTTTATCACTTTCCTGTTAAGAGGGGAATATTTCTGCTGTCTTCGCTGAATGAAAAGCCTGAGGAAAAATTACAGAAACTCATATCTGGTGTTGCTTCTGAACAGGGATGAAACGTTTAATTCATCACATTGTTTCCTTCTGCGCACTTCTGTGGGGACTTGCCAACTGCACATGTGGATTTCAGGCAGAGCAAGTGCTTTGGCTGGGGATGGAGGGATTAATCCCCATGGACCTTCTTTTTCACCCAATGTCTGCCTCAGGGAGCAAAAGCTATGGCAGTTCAATCCATGCTATCTTTCTGGGGTTTGTCCTGCTTTCAGCCTTCCTAGGTATCAAATAGAACCAGGGTCACACAGAAGTCTGCTCCTGATTTGGAAAAAAAAAACTCTTTACAGCACATCTCCTGTGTTTACAAAGGGGTTAGTGTTGGGATTGGTGTTTCCCAGAACAGAAGAAAATGGGCATCAGTTATTTTTTTCTTACTCTGCATCCTTTTCTTAAACCTTCTCTTCCTTCTAAAATTGTAAAGCAAATATTTTTAAAAGGAAAAAAAAATGTGAAGAGAAAACAGAGAGTAGCATCTCTCTTACAGCATTCAGACAAAGTTCGGGGATAACAATGTTCTGATACATTTAAACATGTGGAAAACTGGCGGGTACTACGACTTTCTGTAAGGACAGGAATATTTGTAAAACCTTACCATAATATTAGAACTCTGCACTCTGTCTTTAGTAGGTACATTCATCTCTATAAAGGATGAGCTACACCTTTGACCAAAGGGTAGGCAAGACCAAATTTTCTGCCCCATGAGATGAGTATTTTCCTTTGTAGGGAGGGAAACTGTTCTTGTCCCAAAGCATGTAGGTCATGAACCTTGTGCTCTGTAGCATCATCTCTCCATTGAACTTTTCTAATCCAGAAATTGGTGGATATTTCAAAAGGGAGAAAATAGCAAAAAGTAAGATGCATTTTTCTCAGAAAAGAGAGGGTTGTTATAGAAATGTCAAAAAAAATGTGTGTGTCTATATATTTGGGGGAGAGGGATGGAATATCAAAAAATTGAATGAGTGAAAATACCGGTAGAGTTCATGAGGCTTTGATTTGCTATTGTATCAGTATTTCTTCTGTGTAAGATTTTCCTTTTACTTTCAGGAAAAGAAAAGAGTCAGAGATGGAGCAGATAAGCCAAAGTCCATTAAAAAACATAAGAAAACCTGCAAATTAAAATTATTTGATTCTTTATTAGCAGTATATTAAGATTGAAATGGGCAAATCAAGGCGGCAGGAGACTAAATAACTGGATTAGGAGAGAATATATAAAATTAGATGACCCATAATCCTTTCCTTTCTTTCATGTTAGAGGTCCAGTAACTTAAACTAGGGGTTGTGTAACAAGTGAAATGATTTACTTCTGACAGTTCAGAAGTGAAAAGAGCAGCTGGGAGGTCTTTGAGTCCAAGTTCCAGCAAGCACAGAGCAGCACAGAATTGACTCCAGACAGAAGCTTCTCTGATTTTAACTTTTTTTTTTTTTTTTTTTTTTTTAAATCTTGTTCCAAGTACATGCTAGAGCTGTTCTTAGCTCATCTTTCAGAGGTCTTTATTCAGTAATTCAAAATAACCGTATTCAGCTTTATAGACAAATTCTTCTGTTTCTCTCCTGTATTCTTTTTCTTTCCGTCTTCTCCTGTGGGACCATTCTGCTCTTGTCTCCCACAAAAAAGCATCTGATCTCCTTTTGTATTCAGTTGATGTGAATCTGCAAGCGTAATTTGTTTCTTGTATTTACTTTCAGACAACAAAGCAGCAGCATTAAAACCCCTATATTGTTAAAGCCTAATGTAGTATTTTACAACTGGCTTATCCATTGCATCTTTCAATCCTATTTCTTGGTTTATTTAAAGTCCAAAATTGTTGAAGTAACTTTTCTCTGTTTCATATTAGATATGTGTTGGAACTCTTGAATTTAAAATGTTTCATAGAGAACAAAATCAGTAGTAATTGTAATTTTTTTTTTTCAGATGTCATGTCTCAATTCTGTGGAATTGCTCTAGAAGAGCATGTTTGTAATGCACTATCAGAAAGGTTCATAAAAATGAGCAGTTGTCTGTACTTCAGTGTTATTTATTCTGTTTTACCAAGTTCTGCTCCATAAACTCATGACTAATGATAAGCAAAACAGATAAGATAAGCAAAACAAAAATAGACCTCTCTGATAAGATATGCTACATTATCCATTCAAACAACTTGTATAATGAGTAACTGGTTCATGGAACATCAAAGGATTTAACGAACCACCCAAATAAATAAAACACTGAAGCATCCTCAAACTCCCAAATACAAAGTAGCTTTGTTACAGCAGGTGTATCCAGAGCGGATACCAAAAACTTAAGTGCAAACAGGATTTCATATTTTTATTGTAAACACATGCCATGAAGTAACGATGTGCCAGTCAGTCCACCACAGAAACTTTTAGATTTGCTATCTACTTTCAGCTTAGTTTGAGAAAGGTGTACAATTACCTGAAAGGTGAGAGTTTCCAGAAGTTCTGTTTAAATAGATTTGATCCCAGGTTACATGTCTGCACCATCTCAGCACTGGTTGTGAAAGGAGGCAGCAGACCCTGCAGAGGAGGGGTGGACACAGGCAGGAAAGAGAGAGTTGGGTGCATTCAAAGAAAGGGCTGTGCACAAGCACAGGTATATTACTGGGCTCTGCAGAATCTGTGCTGGAGAGAACTGTTCAGGTAGAGGATGTGTGACATTTCTAAATTCTGCACTTTTGCAACACAATGTGTTTGAACATCAAAGGAGTTGCTGTGCCTGTGTCACATCAGTCAGTGTTAGACCTCAACAGGTATGGAACAAATGGGAACCTTGACTCCTCCTCATCAGTTGTTTGAGTAAACCAGATGAACTCAGCAAAACACCAGCAGCTGGTGGATCTGCTACTGGAGAGTTTTCAGTGCTTGTGATATCCCTCTTGTTTAAAGCCGTGTAAGCTAAAATACTGGATTAGTTAGAAAGTAGTCTGGCTGCACAGGATTTGTTTTGCTATTTGAGAAATTACAGGTTTAATTGCTGCAAACATGTTTGGGCTGGAAAGGTGCTTGTCTCTTTCTTTAGAATTACAGGTATTTGGATGTTTGAGCATTATATGCTAGTCTATAATTAATTTCTTGTTGGTATCATTGAATAACTTTATATCCTGTTCACTGAAGTGAATAGAGGTTTACTTTTCAACATGTTTCCAAGAGAGGCACAACTCTAATTACAAAACAGCTTTATAGGAAGATTGAATCTGGCCTAATCAGAATTTGTGTCACCTCTAAGATGTGCCATCAGCAGTCAGTGAATGCAGAGCAGCAGGCAGTACCACTTCTCAGGGATTTTACAGTCTGAGCAGACGAGAAAAAGAATTTATCAGGAAATATGATTTAGGAGCAACAAGTTCATATGCAAACATCAATTTTTGAGGATGATTTTAAAAGCTGAGTAATTTCTTTTTTAAATATTTTGGATAAAGCTTAGTTAAGAAGGCTGTTAGTTAATAGAGAGAGTGGACGAGAGATCCAAAAACAACTAATAGAAAAAGGCTGAGGTCACCAGAAAATGACTGGGAAGTTTCCTGAGGTCTCCCAGATGAAACCATCATTCAATTTTCTGGTTCTTAAACTAACTAGGAAGTATAGTTTCAAACAAGAACTCATACTATCATTAGTAATTTAGGTCCTAGAGTGGTCAACTTCCCTGTGACATCATTTGGGTGTGCCATGCACAGGCCCCCAACTCATTAGGGTGCAAGCTCCCACCAACTCTGCAGCTCCTGGCAGCCTTTATGGAACTTAAGATCTCCTAAGTGTGTTGGGTTTTTTTCAGCACTGTGGAAACAGAACTGATAGTTTACTTTTTCTCAGTTTTGTAAAGTAATATTTCCCACCACCACCACTGACAGAGATCTCTAGCTCTGTTTGAGAGACAGGGTTCTGTTTTGCCAGTTCCATGAAATGGGGTTGTGGAACCACTCTGTGTGTGCTCTTGCTGCAGATGGCACCTGTAAATTAACCTGTGAGAATGGAGGAAAGTGCATTATAAACGAGAAGGGGGATCCCCGATGTCACTGCTGGCCAAGTTACTCTGGTGAAAGGTGTGAAACAAACCATTGCTACAACTACTGCCAGAATGGAGGAACCTGTGGAGCCTCTCTCCTTGGTAAATATTTCTGAACAGCTCTATATTACTATTATACCTGCCTTAAATGTTTGGATTTATTCCCTTCTTGTGATATTTTTCTCTTTGTAACTTATTTGCTTTGTTTGTACTTAAATGGTGTGCAAAACATCAGAACATGTCATACATATTTATGCTTTATAATCAATAGTGCTTTTCACTTACATGTCTCAGTGAATTAAACTGCATCCCAGAAAAGGGAGCGTGTAAATAAGTGTTCAGTATAAAGACTCAGGTGTTGAGGTGGACAAATGGAATTGTAAAGCATAAGGTCCAGTCAAAGTACACCTGGAACAAGCCTATACAACTTGTTCTCTCTTTGTCTCAGTTCTCCCTCTAAATTTTTATGTACATACACAGAATTTGCTTAAATTTGGTGACCTCAGTCTTTTGTCTTTGTCTTCCTGGAGTTCACCAAACAGGAATTTTAGTCATCTAATTCTCAGGAAGACTTGGTTGATGAGAACTCAGATCCTTCATTTTCCTGAAGGAATTTGAAATTATCTCTCTTATCTTCAGGGATATAATCCTGTTAAAAAGTGATGATTTGACAGTTGATCTCTGTCCCTAACACATAAGCTTTTGTAACTTGCAATTAGTGTTTGGGCTAGAGAGGGAAAGTGTGATAAAAAGTACTCTTAGCAATTCTGTAAGAAGAGAGAAGTCGAATTCTATTTTCTGCTTCAAGGAATAATTAAATATTTGATTCAAAGTAGAACAGCTGGAGAAGAGTTTGTTGTCTAGTCCCTTCTTCTCCTCAGAAGCTATTAGCTGCTGAAGATGTGAATCATTTTCTCCTGTGATGAAAAGACCAACACCCTGATCTCTGAAAGAAAAGTACAAGCACCTGATCCTGAGACGTTCGTGACTGTTCAGCGCAGAGAGGGCTCTCTGAAATGCAAAATTGTGTATCTGAGTCTCTGTGGCAGGGACTTAGATCATAATGTTTTCCTCAGCACTTCTTACTAATTAACTCTAGCATATGTAGTTTAGTAATTTAGCCTCACTTGGTGGCTTCTGTGGAGCCTCCTCTTATTGACTGAGGTGTGGTGGCAAAATTCCAGGTGAATGCAAATCTAGTAATCTTTTCTTTCAGTTATGAGTAGTTGAGGGTTAATAATGTTGTTCATAGTTATATCCATAATAATGACTAAATATTAGAAAATGAGAATTACTTGTGCTGGAAGTTGATTAATTATACTTTAAACTGCTTCTAACAGCTGATGGAACTGGCACAAATGATAAGTGGTGATTTTTATCAATGTAGTGAGATCAATACGTGCTAAGTGAGGACACACAGGTGAATGGAAGTAACTTATGGGTGATTTAAATGACATGCAGAACTTTCTCCTCATCTGAAGAGAGGATGTTTATTCCCACATCTTTACATGTCTGCCATTTAATTGATTCTTTTGTGGGGTTAAAAGGCTTAATAAAATTAATAACTTGGCTCCTGGAACTCAGCTCCATTTTGAGTCCTGCAGAGCTCCCAGGGCTTTATTTAATCCTTTTCTTTTGGCAGTAACTATAGGGCTTGCTCACCTCCAGCAGTTTGTTTTCCCTTTCCCAGGCAGCAACATTTGCTGTGCTCACACAGCTATGCCATTGCATGGGTATTTTAAATTTATATTTTCCTGTTAAATCCAGCTTCTGAAATCTCCCAGCCTTGCTGAAATAATTATTGCAGTAGGTTTTGTCACCAGTGGGTAAAGGTGGGATATGAGCAGGTTCCACAATATACTTCTGCTAAATTTTTCACCATGGCCCAGCTGCTGCAGCAGGCCTGGGGATGCAGCATCAACCTGGTGCTTTGTGTCCCAGATGGAATGATGTGCCTGCACTAAAATGCATCAGCATGGACATCACCACAGTCCACATTTCATTGTTCAATTGCCTGATTTGGGGAAATCTGAACATCTAACAGCAGCTAATGTTTATTGAACCACACATGACCAAAGAGTGCCTTTGTGAGCTGAGACCAACACAGAGCTGGTTCTAATGACTCTAGGCATGCCTGTTGATAGGAGTTTTCTTCTGCAGTGCTCTGTCCCCTTAACAGTTTCATCAAATTTTTAAGAATCATATTTCAAGTTAACCAGATGTCTTATCTGCCATTTCCAATTCATGAGGGTAGCCATGCCTTGAAGCCCACACCATAACTTTCCCGTGCTGGAAATGTGGAAAAGAGACCATATATCTTTCCAAATGACACTGCCACCATCTAGTATTCCTGATAATTTCCAAGAAATTTTCAAGTTGCTCTGCATCTCATCTTCCTTGCATGCCTAGCCCCTGTTCGCTGTAAATATTCTATTAAGAAGAAATCTCTATTTCTTATCAGACTGTATTTCTTATATACATCAGACCATAAATCGTGTGTTACAGAAACAAACTAGCATGCCAGGGAGATGTCCCTTTATCCTAGTGTAATCTAATCCATAATATACTAAGGCCATTATGTATCTCACAGAGGGAGGCTAAACTGGACTCCCCAAAAGCATTAGAAACTGTAATTAAGTCAACAAAGCTTAATTCCTCAAGTGTTTTTGCAAGAACCATTTCCTCTTTCCAGTCGAATACACTCTTCAGTCCTTCAGTCCATGTGTTCAGTGAGCACACGTGTAGCTGCACAAGACATTTGCAGGTGGACTGAGTGTGAAATCCAGACCAGAACAATGTTTCTTCTCCTTGTCTCAACCTTCAAGGCAGAGTTGATCTGCTATGTCAAGTTCATATGAGAGTAATTCGCCTATATGTTGCTTTATTCTTGCATATTCCTACATGTAGAAATAAAAACATTCTTTATTACCAGGAATTGCTCAATTTTTCCGTAATGGTTTTAGAGCTTCAACATTATATTGTGTCTAGATTTGAAATATTTTGTTGTACCAGGCTGACCTGTCATCTAGCAAAGGAATAATAGAATCATTAAGTTTGCAAAAGACCTCTAAGATCATGTCCAACCCTTAACCCAGCAGTGCCAGGTCCACAACAAAACCATGTCCCCAGGCGACACATCTACACGTCTTTTAAATCCCCATGTTCCAATAGGTACATTGCAAACTGATTTTGTTAAAGAATTCCCTCACATTTCTGTGAAGTATAAAATTACTATTTTAAAATAAAGTCAGCTCAATATCATTTTACCTCGTTCTGCTGTGCTATTGCTGCCTGTGCATTCTTCCTCCTGTACAATGGTGCTCACAAACAGTTCCTCAAAAAGTAGCACTTATACTTCTGATCCATTATACAACTGACTCATCAAACTGACCTGCTAAAATCAAGTTTCATATATTTTCCTAATTTTATATTTTTTATGCTTTTTTTTTTTTGTTCAAAACTATAAAGCCTTTTCCTCTGAAAGTTGCAGAAGCCATAGGTGAGTGCCAATCCAAACTCATCTGCAAAATATAAATGACTAGTGATCATTTTTTTCTTAGAGGCTTTGATTGCCCTTGTCAATTTTTGCATATTATACAACTCAAGCAGCTTTGAATCAATCTCACAAGTGTCATTTTACACACATTCCCTTTGGAAAGCTTAGGGACTGTCAGTCATTTCAGCTTCAGTGGAGATCCTTCTGCAGGGTCCCCACAGCTGGAGGCTTCCCTAGGAGTCAGGGAATTTCCTTTGGATTCTGGCTCAAAAACTGAGGAAGGAAGAAAGAACCTGAGAACAAACTTTGCATCATACTCTGATACAAATAAATTTGTGCAGCATATGAAATACTCTTCTGGTGAATGTGTGTGTTCTAGTGAATGTGTAAATCCTCTTCTCTTTCACCACCTAATACAGAATAGTAATGTGATAACTAATTAAGTAAATTGCAGAGTATTACTAATTTTTTAAAACATGATTGTGCTAAATCTTTGCTGGATGTGTTAAGTTGTAGAACCTCATTATCTGCACACAAATGTTAATTTGTTAAACAAATCCCACTGGCAATTCAGGGATTATTCATTGTTGGCTTACTTACTGCTAAGCCTTTTGGCAAATTCCTATGTGAACGTTATATAGCTGGAGATTGGAGCAGCTTTAATTAAAATTTATAAGTTTACAACAGTTGTATTGAACTACAATAATTGAACAAAGAAAATGTCATCAGTTAATTAAAAGTACACATCTGAGACATGTAATTAAAAGTTTGGGCATAATAATGAACACTTTCCAGTAAGCCAAATTAATGTGAATTTGGAAAAAAAATGGAAATCTTACCATAAAAATGCAATTTCTTTCTCCTTATAGTTTAAAGTAAAAATATTGACAGAACAGTTCACTGAATGTCTCAAACACATTAACTAGGTTAGCTCGTTTACAAAACCAGATAAATCCATTTGTATTATACTTACAGTACAAAGAGTGTCTAATCATATAAGATCATTATTTTTGTATAAAAATGACTGAAAAAATGTGCTTCCTCTAAACAGAAATATTCTCAAAAAATTATTAAATATAAAGTAGGTAGTATTATTTTGTATTATATTTTATAAGCAAAACAAGGTGATTTGGTGCACACTGAAAACAGTCAGTGAAGAACCTGTTTACTTTGCTAATGTAACATCCTTGCCAGTCTCCAAGGGTGTTCCTACATCATGTTGTCAGCAGGACAGGGACTGTGGGGAGGGATGAAATGGTATTTCACTGGATGTTGAGGCTCTCTATTCTGGCACAGGGTCTCAACAGAACCACCACCACCAGCCTTGGAAAAAAAAGCCTTTGAAAGTACTCTTAATCTATTTAGAAATTGGTTTTTTCTCCCTTTTTTTTTTTTTCCCACAACACAGAGAGACTGTATATCTGTTGGGATAGATCCCAATCAGCTCACCTACTAATTACATTTAATAATACAGCTTCTCTCCACTACTATTGTCTCAGTAAAGTTAATTACAGTTCATCAGCCACACAGAAATGAATTTTTCTGATTCCCACAGACTTCTGATAAGGACTCCAAAAGAAAAGATATTGCTTGCAGAAAGCTCATGTAGTGCCACCTTATTTTCTTTAACACTGACAGCAAGTTAAATATTGAAACTAAATGTGCATATTCACCTATAAAAACTTAAAAACACAAATTGCATGTAGTGAATTTACCATTGAATGGAAGAAATAAATAATGTAAATTTTGATACAGATATTAATCTGAATTATCTATTTTTTCAAAAGTTGTAGAAAGCTACAAAAGTAGTGCTATTGGCCTAGTTTTTAATTATTTTTTAATTGCAAAGCACCTTTATGTGATTATACAAAATACATAATCTTTATATGTTGTTTAGGCAATAGCACAAATGAAAGTTGATCTCCCTAGAATTATAATCCTTTCAAAATAAATATAAATATGGCTTTAAGATATCTGAGTGGATTCCCAAAAGAAATCACCCAGATACTACAGGAACAGTGAACCAAGGTATTTATTGGCAATTTTTGAAGATTATTTAAGAAGTTACTATATAGGCAATTGTTATTATATAGCAAACTAAACTGACAAACCAGGAGTAACTACAGCATCTGTAATCAAAGCCTAATTGAACATTGTGTGATTTAGATCCCTGGTATCTTTTATTTTTGTAAGAAAGGGGGAAACTAGGTTTCATTTTCATGTCAAAAATTTTGCATATCATTTCATGCCCTCCTGCCAAAAATAACTTCATATGTCTTAGGGTCACCATAACATATTCTCCTTTAATTTATTAATTTCTCTTCTGAATTTGAAGCAGTTTAGCATTCCATAAACCACTTCCCATATTATTATTCTTCTATATTCTAATGAGTCGTGCACATTTCTGTGGTGGTGAGGATAAGAATTGAGAGGGAGTTTTAACTCTGTGTCTGTAGAGCTCCAATCCTGAGAGTTCATGACGAGTGAAGATGCTGAAGCTCTCTGTGCATGAGCTCATCTTGGAATTCTGTTGCTAGGGGGGAATATGTGACATCTTGGTTAACATGACTGTTTCTTTGCAAACGTAAATCTTTGCAACTGTAAATCTATACTCTGATTCTGTGATACAAAACCTGATGGCACTGTTTGTCATTGTTCAGTGCTGCAGTTTTGTTAAACTCTTCCAGGAACCATTTTGTATCAGAAATAATTTATGAGAATAAGGCAGATGAAAATGTCAGTATTAGTATTATTTTTGATGTCAACAGTCTGTGTATAAATAGGCAATGAACTATTAACATTACTAAAGTCATGTTAAATTGAGTGACAAAAAGGGGGTTTAGGCTATACTGTATTAAATTTTCATATAACTGTCAGTAGTTTGGCATATTTATAAGCCTACATTAGCAAAGAATAGAATAATCTTTTCCACAACCTAGGAAAATATCATTGTCCCATCATTTTAACAAATAGAGGAGTATTAATAATAAAAACTGGTTTCAGACCTGCAGATCTATGTTCTATTACTATTTTATCTTTTTTATTGAAACAATGATTCAGATGAAGGATTATGTGAAATGCCCTGGCTTGGGGGCAGAAATTTAAATACAAGTGTGTACAGGGAGAAAAACCAGAAGAATCTGTGCTAACATCTGAGTTCAACATCTTTGATTTAATGTTTAGATCACAGGGGACAGATATGAATAACCAGGCTGATGCATATTAAACTAGCTGGAGCTATTTTTAGGTCAATGGTTTTGTTCCTGCTGTACTCATTAGAGGAAGAGAGTAACTGATCTCATGGCCTTTAAGATGATTTGCAAAACACTTTAAATTAGCATAACTTAAAATAGAAAATGTAGAAAAGAATTACATGAAGTGTGTCACATAAGAAGGGTAAGAAGTAAGTGAAGGAAAAGGAATAAATAAATTATTCTGCATGAATCAGAGAGAGTAGACAAAATTAGGGTGCTTCACTTGTGTTGAGAAATTCTCTAATGAATATGATATTAAATGATTGCATAGTATTAAAACAAAGGCAGACCAGAAGAAAGTTTGAATTGTGGGGTTTGTGGAATATTCAGTTTAATCTTAATTACTTCAACAACCCAGACAACTAAATGGAGAAGAAAAAACAACAAGCTTATTGTTGCAGGGTTGCACATTTCAGAGTTTTGGATACAGCTGTGGTGAACAGCCTCAGGAGGCAAATGGGAAAGTATTTGTGGATACCTACAGCAAACATCATGTTAAGCTGAGGAAATGATTAATGAGACAAAAAAGAACTGACCTATTCATAATGAAGCATTTTTAAAAATCAAGCAGCAGTAAGGAATTACTATTAGATCAGCAAGAAAATCAGAGAGAATTATTATGGAAAAGTAACCCTTAATGTTATTTCATTTGACTACTTTGGATTTTGACTCTTCTATGCTTTTTAAACCAAGCCAGGCCCAAGCCAAGCAGAGCTTCTCTCGTGTGCTCACCAACCCCTCCATGCAGTAGGATTGTGTATATGTAAGAAGCTCATTCCTGCCTTATGGCTTGGCATGAAGTTTTTCAAATGTAAATCCAAGGATAGCTGGGATCTCTCATATATAGCACATTCCCTGACTTTCTCTGATCTCTTTTAGATTCTGCAGTCACATCGCTACTCTTATTGGGCTGTCAATAATAAAATTTGATAGGTTATTTTTCCTATTTATGCCTGCAATTTCAATCCAAAGGATTCTGCCTCACACATGCAGTACATTATGTAGTTACCTTGATAATCATGGGATCATAAAAGGTTTTGGGTTAGATGGGACCATAAAGATCATCTCATTCCAACTTCCTGCTGTGTGCAGGGACACCTTTCTCAAGACAATGTTGTCAGAACTCCGTCCAACCTGGTCTTGATTACTGCCAGGGATGAGGAATCCACAGATCTGCAACCTGTGCCAGTGCTTCCCCATCCTCATAGTCAAGAATGTTTTTCAAATATCTGATGTAAACCTACTCTCAGTTTGAATCCGTTCCCCCTTGTCCTACAACATGCTCTTGTAGATAATCTGATTGACTTTAGCTCTTATGTCATCCTATTCTGTCACTGGCAAAGACTAGATATCAAAGAATTGTGTATCAGTTCTACAACAGGCACCTTCACTTTCCAAATTTGCTTTAGCTAATGATACGATATTGCTGTTCCCATTCAGGACTCAAGTTTGGTTCTTAGACTTTTGCCACTTCTGTAAAGCACAAGTGTGACTGGTTTGGTTTTCCATAGTCTTGTTACTCTCCATTCCTTGTGTTCTGCCTGATACTAATTACTATTTGACTATCACTGGCCTACAAATGATCCTTTACTTGGACATACAGTGTATCCACAGCTTCACTCAAAGGGATGAGTCTTTACCTGTCAGATATCCTTTCCTCTGCAGTGACCCTGTTAAGCACTTGGTTGTGCTTGCCAGCAGATTGGGTTCTTCATAATTCAAATGAAGACTATCCTGTCTGCCATTTCATTTCAGAAGTGTCCTCAGGTCACGATTAATCTCCATCTCTTTCCTTCCTGGGAAACCAGGAAAACTAGAAGTGTTACACTTGATCTGTTCTCCCTAAATTTAAGAAAACCCTTAAGGCTGAATGAAAGCAAAGAGAAGGAGGATGGGGGAAAAATAATGTCTTGTAAGAGATAATCAAGAATGAGAATAGATTATTAGGATTTGAGAAGGGTTAGTTGGACACATCAGGTCATTTACTTGAAGAGGAGATTACAAATCAGATATGAAAGCAAAGTCAGGAGATGGAAAAACATTAGTGGGATCTAGAAGTTTGTTTTAAAGAAGATAAGCTTTAAGAAAATAAGTCAGGGAAAAGTGGAAGGGTTTAATAAAACAGTGGAATTGTAACAAAGCTATAAATCCTTTAGACATGAGATTTAGATAAGGAAAAAAGTGGGAAAATTACAATAGGGAGTAATCATAGGAGGCAAATGCACTGGGTTTTAAACATTATTTTAAAACCCTTTGAAAAGAAGCTGTAGATTCAAAGTTCATTGTGTGCAAACATTCGTCCCAAAGTGTTCACTGCTTTTCAGACATTGAATATTGATGTTACAGGCATCTTTGGTCTGATGCCAGACAGCACTTTTATGTAACAGTATTCATTATCTGAGAGGGGTGGGATAACAAAACAGGCACAGATACTTGTGTTCTAGTAAAAATTGTAGCTATTAGTGCATTAGTAAATATTTGTATATTCATTTGATTATATATAAAGGTTTGTAGATTTGGGAATAATGGAGTGCATTCTAAAGAGACACCAATGATGCTTTATACAAACATTTATCCTTGCAACTGGAGGAACCCAGCATGGCAGGATGATTTGGAGAGTTTATTCACATCTGAAATTCGTACTTAAGACCGTCATTTAAAATAATTTCAATTATTTTAAAATAGCTTATTTCTTCTCATAAAACAGTCAATGATGATACATGCACAAGTGTAAAAATGCAGCTTTTGAGGAGTCCGTATCTCACTTTATTTTTTTTAAAAGTTCTGCATTCGAGCGATGTCTGTAAAGCCGCGTTCCGTTAGCGTCTAGAGAAACGCAGTTGGGCTCGAACCTTAAAACTTGCTACTTTATGATAAATCTGTCTTTAAAGTGCCGACTGCTGTTTTGATTTTTATATATTTTTATCATAAAATAGTTTTCTTTGTTTTGAATAGGTCGGCCGACCTGCAACTGCGCGCTGGGTTTTACGGGGCCAAACTGCAACCAGACGGTCTGTGAGCGCTTCTGCCAAAACGGGGGGACCTGCAGTGTCACCACTGGGAACCAGCCCTTCTGCACCTGCTTGCCTGAGTATACAGGAGACAGGTGCCAGTATTGTAAGTAATCTCCACGAAATTTCAATCCGGGTGTATAATAAAAGTTTGACAGAATGGAAGTTTAAAACCCGCTTGAGTGATTTTTTTTTTTTTTTTTTTACTGCATTGGTAAATTCAGCCCCAAGTAACTTGTACTGCTGAGGGAATGGAATCTGATGTATTCAGGTGATCTTGGAACATATTTCTGAAATAGGTGAAGAAAGAGCTTTATTAGGAATGATTATTTAGGACAAGAGGGCACAGTCTTAAACTGCCCCAGGGGAGATTTAGGTCAGAGATTAGGAAGAAGTTCTTTACAGGGAGAGTGATCAGACATTGCAATGGGCTGTCTAGGGAGGTGGTGGAGTCACTGGAGGTGACTCCTCTAATTATCTCATCCCTGGAGGTATTTAAGAAGAGACTGGATATAGCACTTCGTGCCATAGTCTAGTAGACAAGGTGATGTTAGGTCGAAGGTTGGACTTGATGATCTCAGAGGCCTTTTTCAACCTCGTTGATTTTGTGATTTATTTATTATTTTCATGAATGAATCCATAGAGTGGAGCTTTACAAGACAGATGACTTGGCCAGTAGACATGAGACAAGTGTGTTAAAATTTGTTATCTTATGCTGATATAATACCTAAACATAATGTTGACTTCGTTGGTTAAAGAACTTTCTGGTGTCCCTTATCTTTGCAGACCAGTACAATTCTCAAACTGCTCCTTTACCTTTGGTTTTCATTTCTAACCCCAGAAAGTAGTGTACTGACAATGGCTTTAAGCTTCACACTGCAATATTCCTTCATCTTGCTCAGTCTAAGATCACCTTGAGTGTGGTTTCTGCCCCATGCTTGTATTGAAATTCTAAAGGATTTCTAAGTATTACTCTTGTTTAATTCTCAGGTTTTAGATTTTACCCTTTGCATCAGAAGTTCTCCCCAGTTTTTCATTCCACTGACCCATCAGTCTCTTCTCATTGAGTTACTGTTTTCCAAAGTTTTCCATGCCTTTAGAAAGGCTCTTCTCACTTTCTACATATTTCTCTAATTTTTCACTTCTTTTACAGGGGAGAGGGGAGAGAAGATTATCAATCAATAGGGATTCTGCTCTTAGCCCATATGTATTTCTTTTCTCCCAGTGCTTTCTCTTTCTTTCACCGTTATTTCTTTTCAGTAACTCAAGACATTTGAACAGAATATTGAATTTCTTCTTTTGGTCACTCATTTAAAAATTAGTTTGTCTTCCTCATGTCTCTTCAACATGATGACTCACAAGTAACCCTAAGCTGCTAAAACCAGATTATTTTTCTGAGATCAGAATGATGTTTTTTTAGTCATCTGCTTTTTTTTCTACTCCTGCTTTGCTTTGACTGTAGCAGTCTAAAGAGAGGACTGTCATAGTCTTACTAGACTGTCATAGTGTTTGTCATAGAACATTAAATGTGAAAGCCATCATCTCTTTTGTACATTCAGTGAATTTGCTAAAGAAGGCTAGATTTAAACAAAAGGAAAAGGAAATTAGCTTTTATAAAGGTCTGGTTCAGAATTATCTACAATATACAAAAAGTATTTAGTTTTAGACAAAGGTCTGTCAAACAAGGAAAGTGTTAGTTTTTATCTTAAATAGGATTTGTACTGAAAAAAACTGAATGTATTTCCAGGTGGGGGACTATGAAATAAATTGAAACCTTTGAATGGAAAACCAGCAGTAATTGTGATTCTCTCCCCCTTGGTATTAAACAAACTGCATGGATCCATAAACAACTATCTGCAAACACAATTGGGTATTTGAAAATACTATAGTACATAAATCATGCACAGACAGACACACAGATTAAGAAAAAATATTTACTTGAGGCTTACCCAAAACCAAACAAATTGTTTCTAGTTGAATGCTTCTGCAAACATTTTTTTTTTTTTTAAGAATTGATTTAAATGTAAATTTATGGGTATTTTTTAAGCAGTGCTTATTATCAGGTTTGGATTGTCTACTGACACTTTGGGAAACTGACACAATACAAAGACTCAAACACTTCATAAAATACAAAATAAAATCAAGCTTTTGTTTGTTTAAAACTTAATACTTTTAGGGAAAAAAAGTCTTTTAGAGTATTTTTTGGTGGCCAATAACAGTTTTGTGAAGTTTTACAGGTTTGCAGTTAATAAGGTGTATATAAAGTCACGTCTTATTTTTTTGCTTTATTCGTGCATATAGATGATTTTTTGCTTTATTAATCACATTCACTTTGTATGCATGTTGGAATACATTAATGTAGCATTATTGCAAAGATTGGTTGCCTCCAAGATATCTTTTCCAGTCTTTCTTTGCTGTGATTGAAACTAGTTCATATGCAAAAGACGATACATGAATGTGCATAGGTATTTTATTCCTGCTCCCAAGCTGAAAATATTATTAGTGTTTTTTATAGCAGGGAGAAGACATTTGCTTACAGTATTACCAGCTTGCAAAGACCTTATTTTCCTCACACTTATCGTCTCCAATTACCCAGTGCAGAGTTTCGCCTGTGATTAGTTCACATAAGGGCTAATAACCAAAATGTGTGCTCCGTGTCAAGACACTGGCACTGCTGAAATAAATTCAAGTGAATGAATTTACATAGAATTCTACTAACACTGTGCATGTTGTTAAATACACATGAATTTGATGTATTTGAATATAACTCCCTGTTTCAAATTCCAGAAATAAGACATACAGAGTAGTTAAAGTTCATTTCTTGTATCATTTAAGGCCCAAACAACCTAAAAAATAGAAAACGTTTTCATGCAGTTACAATCATTCAAAGTGGATATAGGGATCTTGCAAGCTGTGACTTGCCCTGAAATTGAAATTCTTTTCTTTAGGGGAAAAAAAAATTAAATTTGTGTCATTTCAGCCCAAATACAGCATAAACATTTTAGAAACAGCAGAAGATTAAAGGTGTTTGTGACTGCAATCAATACTAAACCTAATAATTGTTTTAGAGTATGACCTTCCTATTTCTAGGTTTTGGGTTGGGTTTTTGGTTTTTTTGTCCTAATGTACATGCAAACATTTCCCCCTTGCACTGCTCTTTCTTTATTGACTCTCAATATTAGCTTTCAAACTACAATAAATTTTGTTCCAAAAACAGCCCCCCTGCTGCAAATTGCCATTCTATACCTTGAATCAGGGAATGACAAACAATGAACAACTTCATTTAGTGTCTTTTAAGCCTCTCTGGTTGCTGAGTAGTGATTCCTTAACCAGATGGACCTACAGCCTCTGCAGATCAGTGGAGTTATATATTGAGTAATCAAAGAGAAGTAATTCCTCCAACAGTCACGGTCAGTCCTTTAGCAGAACTCTTCCAGCAGTACGTACTCCTTGGAGAGGGGGAAAAACTGAGCACGGAGTAGCATAAGCAAAATATGTTTTAATAAGATACTGTCACAAATGATGCCCAGAGAAGCCGTGGCTGCCCCATCCCTGGGAAGTGTTCAGGGCCAGATTGAGTGGGGATTTGAGCAGCCTGGTTTAGTGTGAAGGTGTCCCTGCCCATGGCAGGAGGGTTGGAGCTGGATAATCTCTAAGGTCCCTTCCAATTTAAACCATTCTGTGATTCTATGATCATCCATCCTGAACATATGCAGTAAAATGTATAAATTTTAGTAGTCTCTAATTTAGGGCTTAAAACACAGCCCTGGTCAAACGGCAGCTGGAGAATTTAGACTTCCATACTCAAGGCTGAGGTTGCTGTTTCACAGAATCAAAATCATAGAATGGCCTGGGTTGGAAGGGACAGGTTGCTTCAAGCTCCATCCAACCTGGCCTTGAACACTTCCAGGGATGGGGCAGCTACAGCTTCTCTGGGCAGCCTGTGCCAGTGCAAAGGTTTCATTCTCTACTTGTAGCAGCTACTGACTCACTCTTAGACAGGTACTGAGCTCAAAGGGCTTGAATTTTTTGGTTTTGTCAGAAAAGTCATATTTTATTAATATGGACCTTAATTCTAAGGTCCATATTAATTTGTGCATATTAAGCTCTAATATGGAGCTTAATTCTAAGGTAATACAGATGCTTAGTTCAAAGTTGCTAAATCTTAAATATCAATTACTTCATTTCTCCATCACTAACACCACTGAAAGCTCAATACAGGCCCCACTAAGGAGCTTAAATGATGACTTAAATAAACCAAAAACCAAAAAAACAACAAAAAACCCCCCCCAACAAAATCAAAGCACACACAAAGAAAAAACAAATAAACAAACAAAACAACAACACCCCCCCCCCTAAAAAACAGGGGAATAAAAAAATTCACTACCACACAAATAAAATTGAACCAAAATGTGGACACCAGTATTTTGTAGCTCTGGAAGTTTCTTCAGTTAGGCAATTTGGTTTTTGTAGAGGTATGGAAAATGAGACTGTTACTGGTGCTTCTGAAGAGTTAAAGAATTTACTGCTTGAAATCTCAGTCCTGCTGGTATTTAAGCAGTTAAATAATATAATGGGGTCTTGCACGGTCTATAAAGATAAGCAAGTATGTGGCATTTCGTGGAACTTATGGATTATGTCTTTATATATAATTATTAGAACTTCATGAAATTTTAATATGCAGATAAATGAAAATAAAACTTAATTATTTCAAAATATTGTTTCAATTTCAGTTTAGCATAATGCTCTTAATGGGAATGTGAATGTATCGGAAGATTTTTATTTAGTCAATGTCCCATTAAATACATTAACATTACTCCTTTTCTCATCAGTAGTCTTTATATTCTGTGGGATGATGCCATAAATGTTAGACAACTAGAAGGGGAAAAAAAAAATCTCTTATGAATTTATCTTTCTATTTCACTTCTCAAGATTACATCGTTAATATATTATATATCCGTTTATGGGGTATTCTTGATTCTTGCAGTTGCCAGTGAGTCACCAGCTTCAGTTGTCATCTTGTTTCTATTATAGTAACTTTTAAAACATAAAAGTAATGCATTATTGTTTTCTATAATAGTCCCTAATGTCTTTCAGTAACTAGCTTTCCTGTTACTTTCAGATGTTTGCCATCATTACTGTGTGAATTCTGAATCCTGTACTATTTCTGATGATGGAAGTGTAGAATGTGTCTGTCCAGTACGGTTTGAAGGTCCAAAATGTGAAGTGGACAAGTGCATCAGGTGCCACGGGGGACACTGCATAATAAACAAGGGCAGCAGTGACATAGTATGCAAGTAAGTGTGTAGAGGGGCGTGATTGTGTTCAAAATCATATATTTAATTGCAATTATGATGAATTGCAATTATATCCTTTGAATCTCTTACACAGTCCCTGATCTGGTCACATCAGATCAACTCCTTTGTGTGGTTCCTGCTCATACAAAACCCACTGGCCCCTGTTTTTTTAAACCGTCTTTTGGAGCACTCTTCACTGGGGGAAGCATAAGACCAGACTAATTAGGTTTTCACTTGAAAAAAAATTAATCAAGTTAACAATTGAGTTTTACCATACTGTTGAAAGCTGTTCATTCTGCATTATCTGTGACACACTGCATACTATTGGAGGCATATGTAGTCACATGTGCTGGTTTATTCTTGAGGAATTATTTTGTGTAATAATAGCTTATTTTCATAAAGGGAAAGATTAAAGATATTTTGTGCAATAAACTCTCTGCCTGTGCTAGCTTTTCAAAGTGGGAACCAAGAATTCTTGCAATCAGTAGATGTCATACATATCACATAATAGGTAGACAACTGTAAGGGAATTCACAGATTTACTAAATACTGATTGCTTTTTTGTATTTTTTTTTTTTAACCATACCAGTTGCACTAATGGAAAGATTGCCTCTACCTGCCAACTGTGTGATGGCTACTGTTACAATGGTGGTACATGTCAGCTGGACCCAGAGACAAACATTCCTGTCTGTCTGTGAGTATCCTGCATTGTGTGGATAAATAATAATACCTGTGTTCCAACAAATAATAAAGTTATTGTGCACGTGTCTCTGTTTTTGGTCCCTCTAGGATGTACAATGTGCTGGTTGCAGTTGTAACTTACAGTACAGTTTTCTAGCTTTTTCTGTAACCTGAGACTTTGCCTACCTTTCTGCAAAATGTGTATTGAAAGACATAACTAAGGAATATATTGTGAATGCATATAAGGTAGAAAGATATGTCTTTTGAGACTTCTAATAGTTTCAGGTCAGATCTAAAGCCTGTTTAGGCATTTGTTCTGGAATGGAGTCTGGAAGCATAGGATGATTGCCTGCCCTGTTTCTCAAAGGTGGATTAAAGTCTTTTCTCCTGTAAAGATTGTCAGATCTGAGGGCAAAACACTCCTCCTGATGGCTGGAGAGTATAAAAAATAATGCCAGTGTTAATTTCCCTTATGGGTCTGAGGAAATACTCGTGTGTCTCTGATTTGTGCCCTAACCTTCACCCTGCCCACAGTAGTGTGGCTGTTCTGAGGTGAGGTTGTGCTCTCCCTCCTGCACCATGGTTGAGAGAATAATTCAGGATGTTTTCTTAAGCCCAGACATAAAATACCAAAGAAAATGTGATTCTGTAGTCTGGTAAAGTACTGTTGTAACAGGTAGAAAAGCCTACATTCTAGTCCTTTCTTGAGAGCTGTGGTGTATCTTCTTTTTCAGCTGCTCAATATAAAAATGCTGAAGTAGTCACTGTAGCAAGAAATTAATTTCTTTCCTGCTCTCAGTTACACTGAGCTATGTAGTCATACTCCTTGGGGTTTTTTTTGCTTTTGACTACTAAATGATCCAATTTCTTTTGCACTGCTGAAAAGCTTCAGCATGGAATGGTCTTCCACTTCTCCAAACAACCTGAAGGTCAGAGCATCCTCCAGGTTGGAAGAGAGAGTTGTTGGAAGGGAAAATCGAACTCGAGTGTCTCATTTCCTGGGTGACATAAGTAAGTTGTTGCCCAAAGAGATCTGGCATTACAAATTTGTAAATACAGCTACAGCCAATCCTTCATTTTGTTGATGTGTGTGTAGTAGGTGACCTTAAAAGAGATTACCTGTTTTGTTCAGACTCTCAAGGAAGTTTCATAGAGGAATGCCTAGATTTTGTAACCTGATAAGGGTAAGAGATGGGTCAGTGGTTCCTCCCTGTGAGAGCTGAAGCACTCACATGTGCAAAGGGACACAACTGTAGTTTCAGTACCACTGAAAAGTTATCAATAGATGTTTGTAGGTGTGGGGCTAAAGACAATGTAATTTAGTTCTGCATGGTAGCCCTTATTCAGTTGAAAATACTTTAAGTACCTATTTGTCTTTTAATTATTATTTTCATTGAGATCATTTTACCTGTTATTTGTACCTCCTTAAATGTCTTCAGTTGAAGACTAGAGACTGATAAATGATAGCAAAAGGAGAATATCACAGCTGTAATATGTAAGACTCAAATATGATCACTAACGCTGGTGATTCATTTACTTAAACACCTAGAATGGCTATTTTGGAAGCTTGTGATTTTTCCTTTCTTTTCCCTTGTAAGACTGACCTAGTATTTTTCTAATTCATGTGGAACACCATAGCATCTCAAGGGAAAAAGGTTTCATACCTTAATTTGTGTGTGAGTTTACAATACATAAGTGCTGTAGCATATACCAACACCATAAACAATGTTAAAAAAATGGTAATGAAAATGTTTAAGGTCCTTGTAGTCTGGATCAATCAATAGAAATGTATAGTATATCTGACAATAATACTTTGAGAACCCATCAATTAGTATAGGCCCATTGTTTTAAAACTGTTTGATCAGCACTGATGAGCAAACTCTTCAGTATTGTCAGGTGGACCTTCCATGAAAAGAGGAGTATTAATTTTGTTTTCTGTGAATCTGTGTGTGTGTATATGTGCGTGTCTTGCCATCACTATATATAATGCGTTTAAAATATGTTCAGCAAAGGTAGAATATTTATATAGGTCTATTTTACTGAAATTCTGCAGATGCTCTGTGGGGTTTAAAAGTCAGCGCTGTGACCAGAAAGTGAACCCTTGTGATTACTACTGTCAGAATGAGGGAATTTGCACTTTAACCACGTTTAATGAACCGAGATGCAAGTAGGTTTAACCTTCCACTTAATGCTGCACATTCTGTGACATCATTCCAGGCCACAGTTCATTGGTTCAAGTCATGCACATTCACATACATTTCACAATATATACTTAATCTGGGGGCCCATTTCTATAATACACACTTACCCTTTGATAGTTGCACTGATGAGTATATTTAAACATACATCTGGAGTGTCTGTATCATTAGAGGAAGAAATAAAAAGCTTTATTTTTACTAAGTGAATTGAAAACACTAAAAATGCCGCTTGGCTTTTATTGCTCATATTTTGAGATATTTTACCAAGTTAATCCTACATAGCATAAAGTTTAGCAGTGACATTGCATGTGTTCTATAGTTCAAACCTGATTTCCTATTTCTTATCCGTACAGGGAAAGTAGCAGAAGAGCTATTTAGGTACCACTTCAGGAGTTAAGCTTGTATTCATAAGTCTTGTTGTTAAATTTATAGAAATAATGCTGTAAAATAGAAACTGTTGAACAAAAATATGTGTGCTGCATCATAACTTTGAGTTCTCTGATTTAAAAAAAAGTTCTCACATTTGTATTCTCTATTTCTCTAAGAGATGTTAGGTCTGTTTCTTAAAGAGAAAATTTCAGTCTTCATCAGGGAAAGAAACCACCTTAGTCTTTGAAAATCCTGTAAGGCAGTAGTACAGAGAGATATGAAATACCTGTCTTTGCTTTGCTCAACAGCTGTGAAGCAGAAGTCAGAAGTGAAACCATGAACCAAAGACCTAGACTTGTATTAGAATATGAAGCTCAAACAGCTTTAAACTTCTCATCTAAATGCATGGCTTATGAAAACATAAAATGCTGCAGGGATGTGATGTGGGTGTCTGGTGGGTAACAATGACAGTGACTAGGTAGGGTGAATGATCTATTTTTTTAAAAAAAAATACGGTCACAATTCCTTTGTCAATGTTCTCATGCAATGAAATTCTCTGATTTGAGGTATCATAAATCCACTGGCAATGAGATAATGTCTTGATTACTACTTTTGACACTTGGAAGATATGGAGTGGGTCTGTTGATCAGCATTGTATGGGACACGGGTGCTTGGAATTGTTTGTATCTGTGCATCATACTTGGGTTTTCAGAATCATGCAGCCCTAAGAAGAACATGTTGCTGACTTTAAAGTTTTATATTGCACATATAATATAAACTTGTGGGAAAATGGAAAAAAATGCTTAAAGAACACAGAACAAACAAACAAAACAAAAAGGCAACCTGGACTTGTACAAAAGTGGTGTTAGTCTTGGTTTTCTTTCTTTCAAAAAGTGTAATGTTGGTACCCAAAGGACTGTTTTATTGATGAAAGCTGTCATTTCTCCCTTTGAGAATGTACTCTTCCACAGAAAATATCAGGAAGGAATTGCAACATTTTGAACATAGTGATTAACTTATTTGGTTTACTTATTATATATTCTGACTGTGACGATATTCCCAAGGCTGTTTTTATTAGATACTTGTATAATAGACTGAATAATCTAAGCTCAAGTAAAAAGAAAAGCAGTAAAGCACATCAGTAATATGATGAAAGGACTGAGCAGTCCTTTCACTTTCATCTTCTCACGATTATTTGACATAGTTTTGGATTTTTTTGTTTTTAATTAAAGTTATTGTTAAGATGGGAAAGAAGAAACATGGAATAAAAAAAAGTGGAAAAGGTTTAATTCAAGTTTCTTTTCAGTGTGAGGAATAGTTTCAGGTGAACTGGTAATCAGAAGTTTAAGTTTAATTGAAACTTTATTAGATAATTCACATTCTGAATGCAAGCTTAGATAGAGATCACATTCCTGTTGTCTCTATAGGCTCATTGTTGGGTTAGTACGACCACCACTTCTAAGTTGTTGCTTTCTTTACAAAGCCAAGGTGCCTTAGAGAACAGAGTGAAGCAAATAGTAGTTTGATGGAGTTGAAGAGAGTTAACCATGATAGAGAAAGAAATGTACCTCCACGTGCCTCAGTTCTCCTTGCCAAACTCAGTTCAAGCTCCCATTGTTCCTAGCGCCTTTGCTTTTTTTCTGGTCCCAAATTGCTTCTTACCTGGAACTCTTTTATAATTTTATCAACCTGACACTGGCGAGTAGAAGGCATATGGAAGGAGGGAAGGAATCCCAGGCTTCCCAAGAATCATTGTGTCAGGGAACAGGAATCTCAAAGATTATTCCCGTTAAATTCTGCTCCATTGCAAGGAAAATTATTTATCCCTCCAACCTTCACCTGTGGCCATGTGGGTGTGTATGATGTATGGCGTCTGGCTCTGATCTGAGAGACACTTATCTAATGGTTAACATTTTCCTTAACCAGTGTCTAATTCATGGGTGGGTGATTTTTAGAAGAAAAAGGACATGCCTGGGTTTATTGTCATTCCGCAGGAACAGCCAGCATCAGTTGAGATTGCAACCTTTATACATAATCAAACCCTTATTATCATTCAGTAAAGACAATAGATAATAAGATTTATCTGTTCTAAAGGGCAGTCCTAAAGCCTTAATTATTCAGAGTAACCACAAACCTGTAAGAACAGACTCTCTTTTCACCAACCTGTGCTGTTAGCGTACATTTTTATTTTATCTTCCTCTCTCAATATCAGTTGCACATTTTTTAAGGATCTCTTTAGAGCTACTCACTAATGCGTTGGGGGAGTGTGATGTGAATAACACTAAAAGCATAGAGATATGTCTGATTTGGTCCAGTAAGTTCACAAATGAATTGACAAAAAGAATGAACAGGAGATGAGATTCAGATGGGAAATAAGCAAGAAATGTTTTTTCTATGTATTTCACAAACTGTCAGTTCCATCTGTTATATCAGACAGTCTGTCTTTTAATAATTACCTTTATTTACCTCTCTGTTTCCTTCTCAGTAATTATCTAGCTGTATATACATTCCTGCAAGAAAAACGAGGTTTAGAGAGAGATTATACCCAGTGTGATACCAATGAAAGAGCTGGAAAAAAATAAAACTTCCAAGTACACACAATCATCACTGGTTGTTACATAGACAATGCTGTATAAATTTCTTCAGTACAAAATATTACCCTCTCTCACCTTTGTTTCTTTTATACCTTTGCCATAACTATAGGTTGCTCTAATCTCATCTTTTTATTTGTATTACTAATATTATTTGCATCTTCACATAGATGTGGTCTATTATTATTATTATCTGCACATAAATGGGATTAAATCATAACTCCTAACACTGGACATTATAGAAATATAACAAAGGGTATTTTCTAAGCTTACAATCAAAACTCCTAGACAATATAAATAACGCTGATCCTTACCTAAACCCAACTAAATTTAAAAAAGAGATTTTAAACACTCTAATGAACTTTTGAGCAATGCTACATGACTGTGACTGAGGACTTTTAGGTGAAACAAGTAAGATTATACTGAGTGGCTAATTAATAGGATAGTGACTTATTCCTACTTAGGTTACTCTCTGTGTAGAGGAGTGTTCTGTTCTGTGTGTCTAGAATGTGGAGTCTGTTTCCTAGGTGTCATCAGAATCAGAGAGAGAAAATCAGAGGACAAAAAACAGCATTACCATAGTTGCCTGTGGATAGATGTGTTGGCTTTTCAGAGGGCTTCAGGTTGTGTGTGCTGTATTTCAGTATTAGAACAAACATCAGTTCTTCTGTAATGAAGAGTGAGTCATCCTGGACAGGTAATGAGAAGGTACATACCATACAGGAGGTTGAAAGAAAACTGAGGAAATTGAAAACTGTAGAGATAAACTACTTCATTTCTAAATAAAGAATTTTGGTGGAGTAATAGATTAAAGAGAATAGTGATCAAATGGGGAGAGAACAAGTTGTGGGATTGCTTAAAAGTGATAAGGCTTGAATTTGGAAGTGTATATGGCTAAATTAGAAAAAATAACTCCTGCTGGAGTGAAATAAGCAAGAGAGATGTTCTTATAGAATAATGGAGTGGCTTGGGTTGGAGGGAATCTTAAATCTCATCTTGTTCCACCCCGTGCCATGAGCAGGGACACCTTCCACTAGAACAGGTTGCTCAGAGCCCCATCGAGCCTGTCCTTGAACACTTCCAGGGATTGGGCATTCACAGCTTTTCTGGGCAACCTGGTCCAGTGTTCCAACTTGTTCTGGCCAGCTTTACATCCAGTGGGTTGGAGGGACACTGTGTTTGGGGGTAATGTGGGTGTAGGGGGGCAGTGTGCATGTGCATGTGTTTAGGTGACAGAAGTCGGAAGGAAAAGAGTGCATTCCTCTTGACAGAGGAATTCCTCCCCATCTTGCGTACCTGTGATGCTGTATCTTCCTCCTGACGTTCCTTTCATGTTGAAAAATCTTCAAATATGAACAGTTTCTATGTAAGTACATGTGCAACTTTTACGAGTGCTGCAATTACACCCAAGTTTGTAACTAAATGTAACTCATCATCATGGCAAACCTCTGTTCAAAAAGAGGTTCAGGTACATACATAATCCAGTTGTGGACAAGAAAGGACCCATACTATGCAATCTCCTGACTGGTACTTTCTGAAGGCTGAGTAGAAAAAACCACTGTGGTGTAGAACAATGTCAGGATTGAGCAGGCTGCCTAAGAGGGAAAGGCAGTGGTAACCCTGAGAGGCAGTACAACTCAGAACAGAAAATTTTATGGAGTCTCTTGCAATAAATGTTTTCCATGTGATTTCCTGGGGTATATTTAATGAGCTCCCCAATTACAATTGCAACAGGAATTTCACAGGATTATTCTTTGAGAGCTTTCTTTTTCAGCTGAAAGTATCTTTGTTAAAAATGTCTTGGATTTGAACATAATCAGCAGGTTATAACTTTGTATTATAGAAGATCTTTCATTCACTTTGTATAACAAACTAGTATTAGTTCAAGTATTAAAAGCAAAAAGATATTTGAAGAGTGGTTGTCAAAGGAAGAAATGAGATGATCTTGGAAAAGAGGAGTTTGTATATTTTTCATTGAACATTTACTAACTAGGCTGTAATGCAGATATCCTTTGCCCATGATTCAGATAAAATTTATATAGTATTTGCTGCTGTACATTACTGCTTCCTTTGCCTCTGTGAGGAGAGAAAAACATGGTTTGTCTCATATTGATCCAGTCATTTCTCATTCCTTTCTTATTTTGCCATTTCAGTCTCTTCTTTTGCATTTCTTTGTTGCTTATTGTAATTTCAGCTTCAGTAGTAGTCATCTAGACATGCATACTTTTTATATATTTATTTCATTATTACTACTTTTATAGCATCTGTACTGTGCACATTGCTAATAGCATGGTGTTTAATAACTTCTTTTTCTTACCTTGGGATGAAGGAGGCTGAGTTGTACTTGAATGCTTGTTCCTTTGCAGTGATCACCATGCAACAACTGTGAATGATGATTTGTACATACTAACGTCATACACAAATTAAAAGTCATGTTTAAGGTCCCATTTGATTTTTTCATGTATATTGTGACTAAATTTAAGATGTTTTTGAGTTCCTCAAAAGTGAAGGTTTTATTGTTTTACTTGCTTCTGGATGATGCAATTTTCCTATTCTCAGTTTATTGGGTTGTGAGGTAATCTGTATTTATTTCAGGTAATGTTTAAAGTATCTACCCCTTAGCTTCTACAGTGTTTTCCTTATAAAGATGCTAAGTGATGCTCATTAGACAAAACTAATTAGACTATTAATATGTGGTCTCTTAATTTATAAAATAATTATGGAAAAGTTATTTTTTGAAAATTATGATACTTTACAATATAGCAGAAGGTACAGAATGTGCCATTATTGATCAGTCTTGGGTTGTTTGGTCTTTCATTGTTATGAAAGTTCTTTGTACCTTTGAGGGTTTATCTGTGGGTTTAACTCTATAATATCAGCTCCCTCCATGAGCACAGCATACCAACAAAATGTTGCTAAATTCATTATAATAGTTCAGTGGTTTGGTTTTGTTTAAGGCTTCTCTCATCCTATGTCATGCTATAGCTTGGGTGAAAAAAGGGATTATTTTGATTTCTGTCTTTCAATGTAATTTAATACAGATAGTAATAACTGTAAACCAGATGTTCTCTTATCTTACAAATACTTTTGATATTAATGATAAGACATATTCCAGTGAAATTTTAATGAAGTGTTCTTAAAATAATGAGGCTGGACACTTTTATTAGGATGTTTTGCTGTATATTACTATCTTTGTCTAAGAAGAAAAGTTAGAAAATTATTTTGTATAATGAAGAAATATCATTTTTAAATAAGAAATATTTTCAATTCCCTTTCCACCTCTATTTTGTAAGAAATGTCTCACAGATTCTGCTATACTTCTAGAATAATCTTTCAGTACTGCTTTCTGTCATTTTTTGGATACACACTGGTATATTGAGTTGGAAAGCACTTGTCTACAAAAGCACTTTTAACTGCATATTATGCCTGCTGTATTATATTTTTATGACAGTGCCCACAGCACAAAAAAAGGGAGGAAAAAAGAGAAACAAAATTAAAAACACCCCACACACTGCCACCAAATTACCCTTTTTACTAGTTTTTTTCTATTTATTCAGACATTTCATAGTCAAGTGGTTTCTTTTGGTCAAGTGCCCATATAATTGAGTTTAGAGTGTTTGAGCACACTGACCTATAATGATTATACAGAAACAGAGAGAGGCATTTTCTCTCATGAATAGATTCTGTAACAACAGCATGATCAATCTCTGAAATGTAAATATCTTCACTCTAAATATTCCTCACTACAAGTGGGACACCTTTATCATCTCGATTTAAAGTTTTTAAAACATCTCTCTTTGTAATATTATTTTATTTCCTCAACATAAATAATTCCAGTTGCATAGGCATCCTGTATCTCAGAAGGCATTTCCCAAGCAGGCATCTCTTTCTGAACACAGAACTCAATTGTAACAGAGAGAACTGTAGCATAGTTTTATTAATGACCTTGGCAACAGCCTGTGTACAGCCTTTATTTATCCCATTTCACATTCAGTTTTCACACTCTCATTCTCTGTGATATTGCTGCTCTTTGATCCTTCACTGATTCTGTTGGGAACTGGGGATTTGCACCTTAAGATGTTCACTGTAGCACCTTGTAGCACTCAACTGACTCCAACCTGTCCTTCACTGTCAAGTTCCCCATCTGTTTCCATCTGTATTTGTTTGGGTAGCTCAGATTAGGCATTTTCAGTGTTATTTATTCCCAGTTTGTGATAATATAAATGTGAAACCAGTGGCTTTATGTAGTTTAGCTTTGTCAGTGCCTTTGGCCATACTGCAAATGCCCTGTCTGACCATACAGCTATTGGCAGTGGTACAGAACAAAAGCTCCTGGTACCAAATTATTTGTAAAGGTACAAACTACTGTGCATCAAGTTGAACCAGGAGTCAGTTCCCATGCCAGGTACTGAGCAGTCTGATTTTCAGTGTCCTAATACCAGAAAATGCTTATTAAGAACATTTTATGTTCTTTAATATTATGTTATATAATAACATATTATGTTATTAAGAACAATTTCTGTGTGAAGACAATTGAAACTGGTTAAGACCTGCTCATTTCCCATGTTCCTACATGAACTGTTGTCCATGTCCCAACCCCATCATTATTCATGTGCCTGCTCATGGCCAATTTTGTATGTCAAACTTCTGTGCAGAAAACATAACTTTCCCCTGGGCTTTATTTCTTTTCTTATTCTGTCTGCCCAAGACAAGTCTGTAGTAGTTTGCTGGGCAATTGTTTTACCTCAAAGTTTAGAAGGAAATGACAGCCATCCTGCCAGCTTCAGCCTCTTTGAAGTTTATTGGAGACAGCAAGCATTTGGAAAATATCAAAATGAAGTGGCAACCAATGATGTTTTTATGAGACTTCTATCAAATGCCTCAAATGTATTTCAGTATTGCTGATTTTTACAATTAAAATGCCAAGATAGGGAAAGAACTGCAATATTTTTGCCTTAGTTTATTCCCTCTGGTTATTGCATATAAACCTGTAGGATTTGTTTCTTTACCAGCTCTTGTGATGTCATACCTGCTATAAGATTTTGGAGAACATAATTGCACATTATACACAATTTTCTCATGAGCTTATGGTGATTCTTTTTCTAGTCTCACTATCTTATATTTTTTAAACTGTTTTAAGACAGATTTATCATGATTCTTATATACAGTGGAAGCATTTGAAATCTTGAATATAAGGATTTAAGTACAGAGTTCAGATTTGTCCAAGTCTCAAATAAATCTTTCCCTTTCAAAAGTGTAGCATTAAATGCATATTGCCTCTCATAACAAGTTTTAATCACATGGGCTGAATCCCAAGCAACAATGATGCAAAATTCATGGTTGTCATATGCCATCAGCTTGGAGTCCAGTAGAATATTCTAAATATAAAGATATATAGTGTTTCTCTACAAGAGTGGATATACTTATTTTGCAGCTGTAGGTTGAAAACTGATATTTTAAAAAAACAAATTCCCGAAGTAGTATCTTAGTAAGGTAGGCTGTCAGTGCAAGTATTTTTATCTTATATAATTGCTAAAAAGAGATCTGAAAAAAAAAAGTAACAGATATATCTTTTGAAAGATTAAAGTCATGTGTTCCCTGTGACTTAGAATGTGCTCAAGTGGTGGTAAGCAGGTGGAAAAGTCAGTTGAGTTCCGCTATAAAGTATGTTGTTGTGAACTATAACGTGTATAATTAATTGGTAATTGGGGGTTCCTTTGCAGTGAGGAAACTTAACTGTGTATTTGCCATATTTATTTAAGAAAGCAAACTTATTTCAATAAACATGCAAAATTCTAAGTTATAATGCAATTTAGCTATTGTGTGACAGTTTTTGAATTAACTAGCAATAATAATCAATATATACAAATAAATCGTAATGTTTTTAAAGACTCTCTGTGCCTTCCCTTCTGTAGAGTTTGAGTTAAGCACCTTCGTAACCCATCATACCAAAAACGAAATTAGTGTCCAGAAAAAAGTTCAAGCTTAATATGAAACCCAGTAAAGAGATTTATCTGAGTGTTGGGTTGTGCTGGAATAGACCTAGGAGCAAAGAGAGAAAAAAACCATTCTTTTGCAGTGACCTGCAAAGGTAAAAGAATCAAAAGCATCCCCAGCAAAGCTGACTGGGTGTCTCCTGTAAGAACAGCACTGGTTTTGTCTGGAATATTTTGTATCTTTCCAGACTTTCTTTTAGTATAGAACAGTGTCAGTCACTAAGCATCCTAAACTCTAAACTTGCTCTCTAAACTTTGCAATTTGTTGAATCCTTAGAAAGGCATCAGGTAGCAGGAGTTCTTAGAACTGTGTGAGGGTAACACTCTATTGTACCTCCCTAAAGATAACTTACATTGAAATTCATAAATAATTCAAAAATACTTAGAAAAAACATGATTCATTGCACAATATGCAACAGAGGCAGATGAAAAGTGACTACTTGCTGCCGTTTCCACACAGAGAATTTGAGGTTCTGTAGTAAACTTAATCATATTTACAGCAGGATGAATAAGCAATCGAATTTCATTCAGGTATTTGTTTCTGGTTTTGATGGATTTGCTGAGTCTGCATCCATGGACTCCTTGTGTTTGCTTGTATGCACAGAGTGTTCTGAATCCTAATGGAAGAAATATTTGCCTATTGATATTCACACAAGGAAATTATAGCAGAATAAGCTGTGTGCTTATCCAGGCACCTGCCTCCTGGTGCACATATTCTGAATATAAACAGTATTTAGGGCTCCTGTCCCTTTAGGACAACTCTTGATGCTTTCACTCCCATGCCTGCTTACACACACACACAGACACACACGTATTTATATTTCTGCAAATACATATCTAGTTATAAAGTTCAAAATTTAAAATTATAGGATGTTATATTCTTTTGATTAAGCCTTTTGTTTTATTATTCAAGCATTTTTGAAAAGGACTCTGGAATGAAGATTACAGTGGTAAAAACAGGAACTGAAGACACAAAGCTCTAGTTTTAAACTAAAAATGCACTCAGAATGTTGTAAGAGCCATGGCAGAGTTGTGCTGGCTCCTTCCATGAGGCTTCTTGTTGATTTTGTAGAATCACTGTTGTCATTCGTGTAGCTCTTGAGAAGATGCTGGTGGTCACTTTAAAAGGTTACTGTGTTAAGGTTACTGTGTTAATAGATGACATCTACTAACTTTATACCATCTTAATTGGATCCTTTTAGATGTTCAGCCAACTGGTCAGGCACACAGTGTGAGAGGCCAGCTCCCAAAAGCAGCAAGTCTGACAATATCAGTACAAGTAAGTCCTTCAGTTAACTGCTATTACTTGTCAAATTTGCCTCTGTTTAGAAATCTAAAGCTGGTGATATTATAGAATGTGATTTCGTGTTGTGAAATGTGCTGGTTACCTGCATCTTTTTCTTTTAAAAAAACCCCAAATGTAGGTATTTCTTGACTTTTTATCGCCACTGAGTGTCACATGAGGTGGTTTGGATGCAGGCCATGCTGTACATTCACTGCTCCAAGGGCTAACTGCACTTTTCTTAAAGAAAATGTATCAAGTGACAAGCATTTGGCGATATCAACACAGTGCAGAGAACTAGTGTGAGACCTCTGACCATTTAAGTCCTACTGAAAGCATAAAAAATAGAGTTGTAAGTGGTGCATAACTTTTGTACTGGCTGTCTGCAGAGGTTTGAATTTTACCTACTGTGAAAATCATCCTGGAAGTAAGAATAGCTCCTGTCGTATTTTTTTTAAACACATCTGTGAGCATAAAAGGAAGGTATTGCTACACTATTGGCAGTTTAAACTGGACAAAGCTCCCTGCAGAGTGCTGAGTATGCTGATAGTACCCTGCTGTATGTGCTTCCATCACTTTTAGCCCAAGTGGAGCAGTAAAATGAGTTACCCAGTATTCAGGTCAGCTTGATGCTTAGATGAAATCTTTCCAGTGATCCAGACAAGTGAAAGAACACTTAAAACTGGAAATAGGCAAAAAAGCTGCCAGAACCTAGATCAGTATTTCATGCTGAGGGAATACTTGCTCTAATTTGGGAAATGACTTCTCTTAGACCCCAGCCTGCACCATGGTTACCAAACAGCAATTCATGCCTGGTGGGCTGTTTTTAAGAGGTTTTTTTCTTGGAAGTTTACATGCCAAGACAAAATTAACCTATTTTTCTTTTGGTTTGGTTTGGTTTTTTTATTTTGGGGTGTTCCTAAGTAGAACTTAATCCAGCTATTTATCAAATGTTTTCTTAAAATGCCCTTGTTGTAATGTCCTTTACATGCTGAATCTTCGTAAGCTGAAGTGAATTCAGGATGCTTCAAGTTTTTTATTCAGTAGTACTTCATTTTGTGTGACTTGGCTTTCAGTAAGCCTTCAGGCAGAATTCAAGGCATTTTTCAATTCTTTATTTAGACTGTGTTTAATGTTGAGCAGAGACTGCCAAGAGCTTATTTTTTTAATAAACCAGTAAATGGAGCCAATGAAACAACCAGCAATATTTTTGTTTTCCACCAGCTAAGGGTTGTGATATTAAACATGCCATTCCACACTGGCTTTATGCTGGAGTCCTGTAGTTTATAAGGGCCAGAGTATTTATAACATAAAATTATTTGTTGCATGTATTTCTTTACTACCAGGTACTTACAGTAAGGCTGAGAAATTCTTTAAAGGGCACAATTGCTGACTCTAATTTTGCAGGTAGTCTCATTTCAGTGAAATTATCTGCCAAAATAATGTTAAGCCCATTTACTTCTTCCCTGTTCCCTCCTCGCCTTTAACATCCCTGTCTGATCTGGGCACTGTTTTTCTGCTGCATTAAACATTATTGTTATAAGCACATAGTTTTTGTCATTGCCTGTATCAACATAACAAAATTGTTGGCTCTCAAGTGCAATGCAGTAAAATTGCTGCAGGAATGCAGCAACCATTTAGAAATTAATATTGTTCACTACTTTTTGGTTTTCCACAAATAAAAGTAGTAAATACATATAAATGCTAATGAATTCTTCAGTCAAAGCTAAGTCTACTGAATATTTTAAATTAATAGCTCTATGACATAAACTGCTGAAGATGATGGTGGCAGTCAGAGGCCACTCCAGTCCAAACTGTTCAGCAATTCCACATATTTTCACAGGGTATTGCTGCAAATGAGAGCAGGGAATTAGTTCAAAGTATATTGGTATCCAGAAAGAGGAAATTCCTGATTTGTTTATAAGAGTACTTGTGTGTACACTATTATCTGTAATAAGGTTGCTTTTTTTAATTGATCAGCATTAAAATCTCAAATCAGTGAAGCTTATAACATGAAATTGCATTTGTTGGTGCGGGAAATTATTCTTTTTTGATTAATTTAACTGTTTTACAGCTGTGAAGCCATGAGTATGCAATTATATTTCCCTTCTATTTTAGGAAGCATAGCAATCATTGTTCCTCTTGTTTTACTGGTGACTTTGATCACTACTCTGGTAATTGGACTATTTCTTTGCAAAAGAAAACGAAGGTGAGTAATTTTATATTGATATATGAGGTAAAAAATAAATCTAAAAATGCATCTTTTGATATACAAAAAATCACTTTATATGTGTTGAGTAGATATTAAAAATACAAAACTGAACCAAGGAAACAAACAAAAAACCACAAAAAAAGCCACACACCAAATGATCCAAAACCTGTTTCTCGATGCAGTGAATTGTATTAGTTATATTTTGGTTCTTGCTGGAACAACCACGTCTGTTATTTATACTTATATTCCACATACACTAGAAAAAAGAAATTGCAGTTCTTATCCACCTTGCTCCATCCTGCCAAGGCTGTTAATAACAAGTGTTAATAACTTTATCCAGAGAATTAGAGAGCTTAATAAATAGAATTAATGTATTTCATTGAAACAATAATTAATATTGTTCAAGTTATAGTGAAGATGGAAACAATGATGAAAGTGTTTACTGTAGAGTTCCAAACCTTGTTGTCATTACTGTGTTCCTTTAGTATCTTGCATGGGAAGCCAAATTCCAGGATTGATTTTGTTCCCTTGAATTTAGCTGCCTTAGAGCTGATGATGAACTTGGGCAGTTGAATTAGACTTTTTGACTTTGGCCATTTCTTCAAAGGCCATGTTGGGTGGCCAGGGAGGCAGGGAGTGTTTCTGCTGCATAAACACACCTGAGAGAGCTGCTAATTTTCTCGTGTTCAGAGAAACAAGAATCTGATGTTGATGGTGATGCAGATTTAACAAGGAAAGATTCCTAGTAATAAGGACATGGCCCGCTAGGGAAGTCCTGAGCAGGAATCAGACAGCAAACCATTTATTTCAGGCCTGTAGCTGTCCTGCTCATTGACCTTGAGCAGCTGTCTTCCTTTCTCCTGGGGCTTGTTACCCCGCCTTTGAAACCAAGATAATGTCTTGTTGTTAAGTCCTTTAGAAATATGTGATGAATCTGCCGTTTCTGCAAATGTGACCATTTACGTGGCTGTTTCAGTCCTTCAGGCTAAAAGAATCTTTTAAGTTGCTATGGTCTGGCATCTCCCCTGCAAACTCTGGTGTAAACTAGTAAGCATTAATTTTTAAAACCTTTTTATAAAGCCAACAAGATAAATACATTCCCTGTCCATACTGGTATTAATGCTGACCCTGCCAGGCTCTATGGATGTCATTATGTGCTGCTGTACCTAAAACACAAACTTTAGTGATAGCTAAATCCTGAAAACCAGTTGCTGGCCTGTAAATTATTTAAGTTATTGAGAATCACTTGTTAAATAATAGATTTTCAGTAGAGAAATAGAACTAACCTCAATAAACAATTTTCTTCTTAAAATTATCTTTGAAAATATATTTTAGGGTTATTTTATCTCCTCAAAGAAGACTGTTAAGTGCTAAAGTAGGTGTAGTTGTTCAGCACTTGTAAGCTACAGTAAAGTGCTTATTTTAGAAAATATTTTGTTCTATGCTATTTCTTAAAAATACAGACCATTTAGTATATTGGATTTCAAACACTGGCTGCAGCTTTTTCAACCAACAAGAGGACTCTACTGTTGTCATCCTGACTGTGACCTCCCTATTATTCCCTTGTAATTCTAGAGAACATATTGCATTTGGAAAAAATTACCCTCTTGAGTTTATTTCTATTACTCAGACTGAAATCACCTCCTTAGCTAAAAGAAATGAATTCAGCAACTGAAACAATTAAACTCAATCACTTATCTTTACTGATACCTAGTTCAAGGTTAAAAATAAGACTGTATTTTACCAAAGCTTGAAAAAAAATGAAGTTGAACTTCAGCTTTCCAATAACCACTGGCAGGGAATACAAACTGGAGCTGTGAGAAGTTCATACATTTTTAATGCATTGTAATGAAACCATTTGCTTGTCCTCAGTTTACAGCTGACTTTGGGCAACCAATTTGAGATAGAAGTGAAGTGGATGAGGGAGGGAACATGACTCAGGTTCGCTCCATCTTCATTCCTGCAGGGAATCTGCAATGAGTTCTAAAGGCTTTCCTTGGAAAAGCCTTTAGAAGGAAAGGCTGGAGATAGATAATCAGAGGAAGTCAGGAGATAGTGAAGGAAATCTGGAGATAGATAATCAGAGGAAGTCAGGGTTATTAGACAACTAGTTAGCACTTTGTATGATTTCACACCACTACAGTCAAACTGAGAGAAACAGTAACATTCTACCTCTGGCTTCTGGGAGGTAGGTAGACTGTACATAGACTCAGATTGTTACTTTGCTTGGAAAATGGAAGGATTTGCTGATTGTCTCTGCAGGAAACACTTTTTCATCCTGTTGCTTTTAGATATTAAACATAATGTCCAAAAAAAAATACTGGAAAACTCTCTAGCTTCTCTTTTTCTGTGTTTATGCATTGTAGGACAAAAACTATCAGAAGACAACCCATGATAAATGGAGGAATCAATGTAGAAATCGGCAATCCATCCTATAATATGTATGAGGTGGGCCATGACCACAGTGAAGGTGGTCTTTTAGCTTCAGATTTTACTGTAAATGCAGAAAAGGTAATTTTTTCTTTTTCTAGTGGCAAAACCACAACTTATTTTATGTCTTACAAAGGCTTTGACTTTAAATGTAATGAATAGAAGCACAGAACAATGACATTTAGATTTAGTTAATGAATATTAAAGCAAGTTGGATTTCATTAGAGTAAATGTCATGTATATATTAACAGCTGTTTTGTAGTCTGATTCTTGCTGATGATCATTTTTCCTAGTACCTGTATTTTACCAAAATAATGTTAGAACTGAACTACAAAGTGAGTTTTTTGTCATAGACACATCTGCCTTAAGTTGCCAAACCACAATCTATCTTTTTAGCCTAGTGGCAAATATTGAATGGAAATACATTATTTTACAGCCTATGTTTGAAGCATCAAAGAGTGTATGCATACATATGAGACTAACTTATTTCACACCTGAAAACTTCCAAAGGCATAAAGAATTGGAATTCCTGGCAGGATAGCTAGATTAAATGTTTACACAAAGCTAGTAAGTATTATCATTTCCTTGTATAAGATGCTGTCACTTCTGCAGCACCACTCTCTAGTGATTGAGCTCCCTGAGTGATGTGACCCGGGATGAATGGGGTAATGCTGCCATATCTTTCCTTGAGCTCCATAATCAGACATACACCAAAGGGCAGCCATCCCTCTGTGGCATTTCTGACAAAGCAATAACAGGATTACTGGTAGCTCTAGGAATGTCATTGCTGAATCACAGAGTCAGGGTGCTGAATACAAGAGGTAAGCTGAAAATGGAGTTACTCACTGGAGGCAGAATGACTGAGCCAGTGCTTATTGTGAAGTCTGGCTCTAATCCTTAGTGGAAAATAACTGCAAAATGCTGAATTTTATTTTTCGTGCTGAGGGATACCTACAAGAAGATTTTTCTTAAATGTAGATCAGTCTAAAATATTGTCTTTAATTGCTGCACTGTTTACTTAACAGTGTCGATAATTACACACGGAAAATGCTCTGCTAGCACAGAAACTAAAATTTTCTGTTTATACAGGCCAGATACATAGGGGGAGGGCCCACTGCATTCAAGCTTCCCCACACAGCTCCATCAATCTACCTAAACTCTGACTTGAAAGGACCACTATCAACAGGGGTGAGAAATGATGATTCAAATCCATTTCATTCCACATCAGCCCCTTTCTAAAGAAAGTTTGTCTGTCATTTTTGATTAAAGGCATTTTATGTTTGTTTTTAATTTTGTTTTTTTTTTCTTTTAATGGAAAGAACAACAACAGTAAATAATACATTTTTCTGTTTGAAATAAAGGGTCCCTCCCTGCATACAAAATTTCACCTGTACCCATCATTGTAACATGATCTAAAACTGCAAGTCTGTCTTTGCAAAGGAATGAAAAACCAGTAAACACTGTGATGCTTTTCCGTAACATCATATAAGTTTAGAATGTCATTCACAACCATGTATCTTGATGTATTTGCAGTTCTTATGTAATTACAGGCATTCATCAAGTTTATCAAACTGAAATATGATCCCAAAGAATGGAAACAAGTGCTTTTATTTAAGAGGACTTTGACGCACACCAAAATTAACAATTTCCTTTATTATTTGCAGGGGTTTTTTTGATTGTTCAGTTTTCAATGGATTTGTATCATAAACCAGTTCCTTCTGAAACATCAGATTTTTTTACTACATTTTAGCATTATGTTTGCAAACACTGAAATTCAAACTACAAAAGAGACGTCAACATTCATTTTCATGTGCCTCAAAATATATTCATCTTTTGTGCCATTTACGTTCTTGCATGATTGTAATATGTTGTATTTGGTAGCTTAACAATTTTTATAGGGTGTGATTTTTCTGATGGAGCACAGAACCATGGATGATGAAAGCTGGAATATTTGCCCATCTGTAACGTTAATTCTTTCTTGTAAATTCTAGTCACTCCAGTTTCTTTCTGTACCTCACTGTACTGCATTATGCTATCAGTAGCCACTCAAAGAGGTATCATGAGGCAAAGATTAGTATTATATATAACTTTAATAACTCCATAAGGCACTATATAGATGCCAGATGTCTGTTCTGTTGTGCTTTTCATCCTTAATAATGGTTGTCAATGAGATAAAAAGTCCTGATGATTGAAATAGAACTAAATTTCTGTTCTCCTAAATTTCTGACTGTAATCCTGGGCTCAGAAATAGTGTTGATCAACAGGGAAAAGAAGAACTAAGACTCTAGACATCTTTCATTCCTTGTTTCCCAGGGTGTACTCAGGCTATTTGCAAGTCAAGCAAACCTACCCATTTTTGCTTTGGGTAATTTGAAGTTTAGCCATTTCTTATGTACACCAAACAAATTAATTTCCCTGTTTTGGAGCTTGCTGGAGTACGACTGAGCATTTGTGAAAGCACAGCTGTGCTGTCCCACTAGTTATAAGGAAGAGGAAGATTTTGACCACAAGACACACTTTCCAGTTATTATAGCAAAAAGCTGAACATCGACTTGGATAGCAAAGGTTTTCTAGGGACAATAAAGGCACAAAGTGTGAAGGAAGTAGTAGAGACATGACAGACCTTGGATAATGTTCTCTCCTTAGCATGAGTGACAGGAGAGAAAGTTTTCCTCCATGTTATTACATCCTTCTGTGCTGTCAGGCTCAGGAGATTTCTCACACACTGAAGTGTTTTGCAGCATTAAAAATGGACTTGTCCTATACTGAAGTACCATTCATTTCAATAGATGTTTTTCATTACAGTCCAAACTACCAAAATTGTTGAGAAAAGATTTCTCAATCTGTAACTACTATGATATATTAACACTTACGATGATTTATTATTAAAGTTTAATTTACATTACGCAAGTATTGAATTTTTTTGGTCAAATCATGTTGTGTATTTGGGCCACAGAATTCGAAAACATGGTCAGCTATTGATGGGATGCTGATGTCTTAGAACAGGTAATATATGGAAACTGTTGGCTGCAGTTTTCTACTGTTAAACTTGTCACATGGTCTCACAGTGCACCTTCTCTATAAACTCCTTCATATCTATTCTGAAATCTTCCAGTGTAATAAGGTGGACAAGTCAACCTCAGAGACATTTTTTTTCAAGGTTTTTGTTTAGTTTTTGTCATTGTTTTATGGTTTTAATATCATAATATGCTGCATGTCATGTCATTTGTTATTTTAATAGCATGTCTCATCATGAATTTAATTTTTAACTAAATAATTAACTCATTATCAGGTTTTCAGATGTCCAGGTATCTATTAAATATGTCCTGTTGTATTTTATGTGTACTTGTTGTTGCTTTAACAAAACCATTTCCATTTCCATAAATGTTAATTTTGGTTTAATCTGGCTGATCTAATGTTTTATTAATTTCTCTGCAGCCAACAAATTACGCCAATCCAGTATATGCAAAGTTATACGTGGATGGACAAAACTGTCGAAACTCCTTAGCAAGTGTTGATGAAAGAAGAGAACTTCTTCCAAAGAAAATAGATATTGGGATAAGGGAGACTGTGGCATAATCTGCTGTTACCTTTTATACTCTGTATAAATGTATAAAATATAAGGATTACTTTTCTATGTACCAACAGTATTATAATTGTTTTGGCATCAGCATTACCTCTGTTTTTTGTTTGGTTGATTGTTTTCTGGGTTTTTCTTTTGCTGATGACTTTTGACTGACCATTTGTAAGGTATTTTTATGAAAAAGAAACTGCACTACGGTACAATTTACAACAATGCTGCTGAAATAACACACCTTTAAATTTGTTAAAATGGCAAAAAAAGTATTCGTTTGTAGCGTGAAAATGAGCAATCTATTTTCTATGAACTTTTTTGGTTCTACTTAATCAATGAAGATGGTATCTGCACTTTTTCATTATGTAGTCTGGAAGCTGTAGTACAGTGTGTAACTTTGTTTATTTTAAATGGTGAAAGAATGATTGAATGGTCTACTCTCTTCTTTGTGCCCATTAGAATTTCTCTTCAGATCCTGATGAAGCTAGATAACTTTTCACAAACATACATAACTTGCTTTTAAATTAGCTTTAGGTTGCCAAGAAGTAAACAAGACTATAGAAATGAGACATCTAATGATCTGCATGAACACAATGATTATGTTTCAGAAATTCAGTGACTGTACATGATATACTAAACATATATACCATGTAAACAAGCTTTGTATTTATTAAAACCTTATAGAACATAGTAAAGATATATCTTGGAAGCTGAAACCTTACTTGCTGTGGGACAAAGCATCTGAACTCCAACAGTCCTGTAGGACAGTAGCCACCCTAGAGCACAAGAGGGCATTGCCTACACATGTGTTATGTTTTTTCACTTAATCACACGCATTACTTACGGATTAATAATTCCCCAACACGTACCGAGCAGTAGGGAAAAAGCCAAACCCCAAACCTTAAGCACACTCAGATGATCACAGCATTTGGTTTTGACAATCGCAAAAAAAAGCCCCTCACGCCTGTTTATGATATTAAAGAATTCAAAACACAGCAGTTTCTTTAAATTAAGATAAACTCTGGTATTGTGGAGGTAAAACGAACCAAACTGCATATTAGTGAAACCTTACCAAAGCCCAAGTTTCAGTAGCCTGGGTTAAATGTCAAAATCCAATTATCAAAAGTGAAAAGCATCAGTATCAGTTTCCAGCACTTCTCTGACCTGGTCTGCTTTCTGTTGTTGCTAAGAGGCAAAATCTGACTCACCTTTTTTAATTTTGATGGAAATAAAGAATACAATTGCTTTCAGGTTTGAACTGAATCGAAATATTTTATACATAACTTTAAAGGCACAAAAGACATATTCACACATATACTGTGGAGGATTCTTCCTTCCTCTGCTAGACATGACTGACTTTTAGCTATCATAATATATTAACCTAACAGATTAAATATGTTTGTGGTTGCTCTTTATTCCCTTTGTACAAGCATTACAAAAATAACTGCTGTTTTATAAAAAATTTTTGTTGTACTATTGTGCATGCATACTACCTATTTCTAAACTTTGCCATATTGGGGCCTTTATAAAACTCTTGATTTATGTAATACTAGTGCAATTTTGCTTGAACAATGTTATGCATATCATAAACTTTTTCAGGTTCTTGTTTAAGTACATTTTTTTAAATTGAACAGTATTTTTCATTTTGGTTATAATAGTCATTTTGCCTATGTTTCTACAATGAAGTGTTAATACTTTATAAAAAAATTGTTGACTGATTTATTTAAATGAAAATCTACATACTTAATTCAGTGTGTTGACTAATTTTTAAATTTAACTTATAAAATGAAAGCTAAAGAAAGAGCAAAATTGAAGCGAAGAACATTACTTTGTACAAATGGCTAAATCCCTTTTCCTAATGACAGTTTTTGCTTTTTATACAAATTCTGTTTGAATGTTTTTGCAGCTCTGCACGTCTTTGGATAACTTAGGTGTATAGCTGTACATTATGTCAATAGAATTTTAAAACTATTATTTTTTCTATAAAAATACTGTATTAAATAGTTTCATACCACACAGCCATGATTCCACAGGTTCTGCCTTTGTTCTGCTGACATCATCAGAGATGGATTAGGCCCTCATTTTTTTCTATAATTAAAGTTGTTATTTGGTGTAAGTAGTTGGACATTTCAGAAACATTATTACTGTTTATTTTCTGGCAGAGAATCTCTTATCTTCAGTACTCAGGTAGAACTAAATTTTAACTAGTGGGTGTACAAGTAACATGAGGTTGAAATCATGAACTCATACGGGCCTGATGAAATTTACTTTCTGTGATGTCTTGTGTTTCCTTTCAGTGAGACATTTTTATTTACTTTACCCTTGCTTGAGACTAAATTATTTTAAAAAAATTAATTTCCTGAGAAATACACAGTTGATGTCAGTGGAGCTATTAGATATTAGTTATTAGATCAGAATACAGTTGTAACTATGTAGCAGAATTTTGATGGAGATACTGAGCTCTACCACTGCCGTGCTTGAAGATCTTTACACATCAGTGTAATAATCCCCAATGGATTTTTTGTTTGTTTTTTTTTTTTTTGCTTTAACAAGGTTCTCCATGGGAATTATTTCCACAATCCTTTAACAGTCCTAGAATCCACAGGCTCTGGTGCTGTGCAGAACACACAAGGAGCTGAAGGGTGAAAGACTGAGACCTGATCAATAACCTATATGTGCATCCTCCTAAGTTCAGTAAAATATTTTTGAGCATGAAATTCTATAAAATTTTACAAGTAACAAGAACAATATTTTTAACTTTCCACATTTCCACAGCCTTCTTGATGTTATTAATGCCACATTATTTGTGTTTTAACTTAACACAAAATTAGAAGGAAAAAAACCTGGCTAAACATGCCTGCATCACTGATTAAGGCATCCGTCTCTTCAGGATGTAGTTGCAAGAGTTTTTCTGGTTGCTTTCCTGTGAAAGCATTGAGCACTAACAGTCATGTGAAATGCTAGTACTGTTCTGTGTCACAGTATTCATCGGGGTAAAATTTTTCTTCCACAGTACTGATGATTTTCTTAGCAGCGTGAAGCAGTTTGTGGGTTCAGAGAAATGAAACTTCTGATAAATCTAAACCTGAATTACACTGTTCATTGACCTTTTACTCTTAGGCTAAGCAATAGCCACACTTTCATTGAACAGAAAACAAAAATACATGTAACCTTGAAGGGTGACATGATGTGCTCCATCACAAACCAGGTTCTAAAGTTCTTTGCTGAATGGAGGATCTCTATGCAAACCTATAAAAAAACGCAAAGAGCTTTTGAGCTAAACTTTTATTAATTCTGTCTAATGGATCTTTTTGTTTTCCCACAGAGGTTATACTAGTTATTTACATACCAGCACTCTGGAGTCTCTGCCTTGTGATAGGCCTCTTGGTCTATGCAAGTGTTTGCATAAACACTAAATTATGACAACCAAAGTTCAAAATGACAAATCGAGATGGATGATGCTCTTGGTACTCTGATTATTCATTCTGCACAACTGAGATTAGTATCATGAATGCAGTCCTGGGAAACTCATATGAGAATATTTATTTTGCTGTGCATTTTTTAATTGTTTATTTTTCATTTCCAAGACAGTCATGGTGTTTGATGTTTGCAGAAGGAAAGCTCTGTAGTGGAATGCCTTTAAAACTTCTACCTAAGTTTACTTTCTAGCAGTTAGATTGTGCAGAATGTCCTAATATAACAGCAATTATTTTATTTTTATCAACTCTTAGTGACCAGATCAGTGTAGTCACATGTATTAATGGAATTTTGTGTAAACACATTTCAGAACATTTGTTTCACATGAAAGTGCATGAATAGAACCAATTACCTTCTCATGCATCCCCTCTTTTTGGAGGATGAAAAGATGATATAGGAAAGCAATGTCAGTGATGATAAAAGGTCCGTCCTCAAGGTAGTTGGCCTTAAGAGTAAAGACACTTTTCATGTAGAACAAGCAGACCAACAGTGAATCTTGTCTGTCTAGTCCTGGGCATCTCTGCAAAAGTGTTGAGGCATTTGGAATTTTTCAAGTCTTAGATGGGCAGAAGGATGGCTGATGGAGAAAATGATAATTTATCAACCTGGTTCAATAATTTATTGTGCTTACCATCTCCTCATATGAAATACAGATCTCATGAAAGTAATGGTTTCTAATTTAATGCCCATATTGTAAGGTGACAAAAAGGAGGAAAAAAGCATAAAACACCTTTTGGCTTCCCTATGCCAGCTGCACATCATTTAGTACATGTTGTGCCTCTCATGACCTCTGACAGTGGCCTTCAAAGAAGTGCTTGTGTAGAGGGAACTGTCTGCTGGCCTCAAAAGGATGTTAAATGAGTTTTTCCTGGAAAGAAGATGATACTACTATCCTCCCCACCTGCTACGAAACCTAATAATCATGCGTTTTCAGGAAAGAAAAAACCCAAAGAAAGAAACCTCCACCAAACAAATGAAACAACTCCCCTTCCAAAAAAAGTATGTTTTGAAAATATCAAGATATGTACCTATACACAATGTGTATAGTATCAGAACTGATGTGTAAGTAAGTTTTTACTCTAAGTAAAAACGCATTTTCACAGGTGAGTAGAAAAGAAGGTCTGAAACTAACATGGAAACTCAAGGGAAATATTAATTTAGGACTACTGTAAAAGCTTTTTTAAAATGTGTGTTCAACCTGGAGGGGGAAAAAAAGGGTTATGCAAGCTGGTCACTGAATTTTTCTTAAAATATTTCTTAAATAAACAATTTTGAGTGTTACAAGAGCTGGCACCACTAAAGATTTCAGAAAACAAGCTGTGTAGTCCAACAGTTTCTCATCCAACACTTTCTCACTCGTGTTTCACGTTGGTAATGCACAAACAGCAATCTCTTGTCACATAAGTAGGTGTTTGATGATTCATTAGTGATAAACAGAAGAAGATAAGCATGTGTAGATTCACAAAAGCAATAACTGAAGAGATGACCTGCTCAATAGGTGAGTGTTAGGGCACCTCAATAGCTCAGGAGGTTAGATTGCACTTGAGCCTTTGGGGAGGGGTTTCCACCTCATTGACACACCTGGGTGTGCTGATGTTTAAATCTGGTGACCTGTGTGTGCTGCACAGCGAGCTCTGTAACCAGTGCCTAAATCAGGACAGGAGCCTCAGTGGTCTTGCTCTGTCCAAAGAGCAGCAGACAATGACAACACACAGTTTTAATTCCATTGATGACTAAGGTTTGGACACCCCCTGCATGGCTAATAAGGTGTATCCTAGGTGGTGGAGCCCTGGTCTATTAGAAAAGCAGGAATGAAGCTTTTCTTTCATGGGTGCAGGAAGCGTGGCCAGGTGCCCATTCCTCTGAGGTTATGGGGTTCACTGTCACCTCAGAGGTGGTTTCCCTGCATAATTGGCTGTGTCTGGGCTTGTGTGTCAGACTTGAGCAAACCACGTCAGCTCCCATGGTGGTTAGAGCAGCTGTTTGGGGTTCCATTCACACCACTAACAGGTCTTACTCCCACCAGGAGACTGCTTGTCCCCGTCACTCAGGTGAGCAGCCTGCACCTGCCCCAGAGAAATGGATACAGATTGGATAAACTCCCTGGTTTTCCTCTGGGGTGTGCTGCCTGTATGCAACTCCCAGCCACATCTTTCTGTGTTTCCCTGCCAAGAAATAGGGCATGGAAAACATTGTGACTTCATTTGAGAGCGAAAAAGAAGGTTTACTCCCCCTTTCCTTTCATGAAATCTCAAAAGATACAGTGAAAACTTAGACATATCCTTATGGATGCTGTGCCTACAGTGTTTGCCTGTAGACATGCTTCCAGTGTGAGGGCACAAACAGGCCAAACCTAAAGAGAAGCAGTGCCAGGTAAGTGACATTTCTTTCCAGAGGGGAATGATGCTGTTGTTCAGATGCAATGAGTGTGTCCTGCACTGGGTTTTGCAAGTCTCTGAACTGGTTTTCTGCCTGTGTGTCTGAGGGGACCTTGATAATTTAATGGAGAGAGTTTTTCCTGAGACACCACAGTGCTCACTGTTGTGCAGTGTCTGACAGCAGCATGCTGATATCTCAGTCTGGGTGTCCTCTGAGGTTGGCAAATGGCATTGAACAGGTTGTAGGTGGCCCTTTTTACTGGGGTTTGTCCTTGGTGACTCACATGACTCCCAAATTTCAAGCAGTGCCTCCCAATGTTGACATGTATGAAGCACAGCAAATAGCCCTTTGGAATTATACACTCCTGGATAATGATACACTGTCACTGTGAGCCCCCCAAAAAAACCAAAACAAAACACAAACAAACAAAAACAAAACAAAAAAAACCCAACCAAACAAAAAAACCCACACCAAAACAAAAAACTCAATCGAACCCCCAAAACAAACAAAAAAATGAAAAACCACCAAAAAATCCAAAACCAAAACAAAACAAAAGGACCACATCTTTTATCTGTTGATTCTAAAGCCCAGATCTTGTCGAGAGCTTTGGTGTTATTTCCACAGCTGACATCCTTGTCCGGAACTTGCTGTCTCATAATTAGCAAACCCTCTCCTGTGGGAGCTGGCTTCCATAGCCTACAGAAATCTGATGCTCTGGAAGCCTTGAAAAAGTTTGGAGGGAGATGCTCAATATCAGTTTGGGAAATGCCCAACAGAAATTCTGCACAGAAACATGATATAAATCAGGAACCTCAAACTTACAGAAGTGTCAGTATAGCAGGTAGAGTCATGTTTTTATTTTAAGGTGATAGATGTCCATAACCAATTTTCTTTTTAAATGGAAAAGGAAGCAATGTTTAGCTGATGTTCCCACATACTGGGAGAGGGGTCTGCCACATTTTGTATGTCAGAAAAGATGTTATTCAGGAAGAATAAAATGAGATGTGATGAGTGGTCTGTCTTATGTGTTAGGTTAAGGTTGCCCTTCTCCAGACATGTCTGTAGATCTGAATATCTCTCTTCTATCCCATCCAAAAATATGATGTGCATATCCTGCAGGTGTGTATGCTCATAAATGCTCAACTTTAAAAGTCTGATCTTACCTGCTGCTTTTCATGGTAAGAGGATTGTAGGATCCAGGTAGTTTTAAGGTACCCACTGCATCCTCCAGTGATCAGAGCCCATTCATTGAACTACTCTAAGCCATGAAATTATGCAATGCTGCAGGTCTGTCCTTACTGCAGGTGTCATACTACTCTAATTACACATCCTTGCTAGTCATTTGAACTTCTTTTAGGCAGTAAGACTCTACCAGGTCTCTCTGTACAATAGAATCAGTCACTGGGCAGTAAAGGCTGTGCTGCGTGTGAGCTCCCCAAGGCTGGTGTGCAGCCCCTGCTTCCCCAGGCTGGAGATCCCACGGACCTTTGGTGCCCTTTCCACTGGCTGTGGTGAGCTAAGGAGGTACAAAAAAAACCCCATCTACCCTGTAGGGCTTTGTAGTTCAATAGACAGCCTGAAAATAGGTCTGTCATAAAGAGAGAAATACCTTCTTGGGATTTGTCTGCATGTGCGTGATTGGGTTCAGACATTGTTCTGCTCTGATGTGTCTTATCTGACACTTTTCAGAAGATGTTAAGCCTTTGTGAATAAGTGTGATGATTTTCTGCATATATTTAGCTATTTTAATAATCTTGAAATTCCTGAAGTCCAGGTAGTTCATTGCCCTGAACTGTATTTTAAAGTAAATTATTCTACAATTGTAGCTTTAGTTCAATTTTTTTTTTAGTTTGTTTCCTACATTGCAGAGTCAGATATATTTTTCTCCTGTTCTTAATGAACATGAATATAATAAAATATAATGTCTAATTTGAGATTGATATTATATATATACTACCACAGTTGTGTCTGACAGGATTAAGTTGTCCTTTTTTCTCCTTAAAATTAAAACATTAATGTAGCTTTCAGTGATAGGTGCTAAAACATCTTTATAAATATTTGAAAAGACGCTGTTCAATGAACTGTGCAAGACAGGAGGCTGACCTCACACAGCTAATTAATTACCACAATCAGAGGAACTCCAGACAAAGTATCCTCTCCAGCAATTTGAGAGGTAATTAACATTCATGTCTCGTAAAAGTCACTTGACTTCCAATTATGATTAAATATGCAAGGTCACGGGGACACAGCAAGTGGAAGAGCTGAAAGTAATCCCCTAGTACGGTGGCAGCAGTTGGAAAGTAATGTCAGGCACTGAAGGACTTGGAGAAATATGGACTACATGTCGTCGTGTCCCACTGTGCTGGGTGAAGGACTGATGGAGAAAATCTCCACCAATGTTTTGACCCCACTTCTTTTGATTGTCAAAATTCTTTGGATCAGCAAAATTCTTAAGTTGTTATTTCCAAAACGGAATCACTCTGGACAGTTACAGTTGTCCATAGGCCTCAGCAAAATATTGCCTACCCAGTTTTAAGAGTATCTGTCAAACTATGTGACTGCTCTCATGCATTTTACTATCAAATGGAAAAGTCTTACAGGACTGAGCAACATCTCTTGTCACTGAAAACTCCTAATTAGGCACATCTGACTGGACATCAATGCCCTTCCTTAAGGAATATCAAAATTGAAAGAAACAATATTACATTACTTTTAAGGGACTATGATCAGCAGGGCAACCCCCTTTTTTTCATACTAAGTCCATACATCCATTACCATTTGTGTCTACTGCTATAAATATTTTAAAATTAAAATAACATATTTTAATATTTGAAAATAATAGTATTTTGTTCTCATATATTTTAAAAGTAGACTTTAAAAATATAAATTTTTGGGGAAAATGAATGTTTTAATGAAGTAATAAAATAATTTAGGTTAACAAGTGCGTTAACTCTAAAAGAAAGAGCAAGTTATTTACCATAATGGCAATGTAATCAAAAAACAGCAATTGTATTGTCTTTTTAAATAGTCATATCCCATAAATGCGGTTTGACAGCCTAAATTCTGTCACATATTACTAGGTCACATCCTATTTTTGTGGACATCATTATTATGAGAACAATTGTTACAGTCCACCAAAGAGAAAAATGCTGAGGTCAGTCACCCGACGCTCGTTGTCACTCTGGGGTGTTAATTGCTACCATGTCAGCCAGGAACAAGCAATAACCTGTGAACATTGAAACTCCATTTCAATGCTGTCTCAAGTGTGCTTATTTGTACAGCATGATGTAAAATATTAAAGGACATTTCACCCTGAGAGGAGCTTGGTGACTCTCCAAAGGGGAGGAGGTAGGAAACGTTACCCTTCACTGGGACAAGGAGCAGTTAATTAGTCCATGAGGAAAAAAGATGCCTCTCGACCTAATAAAGCAACAGTTGCGTCTCAGAGGAAGTGAAACGAGGAGCTTCTTAATTAAGAAAAACCACCTACACAGTCTTATAACAGCAAGTTTCAGAGAGCAAGATTAAATCTCGGCCGAGCCTTTGGGGAACTCAAAAAATTTGCTTGGCTCCATGAACAAGTGTTATGCACCAAGAAGGGACTGTGTCCAAAGGTGCCACTTCAGAGGTGTGCAGCAAAAGGATGGAGGCTCCAGAAGGTGCATGGAAAACCACGTGCAACTTACCAAAAATTCAAAAAAAGAGGAGAAAAAAATGAAACATGATTTGGGGGGTTTATTCATTTGCAACTCTTTTGAATGTTGATATTATGAAGAAATACTTGTGCTTAGATTTTCCCTTAGCTGGCTGAAGCTTTGAGGGAGGTCAAAGTACAAGATAACAACCAGGCACTTCACACATGAAGGTGTAGTAAAATTCTAAATCACATGATTAGTACCTCTTAACAGTTTCCTTGGCTTCTCAGAGCATCCTTGAGAGGCTCCACAGGGCATCTGGAAAAACCTCCACTGATGATGCACGAGCCCTGTTGAGGGATTCCACACACACATCAGGACAGGATGAAGTCTTCTCCCCTCTGTTGGAGATCCAGAAGGTTCCACCAGCAGGCTGAATGATACTGTGGACCTCACATGAACCCTAAATATCTCCAGGGACTCTTGTTACAATGATTTTGTGATGTGTCGCTTTCTGTGCAAGAGTCAAAATCAGAAATAATAGTGGCATGGTACGCAAGCAGGGCTGAGTCCAGGATTCAGTGTCCCAGATTCTGCTGCTTGCAGATGAAAAATACTAACAGCATTCCAGTGCAAAGTGGAAACACTTATAACACAGTACTTCTCAATTAATTAACCAGTTTTGGCCATCTGGGTATTCTGTTTCAAGTTGCTTGGAATATTTAAACGTGGAAAGGAGTCTAGCCAGTAAATCACATTATATATGAGATGAGATTATTTTAATTCCCATTTTCAATGATTTTCAAGAGTATCTATGAGCATCCAAAGTCTGTAGGACTCTGTTACAGCAGCATCTTATTTCTTGAATTATTTTCAACACTTCTTTATTCATATTCCAAATACTCAAATGCATTTCTATTTCTTAAATGTGTTCTTAGGGGTTTTTTACTTCCTATTATCTATGAAGTGGTTCCCTGGCAGATTGAAAAAAGTCAGGGAAATTAACTGGATTTCCATGGACACAGATATTATGAAATAGAGTTCTTTGTATGGAGCTGTTGGTGTTATTTCTATTTACTGTAATTTTAGAGTTAGAATTACAGTTTAAAATCTTGTGATGTTTTGGAAGACTTGAATGACAGAAAAATGGAGTCATATTCATTACAGATGACAGAAACCCTGTGGACAGCACTGAGGGAGGGAACTATTTAATTAACAATAACAAATACAGAATCACAGGGCTTGACAGTACCTCAGGCAGTCTTATTGCCCTCTTTGTGTTTCCCAAATAGCATCAGCTATAGCTCAGCCAGCCCCTATAGGCATTTCTCCAGAATTTTTGAAGAGTGACAGCAGTGTCCTTAAACAGCCAATTTCAGCACTTGCTGTCCTTTCTTTTTTTTTTTTTTGATCATGCCTATGTCTCAGTTTCCACTGCTGAAGTTTAAAGCTGCTTGTCTTATCCATCATGGACAAACCATACTTCTTTCTACGGCCTTTGAGAAAGTGAAGAGTTAAAACAAAGCAGAGATGACCCCACTGGAGTGTGCACATCTTGGTCCTATTCCAGGTCTCACGAGCACAGAGGAGCCTGCTGGAATGTCATCTCCAACCAGACTGTGGGTTGAAGACCACAGGTGTCATGTTGTCCTCTTTCACTGCAGCTCTGGTTTGTGTGTGTTGTCTGTAGATGACACAGGACTCATGGAGGGACTTTCCTTTCTATCTCCTTCCTACTGCAGTCCAAGGGATCGCGGAGCTCTAAACTGCCACTTCATTGCTTGTAAACCTTGCTCTGTAAGTGAAGACATGCATGGATCCCTCGCTGATTCTGGCCACAATCTGTAAGAAACTAACCCTCAAATTGAATTGGCACTGTGAGCAGGTATCTTCATATTTCAGCAGAAAAAACCCTCAAATAAACAAGGCTATATCCATACCTCTGCAAAGCTCTGGACATCAGAGAGTCATGGAGACAATAATGTACCTAATAAGTTAAACTCTGGTGAGTTACTTCAAACTCAGGATGATTCTATGATTCTATGACAACATAGACAGTGTATCTAATTTTGTTATATCTATGCCTATAAGGAAAAGACTTGGTCCTACAAAACCTTCTGAATCATTTCTGCTGGAGAAACTTCTGAACTTTACCAGTTAAGAAGGTCTGTGCTGCCTCCCCTGCCCGCGCTCATTTCGCAGCTGCTGCTGGATCTATTGGAGTATAAGGTCAGTAACACAGATCAGGAGTGCTGATAGCACAACAAATCTCATAAGTATAATCAATTGAAATACTAACTCTGTGGAATTTAGGACCATCTTGAACAGGGTTGCTGACAGAAGGCCATAGCTAATCTGCAGGACTGGAACGGGTCATTGATAAAATGACACCTATTGCTTTGTAAACTTCTTACCACAAAGGACAGCTTAAGGGGTCATTTGATCAGACTCTGCAGAGCCCTCCTCGAGACAGGATAGAGGATAGATCATTCTGGAATCTACGGGATTATTTAGAACCAGGTGAGTGAAATTTGATGATGTTCAGGATAGAAATGTGGTTTTGTTTAGTTGTGAGGTTTTGTTTTTTATCAGTGAGGATATTTACCCCACAATCAAATTACCAAGGTTTACTATTGCAATCTCCATCACTGGAAATCTTTAAATTAAAACTAAATGTTTTGCTAAGCAGATAATGCTATAATTCAGCCAAGATTTAATTCAAGTAGTTCTTACATTATACAACAGGTCTATACAAAAGTTCACACTGTTCAGGTCAAAGAGACTATGATTCTATTGCAAAAGCAGTTCAGAAGTGGTCAAAAACCTCCTGAAGAGGGGGCAACATTCACCACAAAACCCACTCACCAAACACCAGTAATGTTCTTTTTCATGTTTTATTTCAGAACAGTACCATTTCATCTTCTAGGATAAAAATTATGGTGATAAGCTGCAAGTCACTTATTTTACTCACATAACAAGCTTTGCTTAATGGGCACAACTGTATTCTAAATGCAGAGCCACAGGTACGTGTGTGATTAACTTGCCTGATGATACTCATAGCATCAGCAAGAGAGCATTGATGTGCTCCATTTGCAGTTCCCAAGATGAGTGAGTCCAGTAACAGTTTAGCACTAACTAAGAAGTACAAGTCCTCTTACTCAGAAGGCTGAGGAAGAACAAGCCATGGTATTTACTGAGTAGCTGGTGCTGGAATTCAGGAATTAGTCAAATAATGTTAACCTTCAGAAAGAAAGGAAAGAAAGGGAAAAAAGAAAGAAAGAAAGAAAGGAAGGAAGGAAGGAAGGAAGGAAGGGAAAAAAAGAAAGAAAGAAAGAAAGAAAAAGAAAGAAAGAAAGGAAGGAAGGAAGGAAGGAAGGGAAAAAAGAAAGAAAGAAAGAAAAAGAAAGAAAGAAAGAAAGAAAGGAAGGAAGGAAGGAAGGAAGGAAGGAAGGGAAAAAAGAAAGAACGAAAGAAAGAAAAAGAAAGAAAGAAAGAAAGAAAGGGAAAAAAGAAAAAGAAAGAAAGAAACAAAGAAAGAAAGAAACACAGAAAGAAAGAAAGAAAGAAAGAAAGAAAGAAAAAGAAAGAAAAAAAAAGAAAAGGCTTTCTCTGAGATAATGGTTCAAATAGCTGGTGTCTTGTTGTGTTCCCACATCTTCTAGTGAGGTGGGTTTTTTTGTTGTTTGGGTTTCCCTCCAGCAGTAATGCACCCTTACTACCTGTTAAAAAGAGGGTTTCAGAAAACAGAAAAGGCAACCAAAGAAGTGAATACAGAGCAAGCCCAGGAAGGCCTTGATCCCACCTTTCTTTCATGAAAAGAAGAAAAATGCTTCTGTGCAAATGCTGTAGCTGCATAAGGCCATTAGGTCTGTTCTGTGTAACTGCAGTGGTCACACCCATTTTCTGTCCAGCTGGTTTCTGCAGCCCTTCACTTTCACTCTTCACCCTTGCCACCACCCTCACTGTTTCCTGGCCCCCAGGAATTGAAATTGCATCTCTCCTCCTGATGGTTCTTGCATTCAGTCTCACCTCCTCTTTGTGCTGACCTCCTCTGGGTGTCACTCACGAGCTCCAGAGGACGCACAGCTTGGCTGGCTGGTCTGGTTTGCTTCCCTCAGGGATCATGGCAATCTTACAAAGTAGTAAAGTTCCTGAAAAGTTATATTTATAAAGGATACATAGGGAAATGGACATTTATGATAATAAGGGCATCTTGTAATTCAGTTTTCATTGCTGTCACTGCATAGAAATGGTTTGTTTTCATTGAAAACTCTTCCTGACCTAACCTAGAGCAGCCTTACAAAGCAAAGCACTCCATTATCTTACTTTTTTCCCCTGTAATTTCAGTTTTGAAAGCTTTTAAGAGTTCTCAGTACCTGTTCTGCTTTCTAAACTGGGGGAAACCTGGCAGAGATGGAATTGCTTTACTCGATACTGCTCGTGGTGCTGCTTAGCTTTGTATTTGAATATCAAAATCACTTTTTTAAGTATTTCTTGTGTCACAAGAGATACGGTGACACTTGGTTTTAGGAATTTCAGAATATTGGGGATTATCCTGCTACAGAAGCAAGTGGATGTCTTCTAAAGTTCAGGTACATGGGCAGGAAAAACAAATCTGATTTTCACAGCCTGGTCTCACATAATTAAGTTTCTAATAGGAAATGGATGTTTACATAACCTGCTCCTTATGAGTGCTCTGAATTCCAAGTTTGCCAGGAACTGAGCATTATTTTTATATAAGTAAAATGTATTCAGTGCCCATTACACAGCTGTTTGTGAGGTTTTCCTTAGACTATGGCAAAGAAAAATGCCACCCATAAGGACTAAACAGCTTTACTCATAAAGCATTGCAAGTGTGGAATTTTAATCTAATCTATTTAACTATATTATCAACATGCCTTAAGATGATTAAATCAGCTTCTTTGTGCTCTAGGATTTAAAATCCTGTCTCTGGATGTTTCATGCGTGAGCTTGCAGTTCATCCAGTGTGTGTGGGAATGTACAGCAGAAATTAAAGACTGCTCAAAATTCTGTGTAGCAAACCTGCTTCTCAATGACAGAAATTTTTTTTAGGTTCACTGTGCAGTCAAGGCACATGAGTTTGGTGGGTTTTTTTTCTGAACCAAGTTTACTGCTGAAGGTAGCAATGTAGTTCCCACTAAAGCATAAATCTGCAGGCTGAAACCCTTGTAAGAACACACAGTATTGCTATTGAGAGTACTCAAGTGAAAAATTTGAAAAATTATATATTTTAAAGTGTTTGTAAAACCCTGTTGCCCTTTGGTTTGCTGATACATACAGGCTCCCTGTTTACTTTTATTTTTCAACAACAACAATAATGTCACTGCAATGAACGTTGTTTGGACACTGCTGATGGGCATCTGGATGTGAAATGATAGTCACAGGCCAAAGGTCAAAAAAGAAATTAGGTCTTCACTCTGTCAGAGCAGCATCATCTTCTCCATAAAGCCTGGAGAAAACCTTGTTTTTCCAATGTACGCCTCAGGACATTCCATGATTGAATTCTCTAAATAACAGTTTGGCCATTTGCTGATCCCATGAGCTCTTTTGTGCATTGATGGAGCTTTTTCCTGTCCCATATGAAGTATTGCCCAAAGGGAAGAGACTGGAAATACCCTACCCCCTGGAGCAGAGGCTGGTCTTGGCGAGGAGTACTCCTATACATACACCAAAATTTCACAGAAAAGAGTTTGAAACTGTTTACAGGGCCTCTACTTTCCCATCTTCATTCTCAATAGTTTTTGCTTCTGAGACTATTTTAAAATTTAAAGTGTATTCAGAATATTTCACTACGAAAACATGCTGATCTAAAGTGAATGCTTAGATTTTAACCAAGACTACAATATATAGAGCATATCTAATGGAAGAAGGAAAAATGTAGTTCTTGGGAGACAGAGAGAATTTAATTAACTTGAGTTACCTCACTTACTGCTGTATTACGGACCCAATTTCAATTCTCTTTGACATAGATTTTAAAAAACCCATTGTTGTGAAGACTAAAGTGCAGCTTCACTAAGGAAAGTCATTTTGAGTTGCTGCTTTCCTCTGCCCCGTTAAAGTTCAGTACAGATTGAACAGGGAGCCCTGCTTGATTCCTGAGCCCAGAGAGCTTGGGCTGAAAGCCGCACAAGGTCATTTAATCTGTGCCCCCCCCCTTTGCACCCATCCTGTCCCTTCACTTCTCCTGGCATAACCAGATGGTTTTATCTTCCTTCAGCATTCACGTTCCTATACAAATAATAATGTTTTATATACGTTATCCATTCATGGGGGATAATTAGCATTGTCAATTAGCCCCTTTAGCCAGCATCTTCTCTTGTCTTTGCTGTCAACCCTCTGACACCTGTACACCAGTATGCACCTTGCATTGCATTGCACTATATTATTATATTATATTAATTATATTATTTACAATTCTTAACTGATATTTTTAGTAGAATTCCTATGATCTCATTTCCTACACTGTTTATCATGTAGATACAGCTGGTAAACATGGTGTTGTCACTTAACAGAGATAGAAATTGCATAACAAATACTTTGCCTCACCACTTTACCTTTTTTCATCTGGGCTGCATATGTCCTATTCATGCAAATATTCTGTAAGCCTGGGACTCTCAATGACTAATACGAACCATGCTCATAAATTCTGGGCTATGCTGGTTGTGGCACAGCAGAGGATAGAGCAGTGGGAAGGCACAGCTGGTGGCACTCTCACACAGAGGGTTAATTGTGCTTAATGAACCAATGAAGTAGAAAGCAAAAATTCACCCACTGCCAGCTTTAGCCTCTCCATGGCCCTGGTAAACTGTTCAGTGAAACTGTTTGCTGAGGGATAAAGGCTGCAGGAGGCTGCTGGTAATGGCAGGGCTTTGTGAAACTCATATAATGCTCCCTTGGCTTTGCTATTGTTCTTTCTTTGTCTACAAAAATAAGTTGGGGTGAGGCACTTTGCTACTGTATGTGTGTATCCTGGCTGGCTGCTGCTGCTGGGGGGTGGCTGAAAGCTCCAAGATATGGAGTGCTTCTAAGGTGCTCTAAGAGTGAAAGTCATTTTCAGCTCTTGCACAGTTTTTGTCCGTCTAAAAACCAACAGGGGCATTTGTTGAAAGATAAACTGTAACAAAACGAGTGCCTGGTTTCAAACATTTTCCCCACTTTCGGAGGCTCAGCTCATTTGTGCTCCACACACCAGACTCTTCCCAGCATTGCTCATGACCACGGCCACCCTCGCTGAGATGACAATTCATTTGCCTGTGTCCATGCACTTGCTTCTCCTGGGCTGGGAAAGGTAAAATGAACAAAACTTTCTTTTTTTGGAGTAATAATACCTGTGACTCTGAGGTGTGCTTACAGCAAATATCTCCTGTGCCAGTTTAAAACCCCCAGTCTTCACTGTTTAATCAACTGCAAAAAGCTGTTTATTGCTTTCTATACATGAGTGTCTCAACGATGAGCTTTAATTAACTGCGTCAGCCTTGGCTGTCATTCGACACAGCTTTTATTGGAATAGATGTTAAATCCCATCTTTCATAACTGTGTCTTAAACGCATCTGTACTGAACTCCTTTAAGTAGTAATTAGTTTCCATCAGCTGTCTTTTATTCGTTTCACATTTGCCCATGGGCACCTCATTAAAGTCCAGCACAACTTTCTTACACAGGGACACCTCCCACCTCCTCGGCCAGGGTGGGGAAGCTCTGCCTCAAACTTGTTTGCTCCTCTCCTGGAGAGCACTTCTGGGGCTGATTTGCACCAACCTAACCCTCTTTTGGGGTTACTGCAGCTCCCTAAAAGTTCCCTCATACTGGGTAGCCGCTGCAGTGATTCCCGTGGTAGTAACGCAGCGTCAGCCCTGGGTGAGCCTGAGAGGCTGAAAATTGCTCCGTCTGTCTTGGTCTTGCAAAGCCAGTTTTTCCTCCTTTCCCTGCCTAGAGGTCCATAGCCATGTCCTTTACTCCTTTCTTTCTTTCCTCTGTTCATGCCCAAGGTATGGATGCATTGCCCAAGCATGCAGGCTGCTGAGGCATCCCAGGCAAGCAGCCCGTCTTCCCTCCCAGCTACTTCAGAGCTCCACACTCCTCCCTCCCACTGGTGTGTCCTCCTGGCTGCACTTCATCACATGGGATGTCATTTTCCTGGCTTTCCAGCCTGATTTAACCAACTGCTTACCCACCAGCGCAATATTTAATATTCCTTTTTTATATTCCTCTTTATAAATGTTAGGTTAGAGCTTTCTAATTCTACTGTTGTGGATCCTTGGAGAGTTTTTCAAGGGAAAAGGATATATTTCTCTATAGCTTTAACCAGAAGCAGCTAGAAATCTGGAGGTGACATATCTGAACTGCTCTACTCCCCTCCAGCCTTGTCCAGAGGACAGGCAGTGGTTGTTCTCTGAGGAGCCCCCTAAACATCCCACCCACACTGAGATCCCTGGAGGTTCCAATCCCACCTCCCACACAGAACAAAGCTGCTGATTTATCCACTAACAAAGGTGCTCTTATGCCTCCATTACCTTCTTGTTTTTAATTTTTTTTCCCTACTTGTTGGCATTTTAGACACTCGCTGTTGTTTGCCAGCTAATTCTGCCCTGGCTTAAGCAAGGTGGCCAATTTCCTTTTCATGACTCTTTGTTAAATATTTAAGAGCACTTGGATCCCAGCCCAGTGCTTTCCTATACATGCACTAGATCACTCCCAAATATATGTTCTCTTGTGTAGCACACAGAACCAAACCTCTCCCTTCCTGACTCCTGAGCATCCCACCCCACCACTGTCAGCTCTCAGGTAGGAGGGCACCCAGCCAACAGGTTATGAGGAAACCAAAATCAAAACCAGCCAAAAAAGTACATTATATTAACCCAAAACTGCTGCAGATTCTTGGTTTTTGTGTTTAGTTGTGAGGCTGAGTCAAGGTACACACCTATGAATGTCCTCCAGGGCTTTTGTCTCAGTGTGAATTCATGCTTCAAGCTGCCTTGACATTACAGAGCTCTAAATAGAGGATTGGAAATTATTGGAATAAATTTGCCCCCACAGGAGAGACCCAGATGGAAGGCTGTAAGGAGAATATTTAGTGTGTAGAATGCACATTTCTATGCACCCTGATACTGTTGCTGTTGTGATTGTGCCTGGAGTTTTCCCATAATTTTTAGTTTCTTTTAGGAGATGCTGTGAGACCCATCTTTCTGCATAATGTTATTTATTGATGATGCTGTCTTGAACTACCATGAAAGGGTCATGCATTTATATTTAACATTTAATTATTGCTATTTTTTCAGGCATGATCTGAAATGGGGAATGATCATGGGGAATGATCTATTTTAATATTCCTATGATGCCTACTGTGAACTTGGTTACTATTGCTTGTAATAGGAAAAACAACAACAACAAAAAAATCAGTCATTCCTTTTTATCTTTGTTATTCTAGAAGTGACCAAACCTACACAGCTGGCAGCTGCTTATGCTCAGGAGCCTTAATACCAAACTGCCCCTAAGAGCTCTCTGAGAAAGATGGTCGAGAATCTGTCAAAATGGCTCATTTAGTGAGGAGACGAACTACTTGTGGGAAAACCTTGCCACTAAATGGTTTCCTGTAAAATCCTAACAGCAGATGTGTGGATGTTTGGCCTTACTCCAAGGGACACACATCCTAAGGTCGAGATCGGGTATATTTTGAGACAACACATTAATGCCAATGGGAGGGCAGGGATGATACATTTTATATCCTTTCTGGAAAAAAAATTCTCTAGCCTAGGTGCAGGCTACTCATAAGAAAGGAGACATTATTTTTCTTCTTCTTTATATTTATGTAGGGAGTCTGTCCTGTGTTCCAGTGAAAGAGGAGCAAAATTTGCAGGTACCAGCTGTAACACCCTCATGGAGGTGCAGCTGGCACTGCTACTGCCACCACATCACACAGTCTGTGCTAGACAGGTGTGTACTGAGTAAAAGAAATAGCTCTGAACCCTGTTCTCTCTCACAGCTAAAATACATCGGTTTTGTGGGCTTGTCCTCCCTTGCCAGCATACATCATGTTTTCTTCCCCCCTGCTTACACTTCACTAATGCTATCAATAATGTCCTCCTTCTTCCATATATTTCTATTTTTCATTTCTTCTGCTTCATTCCTGGTATTTTATCAACGCTTGCTCCTTATTCACCTCCCTCTACCTGCAGCTTCCTTCTCCAGCCTAAACACAGTGCAAAACCTGTATAACCTGTATAGCCATACTCCCAAATGCACCTGGGATGTGAGGAGGCTAGGGGGTGTTGTCCTGGAGGGTGGCTCTTCCCTCAGTGCTGTCTTCCTTCACCCTGCTGTCCCCCAGCCAGGCATCCTTTCACTTGTACATGCTGCTCTTTATCCAAAAGTAGGGAACCATTAAAGGTCAAAGTAGAAATATCTCCATGGAAAAAAAGGCAGAGTTTGGTTGTTATTGGAAGAAGCTCAACTCTTCATTGTTTGGAAAGTGCACAGAGGCATAGGGACCCTTGTAGTTAAAAGTGAGGAAAAATCATTCAAGCTTTTCCATCAAATTACACTGGTATCCCAGTTGCATGAGAAGGGGTTTATCACACAAATGTAGCCCAAGCCAAGCCTCATTGCCTGAATTGGGCAAACCAAGCCGTGGAGTGGGTTATTAATTTGGCAAAGCAGGAGCTGGTGAATGGAGCCCAGAGCTCTCAGGAAACCATTTGCTGCTGTCTGGGGTAGAGCTCGTTTCTCCTCCTCCACAAACTGTACCTGGGCTCATCCCCTTCCTGCTGCTGCTTCACTGCTATTTTGGGGGTGCATGTGGTTATTTATTTGATTCCTTTTTCTGCAGCAGCACAGCTGGAGACGTAAGATAATATCCAAAATAATTAAGCCCTGCTCACAACACAGCTCCTGCTCCAAGACATCATCAAGGGGAGGTGTGGGAATGGGAGACCAGAGTGTCAGAGAGCTGACAGCCGAGGCGGACACGAGAAGAATTATAGGCATTCAACAAACATTAAAAGGACAATAACACACTGGCTTATGGCTATTTATTTTTTATGAGCGACTTTGGCAGTATTTTGTTTGAAGTTTTGATGGCCATATGTTTTCCAGGGAGGCACAGCGCTTTCCTCTGTTTGTAAACTGGGTTATAATTGAAATTGAATTTTTATGAAATCTATGTGAAATATGATAACACATTAAAACACTCTCCTTCGGAGAGTTTCCTCATTGATTTTTGTTGCATTAAATCTGTTTACACATCAAAGGAAAATATTACATTCTGTCTGTCTTCATTTCAGTCACACCCTTCCTTTTGTTTCCCAGAGACTACACATGGCAAAGCAAAATCCCCTCTGTTCAGAGCTCTTCCAACACTCACACTTCTCTTAGTGAAATGATGCTTTACACTATAATTGGCCTTCTTTGTCCCATCTGCTTACCAAACCAGGAACTTTACAATGTCTTTTTCTTCCTTCATCTTTTCAGCAATTCAAGTATTATATTTATACACTGGGACCAATCCTGCCCTACTGAAAATACGTGGGATTTGATGGCTGACTTTGTGTCCATCAGGATGAGTCTGCTATGGACAAAATCTGTAGCTGGTAATGGCTCAGTTCACTTCAGAGAAGCTGTGCAGATTTATCTGAGAATCTGGAAAATATTTTTTTTGTTATAGCAGAAATAATGTTAAATTCAACCAGTGTGTCTGATCTCAGGCTTTTCAGATATAAGTGTAAAGAACTGAGCTTTCTATGATTTTTAAATTTTTTTTGTGTGCGAAAATGCTATTTTGTATATCAATATATGTGTGTGTCAGACTATTTTGTATGGTATTGAAAAGTGTATGTGAAGACCAGAAATGGTGTGGGCAAAGGGAAAGATTATTTTTAGCCCGGTATACTAAGGCAAGAGTGAATCCGTCTTAATGACCTAACTGAAATGGAAAGTATTCTTGGGACTGATAACTAGATCTGTGAGGATAAACCTTCCCTTGCTTTACTCACAGGGCTCATGTCAGAGGACTGGTGTCGTGATAAGGCTGGAGGTGCTATCCAGCCCAGGCTGTGTGTTTGTGGAGTGAGGACAAAGACTCATTTCAGATCCAAAGGAAATGCTCTATTTTGATGGTTTTTTCTGTCACTGTAGAGATAATAGCTAAATGCTATCACCAGTGCCTGTTGGGCCTGCCTCTGAGTTTAAACTGAGCTCTAGCCAAATATTATTTTCATTTCTCTTCTGCGAGCTGCAAAATTGTCCTGATTTTAACTCTTCTCCTTGCACTTGACTGACTTCTATTTTCCTCCCTTTTCAGAGCATAAGATGTGTTATCCTTATTTAGATCCTGGGCCCACCAAAGATGACCCTGCACCTAACCCAGAGAGCCTCCCGCCACTTCCAGGCATCCTCCCTGACAAAGGTCCATGGGGTGCTTGGACGTATCCATAGCTCTTTGAACTGCCTGGAGCATGGGATTGCGTTGCCTTTATTACCTTTGCTGCCATGGTGTGGCTACAAGTGCTTCTATTGATGACAAAAATTATCTAACTGCTGATTAAACACAGCAGAAGCACAGACCAGTGTGGCTTTCTAGGTGGATACACTCCAAGCTGTCAGCAGGTTACTTGGTACATTTTCTCTTTGCTTTTCTTTGCTGTTTCCTTGTTTTGGTTAATTTTTTTTTTTTTTACATCTAAAAAGATTTAAATTAAGACAAAGAATATCAGGGGAAGAGGAGGCTGAGGTCTGTCTGTGGGATTACCTTCACTTGCTGAGGTGGAGGGGCACCAGCTTGTGATGCAGTGATGGCTTGGAAGGATAGAATGTGAAATAAATAAAACTACAACTATGTGTATTAGTATTTAGAAGCAGCACTTGAATGCTGAGGTCACCTCTATAATGACTCTCCAGGCACTGAGAGAGAACAGTTCATATTTTAAGGATAAGGTCTATTTGCATTGAGAATAACCTCCCAAAATGGTATAGATCTTGTCTGCTGGGAAAATTCCTTTAAGGAACAGCAAAGCTAACACACAAACATATTTAATTGATTTATTTATATCATGAACTAGTGTCCTAGAAAAAGCTTGTAAGGTGGCAAGATAAATTGATATTTATTTTCACATCAATATAAATCAGTATGATTTTTAACCTAGTGCTTTCTATGAATACCACAATGCACTGGCCCCAGTGATTTCTTCTCCCTCTCTCCTCCTGCCCATGTGCATAGCAATGTGTTTAAGGTGAGAAAGTCCAAGATTTGGGGGTGCCAAATATTGTGATATTTATTGCAAAGCCTGATGGAGACTTTGATAAAAGCAAAGTTTTCTACCCACAGGCTGTTTGTCCAAAGGGGGCAACTTTCCTATATGCCAGCAGAGAGAGATGCAGGGTGATTGTCCTGCAAGTTGTAAAGAAAAGATGAGGTGTATTGTGCCCAGTTTGCTGCTTGGAAGAGCGGAAATAGGAACGTAAAGTGTATTTTATAGCTAAGCAGTGGCTTTCATTAGGTGTGACACAGTGACCCAGCAGAAAGTTTAAGGGATTTATATTCCTAACCCTTACGGTGGCACTAAAAAAAAAAAAAAAAACCAAAAAAAACCCACCAAAAAACCCCAAACCAAAACAAACAAAAAACCCAACCAACCAACCAAAACCAAACCAAAAAACCAGACAAATGTAAAATTATTTTCCAATCTGACAAAATTTAATGTCTTCCACTGCCCGGTACACTAACTGGGGAGCCAGCTCTGCCCATACCTCTCTCGGTCTCCCAGGACAGATGTGATGGGACCCAAACCAGCCCAGTCAGAGATGTTCTGCACTTGCCTTTTCCTGATTGTGAGATTTCAAGAAGAACTGGATGTTTTAAATAAAAAAACAAAACAAACAAAAAAAACCCCAAAAACACAAACAAAAAAAACACAAACCATAAAATATGTTTTTTTAACCTAAAGTTCAAATCTGCCTAGTATTTGCCATCTAAAACAAGCAAACAAAAGTCTTGAAAGAAATGAGCTGAACTGAGACAGAACAACAGAAAAAAAGGGTTTCTGAGCACCTCCTCCCCCCTCCCCTGCCACGCTGCTTGTGGGATTTGCTGTTTCAGTTCTGATCTGCAGCAAACTGTGCACTCATCTCTGGGCAGGTTTATTTGCTCGTCTCCTCTGAGGCCAAGCTCTTGGCTCCTCATGCTTTACTGCAGCCTCTCTCCTCGAGCTACATGCTCTCCCTCTGTAATTTTTCTCCTTCATGCCCCTACATCATGCAGGATGTGGGGCAGGTGGCTCCCCCGTGCTAGCCCTTGTGCTGCCTCCCTGCTTCTGGGTACTTGCTCCTCTCTCTCCTTTATGGGCCTCCAAATAAAAGGGAAGAGAGACAAATCAAAACTGCAGCCTGTCAGAGTAGGTGGAAGGAAATAGTGTATTAAAGCTTTAGCTAAAAGGAAAAAGAGATAAAAACGAGAGAATTAAAACAAACAAACAAAATGTAGGAGAAAGTGGTGGAAAATGGCAGAGAAAACCCGTAAAACAGAATGGAATGATATCATAGAATCACGGAATGGTTTGGATTGGAAGGGACCTTAAAGTTCATCTAGTTCTAACCCCTTGCCATGGGCAGAGTTGCCACCTACTAAGGACAAGTTCAGAAGCAGTTGTGGTGCCCCAGCTGCTGTGACACCAGGTAGACAGGAAACCACAATTTGTGTCCTCTGCAGGCACATCTTTTAAAGAGCTCACAGTGAAACAGCATGTGGGGTTTGTATTAAAAATTAATCATAGCACCTCCTCCTGTGACAAATTATTAAATAAAACATTAAGAGGTGCAGGGGCTGTATATGCAGAGTACCACTTCCCACTTCCATATGTCAAACCCCATCAGAGCAGGGACCAGGCTCCAAACGCCATCCCTTAGATCACAGAGTGCCCTCAGTATGGAGATACCTGTGGAAAGCAGAGATAGTCCTGGCAGGGACACCCTCTGTGCCAAGCAGCAGTGCAGAGTCCTCACCTCTTTCTTCCACAAATTGTGATCCTGTCCTGCAGAAATAAGAATAATCTGTATTTCTGACATTGGAGAGAATGGAAGAGCAGAGACTGGGGGCTCTTCTTCTGTACAGATTGTTTGTGTGTGCATGCACATATAGATAGGTGTGTGTCCATATGAAAAATATGTTATACATGTTAAAAAAGTGTATAGATTTCAGTCAGCACATGGATTAACTGCATAAAATAGTCTCCTTGCCCATGGCATGGGGGTTGGAACTAGGTGATCTTCAAGATCCCTTCCAACCCAAACCATTCTGTGATTCTATGAAATGTAAAAACAAATATCCCATTTACAAAAAGTTATGCCTATATTTTCAGGGCCACCTCCACAGCACTCATTCCCATTTAGGAGGAGACTGCAACCCCAGGAAGGACTTATCCTGCATGTTTTTATGGGCTCCCCAGTGGTTTCCAGCACTCTGCACTGGCTGCTCTACCTGCCCTACCTGCCCTATGCTCACCTGGAAGCCAGTAAACACTTGGAGTCCCTTTCTGGGTATTGAACATTGGCCTTACCAGATGCATAAAGCATTTTGTTCATGCTTAGGGCAAAAAACCTCACTGGATGCTGTTGTGGCACCTAATTCTTATGAATCTCAGTGATATCAGTGGGTCTGAGGCACAGATGTGTTGTAGAGTGCTTCAGGTACTACGGGGGAGACTGCCCTGGCATTAGAAATGTGCATTTTAAGGAATAACAACTTGTTTATCCAATTCTAGCTGTCCTAGGGGTATCCTGCTGCTTTTGGTAATGTGCTTAAGTCAGAGTTTGAAGTCCCAGCACACACAGGCAGGTGTGTGGGCAACTGGGCCAAGTGTTTGGGTGGGAGTGAGAGCCCAGCCCGTGGGTCAGTATGGATGTAGCCTACACTGAAGAAGGCTCAGTGCTGAGGATGAACAGAATCTACTTCCTGCAGGAAACTTGGCATCCATTAATTATGAAGCAGTATTAGACCAAAGAGCCATATAACAAAAATAGCAACAGCACACAGTTTGGGAAATATATTTCACAAGTCGATTAATTAGTGAGTCACATTGTGGATGATAGTAAATATATGCCTGGTTAGTTTTGGCATAACAAAAAGTAAATGTAGACACTAATAAATAGTTATGCATTTCTGCCAAAACTTTGATGTTAATTGTAGATTATGTGATACTTGTTGAAATGAGACCTATAATACACGAGCCATTTTTTTCTATTAATTAAACATAGCGCACAAATTATTTCTTATGCTATATGTCTGTTTATAAAGAGAATAAAATGCAATAGCTGACCAAAATGTTCCCTTTTCTTTAATTAAAGGCAGAAACACTGGTCTACAAAAATAATACATTGTCAAAATTATTTTTTTAATACTTCTTAATGTTTTGTTTGTTGGTATCTTTCAAGCTTTCAAATCTTTCTAGAACTATGTTCAAAAGAATATTTAGCGTAGAGAAAAACACTAAATATTTCATGGCATAATTAAATCTTATTAATGTAATTGTCTGCATGGTTCATATTAAAAATTTACAAGAACCATTTTCCTTTTTGTTAGAAGTTACATTTTCTTATGAATTTCCATAAATGTTTAGAACCTAATCAAGCTTAACTGTGGGAAGCATCAGAAGTTTTCTCATTATTTGATGTTGAACCTAAGTTGCTTTATTTGTATTTTTCTTTCAACCCAGCCAGAGACACTTCGTCATGGAATTAGTACTCATGTAATTAAGGTACAAAAGATTTAGTATTTGTTTTAGCATTTGTAGATCTAGACGCTGATTTTAAATGTTTTCTAACTTTTAGCATTCTCTTTTTTGTTTTCTGTCAGAAAACTTTTTTAAGGATACTTAATTTCTTATCTTTCTGCACAGGGATTCATGCAAGGCATGTACAAACTACGTACAATTTTAGCTTTAAAAAACCCCTCTCTATACAACCAAAATATTTTATAACCTGAACAATTCCACACAAATCCATTCATACTCCTTGCTTGTAACACCAAAAAAACTGTCTGGTACCCTGTGAATACAGAGGAACACTGTGTAGTTACTATTCATCACAACTCATTGCTTTCCCTACTGGTATTTTGGAAAACTTCCTTCTCTACGTCAAGCCCCCTGCCCCAGACATTCCTTCTACTGCTTCTGCTACAGTCAGAATCCAATTTTTAGGCCTTTCCTGAAGACTGACATGTCTATAGCTATAGAGACTCTCAGTATTCCTTGTCTTAAAAAATTTGATATTGTCAGATTGAAAAAAAACTACCACGATTCCCTTTAAGCAGCAGGAAGAGAATGCGTTTCTGTAACTCTGATTTCCAAGACCTTTTTAGTAAAATTGAAATCCTTATGAAGTTCTCCTGAATCCATCAAATATTCATCCAAATGGTTCTGTTTATTGGCATTCCCACATTAGCATATTGTTCTGCTGAAATTCATGCAGCCATTCATCTGCCTGGTGGTTCCACATCTAAGCAGACTTCTGCTCAGCCACCGCTACCATTAAAATCAGCTGTTTCACTTGAACTTGCTTTCATTTAAGCCACTGTCAACACAGAAAGGAGCTCATTTAGTGATGCTTTTTCACCTTCATGTTAACTCTGCATCATTAGCAGGAAGATGTTGACTAATTTGGAGGGAGTTTAGAGAAAAGCTATAAAAATGGTTAGCGCGTTGGCAAAGTGAGCACTGTGTGGAAAGACAAAATGAGCTATCAATGTCTAGACTGGGTGAAAAATCATGATTATAATCTCTTAAAGGATATGAACATGGAGAGTGGAATAATCCAGTGTGTTAAAACTATAATGAAGGACTGACACGAGTTATGTGGGGACAAAGTAGAAAATCCCTCTTTAGAGATTTATGGTGGCCAGCTGGGGTTGGTAGGGACACCACAGTGCTGGGAGACAGACCAAAGGATCTCAGGAGCTCTTGCCCAGTACACAAGGGTGTGTTTTAATAGTTACACAGGCAAAAATGCCACCAAGAACTAGGAAACAGAATAGATAAAAGAAGGACAGAATCACCACTTATTTATGGCAGCATTTTTTCTGGTAGGACATATATTGAGCTGTGGGGGTCTCCCTTCCGAACTGCTGGGAGGTTTAGCACATAGGGCTTTCGAAATCACAAAATAGTAATATGAAATGGGGAACAATCTGGCATTTCCAGAGGCTTTTGACCCAAATTCCCACAGTGGGGCAGCTCCAATAGTAACTGCCACCACCTGACAGCACTGCTCCAGCATTACTCCATCACAGAGACTCTGGGTGGTCTCAGATAGTATTCACTTGCAATTTGTTGCCTATTTTATTTTGATTTGACTCACAGCTGTGCAAGTCAGAGATTCCGAATTTGCAATTTCAGTGTCACTGCAGAGTGATACATGTCACACAGGCGTTGGGTCGAACCCATTTTGCTTCATCTGTCCTATATCCTCACAGAGAGCTGGTTATAAACGAGGACCAAAATTGTGTGTCAGAATCCCACACAGGAGCTACTTTGCACAGTCACAAAACACTGTTTAATTTGTGGATAGACTGCATGAACAGTGGATGATGGAGCTTATAAAAGAAATGAAGTCAGAAAGAATTCAAATGAAATATCTTCTTCAGAGAGTAAACTCATTTGTATTCCAAAATGCAATTACAGAGTGGCCTTGGGAAAATCAGAGCTCTTTCTGGTCAGCAGCACTGGCAATGTCTTTGCACAAGATCATGGATAGCTTTAATTTCCCAAAAAGGAGCTCACTGAGAGGAACACGAAAACCACTGTAAAGGTAAACATTTCATAAGCCAGTTGACAACCACACTAGAAATATTAAACAAGCTTAGAAAGTGTTACTGAGTTCGCCTACAAATTGTAAAGTACTTGGAGAGAAAAATACTAGCTGACTGCATCTCAGGATCCAGTGATTAGGAACTGAATGAGACCTAAAGACCATAACTTTCAGTAATCTGTCTCTGTCAGTAGTGAGATGCCTGAAAAAAAATAATGAATCTCTTTCCCTAAACTCGGGATGCAAAGACACAAAATGCAATCCAGTCCACTAATATCTGAAATATGAATGTTTGAATTTCCTTCCAGCTTCTTTGGAAGTTACTGATTATGTCTCTGGATACCTTGGGTGTCCACAGGATTATCTACTCCCTTTGAAACTTCTTGTTCTGTGGCAAATTTAATCTACAAGTAAGGCTATAATGTAGGGACAGCTCCTGTGCAGGGATTAAGTTTGACTTCAAGAAGGGATGTGCTTTAAAGACTCTTGCCTGTTTCCTTATAACTAAAATTCTCTGTAAGATTATGCAACCTAGACAGATGGACAAAACTTCTGACAACATTTATAAATACCCCATCCCTGGAAGTGTTCAAGGCCAGATTGGACAGGGCTTGGACCAACCTGGTCTAGTGGAAGATGTCCCTGCCCATGGCAGAGGGTTAGAACAAGATGGTGAAGTAGCTTTGTCGACTCCCGTGGTTTTGTGTGTGTCTGTCTGTGTTGTGTTGTTTTGGTTTGTTTTTTTTTTTAGAACCACTGCCCACTGTGTTCCTAAGGAAAATTTCCATAATACATAGTATTTTGCAGCAAATCCACAGCATGCACCACAGTTCCAACGGGTATTACGAGTGACATTTGATCCAAAGGCCAAAGCTTGAACAGCAGAAAGGAGCATATACTTCCAAGGCAGTGATGTGTGCAGGGTAGAGAGCAGAATGTAATATCCTCTCCTGCAAGCTGGTTTGACTCTGCTATGAGATGGCAACCTCGAGACTGTTTGTTGTGTTTAAAAAACTGGTGAAACATGAGTTTAGCTTGAGGGAAATGCTGATGCAAAGGATACTCCAGGAGAAAAATGATGGGTAGAAAAAGTAATTTATCTTGATCTCCCATCCTAATAGTTGGAATGAGAAAAAAAAACAAAACCAACACCACCCTCCAACCACCTGAAAATCCTCCAAAAAACCAACCATCAGAACAAAACAGAAGTAAAAACATAGGAGGAAAAGGAAAGACCTACTAAATGGCAGTAAGTTGCTCCTTGTGTTTGAAATGTTAATAACAAAAATAGAAAAATTTCAGGTTCATTTTTTTTATTTTGTTTAAGTGTTGTTGATATTTTATAGCAACATTCTCATGAAAAATCTTGATGAAAATCAGACTTTCTTTTTTTTTTTTCCTATTTTTTTTCTTTAATTCATTTGGAAAAAATGCACTTTGGAGTCAAATCAGTCCTTAATATGGTGTGTCTATAAGACTTCAGTAGTTTCTGTAAGATGTGTGGTTAAGTGAAAGTTACCAGAAATTACTGAAAATTAGGCTGCCTCCCTTCTCGGCACCAAAATTCAGTGGAATCTAATGAATGAAAAAGCTATACCAAAGGTTAAAAATGCTATTTCACTACTAAAAGCCTGAATTATGATCAATTGCAAAGGTGAGAAGATAAGACATGTTTATTCTTTGCAGTGCTTATAGCTCTCTGCATTCAGCAACACGCATCACCATAATTTGTTTTATATAAAGTGCAATATAAGCGTGCGCCTGCAAGCAAATTTAAACACATGTATTAAAATCTGCTTGAAATTTCTCGACTGGGAACAGAAATCTATTGCAAAGATTTGATATACACCTGTGAAAGATCTGTCTGGAATCAAGTGAATCTCAAACCAGCATCCTCCATTTCCCGATCCGCTCCTCTCCTTACCCCCATCCCTTGTTTGCCGTTCAGATAACACCAGCAATGAGCAATTTCACAGCCCCAATTAGCAAATTTACTGGCAGCTCGAGGTAAGAGGGGGAATATAACACTCTTCTCTTTCTCTTAGCAGTCTTTTTAAGCTTGTCAGTGCTGGTATCCAAACATGTCCTCTTCCTTCCCCGAGCGCCTCAGAAACGAGACATTCCATGCAAAGCTTTGTTTCATCTTTACATCCAAAGTGCTGTGTAGGGGATCTCGGCATCCCCTATTGGCATGGATCTGGGTATGCAACAGTGATAACACAGATCACAGGGAAGGAAAGAGGAAAAACAACTTTATTTTTCTGAAAGCAGTGAGGGATTTAGATTGTGTCTACTTGCTGGGAGCTGCCTGTGTTAGCTCTGAGTGGGAAATCTTTATTTCAGAGCTCTTCTTGGATTAGATGATGTGTCTGTGAAATGGGGGAAGTTGGGAGGAGCTGAGTGCTACAGTGCCATGACCCACTGTCTGACATAGCTCACATTATTATGATATTATAACATTAAAGACTATGATTTTATAAATATGTCTCTTTTCCTTTCAGGGAAGATGGTTATACTTATTTATTTATGTATTTATTTGTCTATTTATTTATTATTTAATGTGAGGCTGATGTGGCACTGGAACACTGGAATGTGATGATCTTTAAGGTCCCTTCCAACCCAAACCATTCTGTAATTATATGATTTATTGACAGTATTACAGTCCTGTCAATGTATATAAAGATCTAAATTACATGGGATTGGCATCTGGTTTTCAGAGTTAACCAGCATATGATTTAGGAACAGAAGGACTAAGATTTAAGATGAAAAATTCAGTTAAAAGCCAAGCATGAAAATTCCCTTCTTCATGTATCAGGCCTTACTCTGAAGTGGTGGTGACGTGAGGAAAGAGCATGACCTCCAGGACCATACGTCCCAGAAATCTTCCATCCTGAGGGCTGCTGCTCCCAAAGTCACTTCTCTGAAGAAACTTCTGTTAAGAACTTAGTGCATCATTATGTAGGCAACACTTGGAGCTGTTAATTTTATTAATAAGGATATTGTGACTTTTGGCCAGCCTAAACCAAACTGTCAATGAACCCAACTGATGTTTGAAACTAAATATAGTTCACATTAAATTTTAAAGCTTTGAATTACATGAAGAGCTTCACAAGTTCTAGTTCAATCGACAGTAATTTCAGTTTGCCTTCAGCTACTGCATCTCTGTGTTATTTTTCCTTGTTGGTGTGGGAGATAAATGTGTGAATGACATTTCAGTCTGGTAATTGGGCCATTTATAGTTCCTTGTTAGTTCCTGCTGGATGAGGGCTATGGTGCTGATTTTACGTAAGGATCAAGCACCTCACTAAGAGCCCAGCACTGAAAGCTTGCCTGTGATACCTGACTGCAAGACAAGTGTTGCCATGTAATACATGAAAAGTGACTTTGTGCTTGCCATTTTCATTAAAAGATGGCACTTTTGACAACTAAAACAATCCCTTAGTCTTTTTCTGTATTGACCTCTCTGTTAGGGAAGGCTTTGTTGGTTTGAGTGGTGTTACCTCCTCCTTGTTCTAACTGTTTTTGCAGGAACTGAGCTGAGGATGACTGGCTTCATGCCAGGCTTGCTGGTGCAAGGGGCCAGGAAATGTTGATGGCTCCTCTGTGCAAAGACCTGACTGCATTCAGCTCAGCTGGGTCTGCACATTGACACAGAAATTGCACAGGGCATTGTCTCTCTGGGGGGATTTTAGCCCTCTCATGTGCTAATCATATGCTAACCACACCATGCAGGCACATGGTGTGATTCTTGAGGTTGTCCTGTGCAGGGCCAGGAGCTGGACTCAGTGATGCTTGTGGGTCCTTTCTAAAACAGAATATTCTATGATTCTGTGTTTATTCCTCTTCATGTGTCACCCACCTCCAGAGATAGGTAAGCCAGGACAGAGAACTGCAGTCCCGTTTTCCTGCCTGTGCATTTTGGACAGTTTTCACCCCAAAGGCTGTGGAGAAGCTCTGAATGTCTCTTTAGAGTAGTATTTGTGCTGTCTGTGTGTGGCAGTGTCAGAGACCATGAAGGTTGGAGGATTCCCCAGCACAGGTAGTGTGAATGAATTATAAGTCGTTGTAGGAAGAACAATTGTTCTCAGTAGAGGAGAAAAATCACCAACTCCCAACAGATATTTTCAGACACAAAACTTTTACTAGCATTCTTCCAGCTATGTTAAATAGTTTAATAGAAGGTATTACCCTCCATCCTGAAAAAGTCTTACATTGTAAGACCATCCCAGGTGTTCCAATACTACTATCATAACATGAGCAGAAAAGTGTTAGTGGCATCTATTAATCTGCAAACCATTCCCTGATGCCATCAGGGACTATGATTTTTTTACTTGGATATATAAAAACAAGATGCTCACGTTATGAATGCTGTTTTTGTAGAAAAAGTAATTTCCCCACCACTTTCCACCAAGGGTTTGTAACACCCTTTTTATGTTTAGTTTTGGCTGCACTGTTTCACTGCAGAGCCCGCTGGAAATTTTCAGTGGCAAAATGGGAGGAATTCATTGAATATGTGAGAGAAAAAGCCTGTCTAGACTTGTCGAGATTGTCACTTAGGAAAAAACCCGTGAGAAATACAGGCTGCATTTAGCACTACTCTAGCAGTGACTTGGAACCTTTTTATTATTAAATTCATGGTGTTCACAGTGCTCAAAAGTGAGTGCAAAATGTACCTGACTTCTCTAATGGGTTTTGGAATCAGAAAAATATGTAAATGCCTTAAGATCTTTCCAGTGATGTTGTCATCATCCATCTGCATTACATTTTTGCTTTAAACTGGAAGATTCCTTGATGATGAATAGGATGCTTAAAGGGAAGGCTTCTATTACCACTTTTATTGATTATTAATGAAATCACAGTGTTCTCAGTCTGTTAAAGCTGCAGCCCCTAAAATAAGGCTTGGCAGTGATAATTGCTTCTCTTAAATCATGAATATATTAAGAAAGGGAGCTTTTCCTGGAGTATTTTATGATTTGTGAAAACTGTATAATAATCCTTACCTGATTTGCTGGAAATTTGGAGATGTATTTGAAGCTTCTTGGGAGAATCCAGCATATTTCATAGGTTTTGAATTTCCAGGCATTGGGTTAGGAGGAGTAGCTGGAAAAACCCAACATAAAAAATGTTAAAAAATGTGACATCACTGAAGACTCCCAATAAAATAACAGTATAGGAGGCCATTGTTTGGCACAGTAGCTAAGAAGGCAGAGAGCAAGTGTTTATAAAGAAATCACACAAGTGTTTTTACTGGTTTTCAAAGGCTGGTGAGGTGCCAATTAGCAACTAAATTTGCCACCTGGAACATGAAGGCATTAAGAAGAAATCCATGTCTAGGCTGTGAAAGCTCAGCAGGCCACAGCATGAGAAGTTCCCAGTGGTTTCCATATGAATTATGAAAGTATACCCATGGTCTTTTCATTACCTTGGTCAACTCATGGGAGGGGTCACACCACTGCATTGGAGCAAGGTACAAGTGGTGTGGTAGATCCCATCCTGATGCTCACTTCATCACAAATTCGAGAATGTTCCTCGGTCACTCAAGTTCCTTTGCATGAACCATTCATTCATGTCAGTGTTTTCTTTCAATGGGAAATATTAAAGAAGCAGAGCAGACATTACATCAGTTGCCACCTCTTTTGTAAGAATCTCAGTGCACAGCTTTTGACAAAGATTGCAAATTTCCTCCTGGATCTGCGCTGGACCAGGAGTTTGTCCTTAGAGACATAAGGCCAAAATGTCTTATGTTCCAGAGTGTCTTATCCTGATATTACAGAGAAAACTGAACTTGGTTTTAAAGTTATAAAATAATTTCATGCAAAGATACAGGAACTATATAGTATAGCTTGATATAGCAAACCATTTTAAGTAAATAGTTTTAGAATTGGTCTGAATTTTGAATTAAATTTTGCCAGATCAATGAAAATAATGAAAACAATTGCTCAAGAGTTCTTGGAGGAAGCATTCTGGAACTGCCAAAAAGGTTAAAATTCAAAATTTTAAATTGTAAATGACACAACATTGTTTCTTAACATTTATCAAGCTTAATTGTCACCTCCTTTCTGACTGTGTAATCCTACTTCAAGTGGACAGGAGAAGTGTATGGTGGAGAAGCTGATGATATTTCATCTGGCATTATCCTCTAATTATTCCATGGAAGCATTACAATACACATTTGAATCTAACTCTTTGGAAGAACTTTGGTCCACTCAACCTTTTTCAAAACCAGTGGAAGAAAACAGCTGGAACAGCAGGAGGGTTTGGGGAAGGACCCAAACCCCTCCCTTGTCCGCAGGGGTTTGTGCTCACCTGGCACCTCCACGTATCACGCACCACAAGACACCACTTCTACCAGGCACTGGCTGATAAAAATCCTCATTCCTTTCATTTATGTCATTTGCACAGTGTTTCCATGGAATTACCATGCCAGCAGGATCAGGTTATCCCTAGTTAATATGCTGCAACACGTGCAGAGTTGGGTTAGATATTTTCCGGAGCTTGATGGCTGCACCTTCTTTGTCTGGGCAGAAATTACTGAGCATTGTTAGAGATTCCATTTTATTCTTTCGTGCAGGACATTTCTTGAGCTACACCTTTAAGTTTCTGAGGGTTTGAAAAGGAGACAAAATGCTGTTTCAGGTCAGTTCATTCTTATTTGAACAAAGACAGACTTCCAGCTCTAAGCATGTCTTCTTAAATTCAGTTCTCACAAAGGCTTTGCATGGAGTGATCACCAAAGCAGGTATTGTCTCTTTTAAAGTATCTTTGTAGGGATATTTCTTTCTAGCTTTGGCAAGGAAATTGCTTAAGAACAGCCAGATAATGACTGCCTAAAGAATATTATTGGTTTTTAGCTTTTTGACTCTGCAGTCAGTTAAAGGAAGATCAGAAAGACATACAAATACAATTTTCAGAGCTATCATTTAAAAAATTTCTGTAATTTTGATAGCAGCAAAACACAAAACACGTGAAAACAAACACATCAGAAGAACATATCATTTGAGGTCTGTTAAGAAATGTATGGAAGTTTTCACCTTTAAGCAGGCAGATGGATTTGCAGTAAGAAACTTTCTACAAAACGTTTCTCAGCAGTAAATGTTCTTAGCATTTGAGGAATTAAGAGTTTAGAATGCTTATAAAAAGAATTAATTTTATTTAAATTGTTCAAGCCCCCACAAAGGCTTCTAGAAACGAGATATTTTGCTGCAAATGTGGATGAGGAAAGCTGTGGATGTGCTGCTCTCCTGCTGTTGGAGCAAAAAGGGTACCTGGTGGCCATGCTGTGGGGGTGAGAAGACACTGAGATAAGACCGGGGTAGATGAGGAGCTGCAAAAGAACATCTGCTTTGTATGGCATGGATGAGACTCCCAGAGTCTGATTTTTCATGAAGCACAGTGAAATAATGAAGGATGTGAATCAGAGACTGCCCCCACTATGCAACTTTACATCTGCTCTTCTCGGAGACAGCAACATCATCATTAACATACTCAGCCAGGGGTAGGAGCTCAGCATATCTCACACAGCGCTATTTAGATTTTATACTCATGAGAACATTAAGCAGGTTTTGCTTTGGATTTGTATTTTGTTGTTAGTTTTTTGTGTTTTGGTTTTTTTTTTTCTTGCAAACCATCTTCTCAAAGTTTCCCACGCAGGAGACCGAGTCTGTCAAGTGAAGAATGATTTTATAGATCCATTTTACATCCAAACCCAATGGAAATGCCAAGTTTCCTCTTCATCTAGCAAGTAGAAATAAAAGCGAAACAAAAACCAGTCCCCAAAGCCATAACTAGTTATTTTTCTGTCTTTGACTTTCAGATGGAGAGCTCTACCTGTGTGTCTCCTGCCAGCTCTCAGAGACATCTTCATCTTCTCCCACCTCCTCCCCCTCAAAACCACCTCCCAGGATTTCTGACAATGCCCATGCTGTGTTAGAGCTCTCAGGCTGACAGAGGGTAACTACCCAGGTCAGGATTTGTTCTCCTTTTTTTATTGCCCTCTCATTTCCCTCATTCCAACAGTAATGCTCGATGGGTCTAATCACCCCCTGATGTCCTCCAATCTCTTTCGGTCACAGTTGTCCCAGGTCAGGACAATTCTAGTGGCCCTCCAGGGTAAAGAGGGAGAAATAAGAAGGAAATGTAGGTGCTTAAAGCCCAACTCTCAGTACAGTGACACAGAGCCTCCCCCCTCATTCTCATCTTTAAAGGCCACCTGGAGCTTTGCCTGAATAACTGTGAACCTTTCCAGAAAGTCGGGTAGAATTTTGCATATAAAATGTTAAAAGAGTTATGTCTTTGCTGTGTTTGCACAGTCTTTTATAACTTGGAGTTTATTTAGTTACTATCACATGTAGAATTCCAATATTTGTTTTGCATATGTAATGCATCTAATGCTTCCTTTAATGGAATTTTTACAAAGATATGTAGCAGTTAAATATGCTTATAGATAATCACAATCTCCTGGCGTGTTCGTTAAAGATTGCTATCATTTAATTTAAGTGCATAGGGTTCTTTTTCTGAAGCAAAACAAGATTTTCTAATTGATAAAAAGAATATATACATCCATGCATTCCCTGTATTTTACATTATCTTTGAGTCTTCAAACTCAAGTAGTTATTACAATCAAATATAGAAAAAGTACCATAGATGCACACTGTTATTGAATGAGTACTAAGTTATTCAGGTTTCCAGTTCTACTAAACTATAGTTCTCTGAGAACCAAATTTTTCAGGTTCCCTTGAAAATTTCTGGCCTTAAAACTTCGAATGAGTTTTTCTCAGAGTAAAGTTAATGCCTCATCTTTTCTAGGTTATTAAGTTTTTGTCTTACACTACCCGTAAGAGCAGCGATAGGTACATAGAGAGGGCAATTGACTGTCTCAAAAGGTTAACCGCCTTCTGGCTGAAAATGAGTACAATTACTCACCAAAAAGCAAATGACTAAAACCCTCATCTGAGGGGTTTTCAAATGCAACTGGAATGGACACGTTCAGCTGAGGAAGGATGGAATATATGGAAAGAAATAAAAAACATCTTCAAGAAAGGAAAGATTAAAGTGATTCATGGTCGTGTTCCAAAACAAATGTGGATTATTTGGGGGTTTGGAAGAGAACACACCGTTTACTGTTATTTCTGAACTTGGTTGCCTTGAAGTTGTATTAATTTGTTTAGCTGCATGGTGGAAGGCAGGGGAATGAGAGAAGGACACAGGTCCCAGTGTGGGTCGGTTCACCCCTGTTTGCAGTATCATGAGGAAAGATTATTCACCACATTGAACAGAGCATTAGATATTGTTCATTGTGGTCCAAGGCCGGCTCTGTTAAAACCTTTGAAAGGTTTGCTATGTACTTCCATGAAATCAGTATCAGGACACAACTGCGCAGGACCGTGTGGGAGCAAGAGAAGGAAAGTCTAAACAACATATTTTAGTAACAAGATGGAAACACAACCTACTTTGAACAATAAAAACTGTTTAATTGAACTTAATGTGGTAAGCCTTGTAGCAGTTTCAAGTTAGGATATTTTTACCCGTCGGTCATTGGTTTTGATTAGAAAAAAAAATGGGATGTTGTACAAAACAAAACTTGTTCAAAAACCAAAGCAAAGCAAAGCAAAAAAAACCCTAGCTAATTAAATTTGAGTAAGAAACACAGAGGACTTTTCTACCCTAACCTCTGTGACTGTGTCTCAAAATCTCCAAAATCCACATGTACAAAAACCTACTTTTGTTTCTTTTCTTCTCTTTACACCCATGCTTTCTTTAGAGGCATTCCATATTTGTAACTGTGGGGACACTGCGTAACCCTGGTGTTTTTCCTATACCGTTTGGTCTTTATTGCTTTAAAGCAAAGAAAGTGGAGAAAATAATTCAGGCAGCTCTTCTGTCTTTTTGCCAGACGAAAGCAGAAGATGACCCATAAATATTTTTAAGTCATAGTAGTTGGTGGCTGGGTTTGCAGCTCAACACCCTCATGTGTGATGTGCAGGAATGCCAAGCGCTTGCAGATCCACTGACGGCAATAGGAGGGGTGCACTGCACATACCTCATGTCACATAATGCTGAGCACTCTCAAAAATTCACCTTCTCAGAGGTCCTAGCCTGGACATCCAAAATCAGCAAACCATTTTGACCTTCCTCTGTTTGTACTGCGGTTTCCCACAGTACAATTCTCACGTTACACCCTGTCCTTGTGGTGTCGATGGGGAGATCAAATGGTTGCTCTGCACAAAACTGGGGAAATAATGAATGTGATTTGAAAGTCGGCGAGGAGTTTAGCAGGTCAGTCCTCAGCACGAGGTTTAAACAGTGCTGGTGAATGTGATACAGCCATACAGTTAACAGTGGGGCTGATATAAAATATTGACTGGCTGTACTCATTAAAGGAGTCCAGGTTGATCCGTTCACCAAACGAGTCAAGGGTGCTACAGAAATAATAGCAAGTCTCAGTGTAATTACAGATTGCATCAATACAGTGCAAAGAAGAGCAAAAAAGAAGGTTGCCCAGACAACCTGGCTTACGAATGCTTGACTTTGCAATATTAATGACAAATGTTAATAAATCATTAACATTTATATATTGTGTGTGGTGGGTATGAAATGTAACAGAAAGTTTATCTAACCTTTCTGTCAGGTGTGGTTTAGCAAGATAAAAACAAAGTTCAGTAGCTAAGACACATGTGAGTAGAATTGACCCAGGCTTTCCTAGGACCCTAAACTACCTCACCTCAGCTCCTACTAGGCCCTTAGTTTTTGAAAAAGTCTAGATTTTCAGTGCTGTTTTCTTAAGCAACAATTGACTGCAGATGCAATGTCCATAGATTTTTGCTGAATTTGATTGAATTCACTTGTCTAGGCATAAACCACAGCAGGCAGCTCTGGTATAGACCTGCCAGCTTCAGCTCCCTGTCCCTGAGACATACACAGCCTATTCTGCCCACTAGAGCCAGCTGGGGTATCATCTGCCTCAACAAAAGTTGCAGCTCATTTGGAGCAAAGCCTTTATATCTTCTGGCTTTTAATAAAAATAAAAACATTATGACTCTTTCCTATCTTTTTCCCTTCTACTTTTGACTGATCTAAACTGACCCAGAGTACTTCATACGAAATGCAAACTTTTTCCTAAGCAAGCTTTTCTGAGCCTGTGTCTTGTTGTTGTGTAAACTTGTTAACAGCTCCATCTGTTTCACAGTCTTCATTTCCCAACATCATAAGGTATTCAGGAATAATAAAAGGTCATTTAGGCCTTGCAGCTTTGTTCTCTTTATCTCTGAAAGTTTTTTACCCAGCCGTTTCACATTCTGTCTGGTCTCTTGGGCAATATATTTTAATAAGCCTCTAATGCAGAACTTAATTATCTGAATCTGAAAATCCATGTTGCTAAGCATGCTTTTCCTCCTCTTCTTCAGACAGCTTGAAAAATACAGAGAAGTGCATAATTTTCTTAATTGCAAGTTGTTTTCTTTTGGCCATTAGGTGAACTTTAATAACGTGTTTAAAATAAAATCATTTTATATTTACATGATTGGTATTAATTATTTTGCTGCCTGCCCAGCACTGTAGCCTGGAGTTTTCGCTGTGAGATGTGACTGCCCTCTCCTGCCAAGGGTTCTGGAGTGTCCAGGGTCAAAATTACCTGCTGAGAGGCCTCTGTGTCCAGGGAAAACTCAGAATATAAACCAGAAAACTGGCTGTGGTGGACTAGGCTGTGGAGTCATCCAGTTCAGGGTTTTCTCACTGGCAGTGGCTGTCAGCAAATGCCTGAGGAATGAGAGCACACCTGCAGCCTGGCACTTCTGCTCTTACCTGCACAACATCTGCATCTCTGTAGATTGGCCCCAGAAGTGTGTTTCTTCCCTGTATTAGTTTAATTGCTTTTGAACCTTTTTATGATTTTAGCACCTTATAATAATCATTTCCACAGATTAATTCTGAATGCATGAAAAACATACTGCCCTTTGCCTCTTCTTAAATTGCATTAATTAATTTATTGCACCATCCCAAACTCTTCTGTGGTTAGAAATAGCAAATAATTGCTCCCCATTAAATTTTTCTATGTTGTTCATGACTTTCCTCTGTGGCATCACACCTCAGCCATCTCTTTCCCAAACATATTACTCACCAGCCCATTTAATCTGTCCCCACTCGAGGCTGCTCCCTATAACCAGCAGTCTTTACCTCTCCTGTACACCTCTCCTGGCACTTATATGTATCTCACATTAAATAACTACCTACTTGGTTTCTAGTGTGAGTCGTATCAGTTCAATTGTGTAAAGTCAACTCTGTGTAATACATGTAAGAAAAACTGTTCTAAAATCATGCTTTGATGTTACTTCAGAGATAACTTTAGACTAGAGATCAAACCAAAGCACTAAATAGGGCCCCAGTGTGAATACATACATTTCCATGGAGCAGTACTTAGGTCTCTTTTACAGAAGACAGTCCCACAATTCCTGTTTCAGATAAATCCAAGACACACAAGGTGCAAGTGAAATGAGAGCAGGACCCTTGAATTCTGTATCTTTTCCCTTTATACGAGAAAATACAGGCTTTTCCCTCATTCACTGCTCGTTATCATGGATTAGGCACAGACAAGATCAGGAAACTCTGGATCTGTGTAACTAGGAGCAACTTATAGGAATATCCATGGAGCAGGAATAGGGAATGAAGCCTAAATTGCTTTCACGGAAACTAATTTTTGAGGTAGGCTTCTGAGGATTTGCACTAATTATGTTTGAAACATTTACTTACACCTAAAAATAGTTCAGAATCTGGACGTGTAAACCAATTATCTCTTGGAACCCAGATTTTAATTAGATGAGGGTTTATACCTCCTGTACTTCCCACTGAGAAGAAGCTCTCAGGCTGTTCCTCTGGTACGTTTGTGGAGCAACGTTGTGAGAAATGCTGCCCACAAGCACAAGTGCTGTGTTTTCAGGCCAAACCCAGAAAATGGGTGGGTTTTGTTCATGTGTGTGGTTAAAGGCTCGGCCCCACACACACATGTGGAGCTCAGGGCTCCACAGTGCAAGGTGTATTGTAGGATATTGAGGGATGGAACCAAAGTTGAGGAAAATCCTAACTCAGGGCCGGCTCTGGAGACCAGGAGATCTGTGGGATGGCTGCTGAAGGGACAGGGGTTCACAATGGCTACAGGGTACCATCTGTGTGATTCTTTCCATGTGTGTGTTGTACATGTGTGTTTGTGGTGTGGCTGTGGGACATGCTCAGCGCCACTGCTGGTGGTGTCTCAGTGCGTGGAGTTGCAGCAGCCTCTCACCTCCACCAGATTACTGAATTGGGAAAATTGTAAGATTTTTAAAGGTGAATTAAGAAAAAGATCTTTTAGACAGAAAACTGCTAATTGACCCAGTGAATATTCCTTTTTTCTGTGTGTGCATTCTGCTTTTAGCTGTTGGAATTTGCTTGGCATCAAAGCATCAAGCTAATGCAGGTTCTTCAATAGAGTAGTGATGGCTCACACTTCAGTTTTCTGGTACATTTACTCAAGAATAAAGTTCAGTCATTTACTGAAGATGCATTAGAAGTCAGGTCTACTGAATTTGTATAGCTTTTATGGAATTGTCTATGATATATTAGTTGGTCCAGACACAAAATATATTTAAAATGCAAGGACAGAGTTTTTGTTTGGCTTTGTTTCTTTTACTCTACAGCTGCACACTTAAATGTACAAACTAACATCTCCCCTAGCCTTTCTCTGTATGTTCCCAGATAACTTGACTTAGGGCAATGATCAGGCTTGATATGATTGTGTCAAAGTTATGATAAGTAAATTACAAGCTACATGTTACTTTTTTTCTTTTTTTTTAATCAAATGAGAAACCTAAAACTGAGTGGTAATTACCACACTAACTCTACATTTTTGCTAAATTAAGTGTGATTAAATAATATATTATATTTTCTTGTGAATAATAAGAACATACTATACAATATTATTCCTTCACCTAAAGATCTGTCTCACGGGAATCACTGGTGAAAGTTGTACTTTATGGTGAAAGTCTGGCTTGGCAGGACATCAGTCACCAGTGCAAATAGTTCTCTGCTGACAAAATTACTCCAAAAATATAGATGCGAGAGAAGATGCATTTCAGACAACCTTATAAAATGAAGTAGGGATAAACAAGCCAGCTGGGACTCGGTGGCATTTTCTGATTTGTGTAGGTCCTGTTCCCCTCTTGTTACCAGCATGTGTGCAAACAGTGGCCATACATTTTGTACTGATTAGCCTGACGTGTTGAAAGATTAGCTTGGTTTGACGTGTAACGGTGAATGCAATTAGGAAAATAGGACCATATGTTATAAGGACCTTAGCTGGATAATGAGAATGGAGAGAGATGAAAAGTGTGTTCCAAAGTCTCAGTGAAGTGATTCGTTTAACAAACAGAGGCTGTCAAATCTCGACTGACTAGACAGAAGGGCTGTTGCATGTAGCTATTACTGCAGAGGATTTACAGAACATGATGAGCAAATGGCAGATAATTTCACAAAGCAAAGACAAATAAGTTCACAAAGACAAAGTCATCAAGAGTGTGCTTGAACTGAAAACAGCACTATCACGGGCACTAGTTCGCTTTAGCTACAATGCTTAAAGTTACAAATAATACATTTAAGGAGAGAGAAAACCTGCAAGATGATGGTAATTTATAAGTTGTTTGGAAAATGAAGATCAAACCGATCTGAACTTTGCACAACAATTTTTCTGCAGTGGGTCAAGTTTTTCTTATTCAAGAGGTGTGATTCTGCTTCACAGATACATGGAGAAGGCTTCTTCCCTCTCCTTTGTTTGACAGCATTTCCTGAGAAGTGCAAAAGCTGCCAAGAAACCCAAGAGCAACCTAGTCAGGTACAGTTAGAAAACTTGTCCTCAGAATCAGTCTGATCTCAAAGATTTTTGCCCTGTCTTTATCTATGAAATGTCTGTATCACCTCGTTGTATAGTACCATGCCTCTTCTTTCCCCAAAATCAGAGGGGGTAGCTGTATGTATGTGCCTGTGTGAGATGCACATTCTGTAAACCTCTGGTCATATTTTTTTCTCCTCAGCCACTTTTGATTGAGCTCCACAACTTTTTCTGATTTACAGCACTGATAACTAGGCACTTTTCATCATCCTGTATTTGAGCAGCTGATTGTTCCTGTTTAACCATGACATTTGTTCCTGCTGAATAGCACCTTTATTTTTCTTTTCAGATCAGCTCCACAGTTCAAGATCATTTTTATTTTTTTTAAAACCCATTTTCATATTCCAGTATGTTTGCAGTTCCCTTTTGCTTCATGCTAGGTGCAGATTTTATAATTCTGTGCTCTGACCTTCACCGGTCACTAATAAAACAAGGATTTGCAGGAATCCAAGGAAGCAGCAACTCTCTCAGGAGCTGCTTGCCAGGTCCTCACCTTCCAACAGTCTGACCCCTACTGCCTTCCTTCTCAGCATGGGTTTGCTGCCAGTTTTTCACTGTCCACCTTAGCAAGCTCATCTGTCATGTTGGTGTAAGAAAACTGCATGGAATAGCACCAGTCTCTTTTATTGTGATGCAGGAAAATAGTTGACACAACTCACAATGAAGAAACTTGTCACCATGGTGTCACAGTTCTTGATAAACTTGTTCTGGTTGTTACCCATTTCCCTAATATCTTGCAATGAGCTAATTCAATATTTGTTAGAATATTTTTCTGGTAAGAGAGGTTAAATTGACTGGTTTGTAAACTCTGGCTCTTCTTTTGTGTTTTGTTTTGTTTTTTATTCCCCGAGGGTTTTTGGGTTTGTGTGTTTTAAAGATCTTTGACATTTACCAGTGTTCCTTTTCCTCACCCATTTGCAATGTATTTTAGCTGACAGACTTGAAGTCAGACAGACAGACCCATTATAAAAGATTTTGTTGTAAAACCTTTTCCAAACATGCACAATATATTTACAAATGTTTCTCAGAATCTACATGCTTCGTTTTTCAAAAATCAACAAAACTCCCTCTGGGAGCAGAGAAACACAAGCATCTGAGAGAACAAATAAAACCCACAGAAAATACTGGTGTGTTGCAGTATTAACCTGGTTATCTTACCAAAGGTTATCAAACGTTTTAAAGTGGTCTTTTCCCTACTCTGAGTGACTGTATTTTTTTCTCCTGTGATACTTTCATTCCTCTTACACACAGAGAAGGCAGATTTTTTCCTAATTGTTCCCTAATTAAAAACAAAACAAAATAAAAAGATTTCTAATAAAATAATGACTACTACTTGGGGCCATCAGCTCTCCCAGCTAGTCATTAATCCCAAGGAAATGAGCCAGGCTTGATTTTTATTACTAAAATATATTGCTAATGTAATTTAGAGCTTCCTAGAAACAGATTTCTTGAATGTATTCTCACCCTTCTGGTCCACCTAAGAAACTTTGCATTAATTTATCCATCTACAAATTAAAAGATTCTCATAATAAAGAAATTTGAGGTGTTACTCAGAAAAGTAAGATAGGTAAAATTTAAACCAGCAATGGAAATAGCAAATTCAATTTTAACATATGGTTGAGGCCATAACAAAGGGGTTGCTCCAAACAGAACAGGTGTCCAGAGGAGGGATGCAAGTTGTGAAAACACCACAGTGAAGACTTCTGTCTGTGCTTCCAGCCATACCTTATTCATGTATCTGAAAGCTTATGAGCAGGTCATCTCATTTTTTAATAAATATTTTAAATATTTATATTTGTATTCATTATTAGTATCTTATTCCTAAATCATGTTAATGTAGAGAGTTAAAAATTGCAGTTATATAATGGTATTGAGGATAGTTCTTTATATAATTAATTTGAAACATTTATCCATTATTACTGAGATGCAAGAAAGAATTTCACCAATATCAATGAGACTCTTTATATGTGAATGGCTGTTGAACCTGGCGAGTTTGTCTATGATGAAATAAGAAACAATTAAGAAAAAAAAATACGTTAGCCACTTCAGAAATGTTTTCAATGCTTTAGAGGTAGTGCAGTATTCTAAATATTTAACCAGTTGCAGAGTATAGTATGAATAGTATTCTGGAAAGACGAGGACACCAAAACTGCTTTTTTGTAATAATACGAGCACAGATTCAACACTGAAGTATTTGAGACCTGATAAGTTCTTTACTTTAAAAGTCTGTAAGGGAAAAACAGCCAACATTGTCTCCAGTTTCAGTTTAAATAGTTTAATACTGTCTCAATGAGTAGTGAGACTGTAATATGCTGTACAAATGAGAAAAAAGATACAGCAAACCATGAGATGGAAATGTTTTATTTCAGTCTTCTGAGTGATTAGAAGATTCTTCTGTCTTAGAGCTTTATTTTGTGAAGCTGGAAATAAGTCTAAAGAGATCAGGATTTAACAGATGGGTTGTGAAATTGATATAACATGAACTGTACCTCTGGTAGACTCTATGCCCTTCCTTTCATGATTGTCACCTCTTAAATATAAGTGACAGCAGTAGTCCTGAATTTGGCCTGTGTTTTGCAGCTGGAAGTGCTGTGTTACAAACAAGCTTCACAGCTCGGTGGAAACCCTGACCTCACTGTCATCCATAGTTATGTGTTCAGTGACTTTACCAGCTCTCACTCTTAGATTTTTTTTTAAAAAAAAAAAAAAAAAGCAAATGACTAAGAACCCCTCAAAACTCTTTTAGGTCTCTGGGCAGTAATTTCCAATGTGTTATTGGATTTAAGGCCAGGCTGGATGGGAGCAGTCTGGTCCAGTGGAAGGTGTCCCTGCATGGTAGGGGGTTGGACTAGATGATCTTTACAAGGTCACTTCCAACCCAAACCATTCCATTGTTTATGGTTTATGTACTTCTGGTGTAGCTATAGTGCCCCAATGTCCTTCTTGTACTGGCACCCCAGTACAGTCCTGAGGTTTCAGTGGGACACACAGGTGACCACTTTGAGCCAGCAGTACAGCATGACTGTCCCACAGGGCTCCCCAGGCCCCTGTACTGTCCCAGTTAACCAGGGTAAAGGTATATCCTCCATCTGTTTAGCACCTAAAGTTGCACTTTTATATCAGCAGTATGTTTACAGCAGCATAATTACCTCCATAAACAACAGTGCTGTGTCGACAAGGTCCAAGGATTCTCACAAAAATTGGTTTTGCTGTATCCTTGATGCATTTCATATGCTGTAGTTCTTTTATTATGTTTCTTCTCTCCAAAATGATAGCTTTTGGGTTTTTATGATACATATTTGATGATGTTAGCTGATTAGTTTGAACTTCTGTGGCTGACGTTGCCATGGACGTGCAGTGGAGCTGATGCCTCCCCTGCACTCTTCCTCAGCAAACAGCAAGGATATTTGACTACCAAGTTACCAAATGATGAATGTAAAGTGTCAGCCAGGAAAAACTTAATATTACAACAGGAAGACTGTGAATATAAGATCACATCAGAGTTACTTTAGCTTACTGGTGATTAGCAGTAAGGAAATAAGGAAAATACCAGGTTTTGTGCTAAAATCCACCTGCCTCTAAGTCATCATCTAAAGCAAAACACAAACTATCCTTGCTAAACTGTCTTAAATCAGTATTTCTTGTATATTTTAGAGAAGTAACTTTAAAATTGCTGCTGTATCTGTGCTCTCACTGCACAGTAAGACATGCTGAGAATTCCACTTCTAAATTCAGGTCAACTCAGGGTCCTGTCACACAATGTAACACAGAATAAATAACTGCAGGAGGTTTTTCAATACTATTGTTGCACACAGTGTCATGTTTTCCACATTTGCAAACAATCGATTATTGTATTCAGCTCTTCAGGGAAACGTGCTTGGTATTATCAGAAAAAGAAAAATTACACACTACTGACGTGGAAAAGCAGCTGTGAGGCCAACATGAGTGACACAAACAAAACCACAGAGAGATCCGAAATACTCTCTAGGTACACAGGAGGTACACAGCAGGAGGAGCAGCTGTTCTCCCTTTGTGTGAACTCCCCTGCAGTACAATTCCCATTTCACTCCTGTTTTTTTTGTGAGCCCCACTGCAAACTTCTGACCCAAACCACGCTGAAGTTAAAGGAAATTTTTCTATGGGCTTCACTTTGTTGCCAACTGTCACAGAAAAGTTTGGTGCTGTGGAAGGGTGTGTTTCAGTCGGTGCATTAAAGCATGCATCATTATATTTGGGTTATTTATTTTGTTGTTTTGAATATCAAGTAAGAAACTGGTAAGTCAAGCTGTCTGCAGGGCCCCAATGAAAAGAGAACACTTCAGAGAAATGTTGTTTTGATGGACAGAGAAATTGCTGGATGCCTCAGGCTACTGATGTACCCAGCACCCAGATCACATGTGAGACGGGGGGATCTTTGCACAGCGCAGTCCCATTTGTAATTAGTCAGTGAAGGGGTATTGTTTTCTGCCTTCCTCGTATGTACACAGTGATTTCTGCCTTGCTGATGACTGTAAACATCATTCTAAGCACTATTTTATGATCCCTGTAGGAATAACAATGTAAACAGCGTAATTATGTTCACCTTTGAGGCATATCTAGAAACTTTGTTCTTCCAGAAGAGTGATAACAGAAATGAGTACTGTTGACAAGGTAAACAGAGAGCCACCACAACCTGCTTGTTAGAGACAGCTAATGCTTGAGGGAACTACACACTCAACACCATGAAAAAGAGTTTTATACAGTTATCTCGAGATTTATCCATAAATGCATTGCTACATGGGAAAAAATATTGAAAGCAATACATTTTGAGCTCTTTCTTCTGAAGAAGAAAGTACGAATACATGTTATGAGTAAACCATATTTCTCTAGATAATTGTTATGAGTACCATAGATCACATGCATATTCGTGTCTGTTTTCACCCACACTTTTACAGCACTGGCAGGGTTCCTCCAGGGTCGATCTGCACTTGAAAGACACACACTATCTTCAAACTTCAGCATTTCTTTGTGTAAACAGTGTATAGCAAAGCATCCTGCTTTAGACTCTCAGGTTGTTAGCTCTTCACGGTGAGGACTCCTCAGAAATTTTTCTTATCCCTTGGACTCTTCAGTGTAACATGATCATATCCTTTTTCACAACTGCAGGCATTTTCAAGGGGTTTTGATACTGAAGATAAACAAGTAGATATGATTAGGGGCTACAGAGCATAATTTAACCAATTGCAGAAAGATCAGGGTGTGGGGAAGAAAAATGTCTACAATTCTGAGAAAATTCTCTACAGATTTCTCAGTTTCTGTACCAAGTCTGAACAATTTTTTGAGTTCTGTCTGGAGAGACTGAAAGGCTCCTGAGTCCTTGAACATGGCTTTTATTCCATTGCTCACAGTTTCCCTCTTCCACAACTCAGAGCTCGTCTGAACAGCAGACACTGTACTGCAAAAGCCAGTTCCTTCCTCCAGCTCCTGGAGTCTCCTGCAAGTTGGTGGGTTTTTTAAGCTGTTCTTTTCTTCTCTGGCTTTTGGGAAAAGAGATAACATCTGTTGTCTTTTTTACATGTGAGTCTGTTCCTCTGCAAACCCGAGTGCTTTGAAAAATCAATATTGGATGGACTGGTTTCTCGATGTTATGCAGCAAGGTATCATCCTGGTTTGAATAGAAATCCTAATATCTACATGACCCTCCATTTTTATATTAATTTGAGTTAATTGCACAGGTGGCATGTTCCTATTGACAGACCTGGGAATGAATGCTGGACGCCAAAAACCACAGAGGCATTCATGATGCACTAGTTTCACAGCACTGAAGACAGTTTCATAACTTAAGACAAATTCTACAAATAGATGCACCTGCTTATCTGCAGATGGAGAATATAAAGTGTGTTATTACTGTGAAACTTCTGAATGCAATTTATGTATTTGGCTTACTCATAAATTATATTCACAGGTTTAGAAGAAGTATCTCCAACTTTCTGCTGCAGAGAGAATTATTCTCTGCTTTTAAATACTGCTTTTCAGCAGATTAGTCCTGCCTGTAAGACATCATAAGGTAATAAATGTACATTTTCCACCTAACTGCATTTGGGGATGGAAAATACCTAATGATAACAATAACAACAATTCTTGGCATTATTATAGCAACATTCATCCAAAGATCTCCAAATGCTTTCCAATAAGTAATTAATTAGGCCTCACAGCACCCTGGAGAGTTAATTACAAATTATCAAGCATAATCTCAAACTACTTCCATTGAAACTATTCTTGTACTCTTTTCAGAGGAAAACAAAATATGCTGGCTATAATGCTATGACCTTTCTCTCCTCTGCTTCATTTTGAAAATGTAATTAGATGAGAATTTGAATGTACCCGGTTTTAGGGAAAGATAATATAATCACAGCTGACCAAAAAACTCATTACAATTTTCAGTTTCTTCAGTGAGATGATACGTTTTAATATTTCTCTGTTTAATAAAACAGCAGCAGCAACAACAACACAATACAAACTGCTAAGTATTCCAGTGGAATTCCAGGGAGATTCTAAATTTTGGTTGTCCATCTGTTCTTCTTCCGCAAGGGTGATGGTTTTGATCCAGACTTTAGTTCTGACGCAGCAAGAAGAGGAGGACAGGTCTGTGCTGCCTCCAGACTGAGTGTTCCTCCTGGGATGCAGCAAACTCTGCTAATCCAAATAGTATAATTTGGGTTTGAGAAGGTATTTTTCAGAGCATGTTGTGTCCCAGGGAATATCAGAAGAGAACAGTAGTATTTCATCTCATGTTTTCAAAGTGGCCCAGAGTATATTAACTCAAACACATATGTGGAGTGAGTGCTTTAAGCTGGCCTTTGGAATAAATTAAATTCCAGCTCTCAGTAAAATAGAAATAAAAATGGGAGGAGGCAAAGGAAGGAAAAGACTGAAATCTAAAACAAAACCGCATAACTAGAAATTTCCTGGATTTCCAAAAACAAGGAGATAAGATATACCTTCTACCCATCAGAGACCTGAAGCTGTGGTTTTACCTTCATCTCATATAATCATAGAACTAATTAAGCCCCCTTTTATTTATGCTAGATTATATCTTTTGTTATATCGTAGTTACTGGCTTGTTTTTGATATAAGGTGAAACTAGTTTACTTGGATAATTATCTAAGGGCAGACATTTCTCTTTTTTCGTATACTAATTTTTGAAAAGAAATGAAAAAAGAGAATAACGATGCTCTTGTTTGCAAGGATATAAACCCCGTGGAAAATTTGCCATCCAAAAATGTTCCAGTATTTTAGCAGTGAAAATATAGTTCATGTTCATAGAAAGTAGGTACAAGGATCACACAGGAGTTTCAAAAGCTACTGTGATTAATATGTGAAATCAACAGTGAAGCCCATTTTTTGTCCCTCTAGCATAGAAGTCTAAAAGCAGTGATGAGAGAAAACCTGGGGGTGTGGAAGCCAATTGAAAGTTTCTCTTCCCTACTTGCTGTTGTGGTGGGATATTTATGTGTAAGCAGTAAATATTTAAACATGCATATGACACACCAGAGTAGTACAAAGTGCATGAGGTACCTTCCATTTTTTTTTCTTTTTTTTAAATTCTAGAGGAAAGTCATTAATAAAAAGATAAAAGGTTTATGAAATTTCATAAGGTCTACCAGAGGGAATTACCCTCCTAGTAAATTTACAAGCAAATAAAACTAACCTTTGGGAAAATAATTGAGGACTCTGTGTTGTAAATATATGTTTATGGTTCATTTTGTGCCACTGCTTTATCCCATCAAAGAGGACAGCTGATTTTCTGAAAGCATTAATTTATTAAGCATCCATTGGTCTCGTTGTATTTTATTTCCATATCTGCACATAAAATCCCAAAGTCAACAGCTTCATCCAGATGTGAAAGATAATTTGATTCCAGAAGTGATTCCAAAGCATAATAGAAATGAATGTTATTTGTCTGTACACTTTTTTAAGTGTAAAGAAACTAACGAGAAAGGATGTGGAGTTTGAATTCAGTTTGATTAAAGCTCCAAACATTGATTGGGTCCAGAAGATAATTTAGAGGCATACACAGAGAAGTTTAGGGCTGGTGAAGGCATAATGAGGAGAAGAAAGCCCCAAGAAAAAGCAGAACTGATATAATTATATAAGGGAATAAGGTTGATGGTATGTGTTGTAAAATGCCCAGATGCAAATAAGCGCAGTAACTGTTCAAGCATTCTCTTCTTCAAACAAAAGAAGATGTATGGTGAGAAACAAGGATTTGTAATTGCACTGTGGGACAGAATTGAATTGAAGAGTCTTCTTACAAACACAAGAAACCGCGGCTGTTAAGCAACCCATTCTAGCACAGATTCATCCATCTCCTGGAAATGAATGCTTGATTGGCAGCCCTTCCTATCGAAATATTGAGTGAGGAAAATCTATCTGCTCAGCTGTGTGTACAACTCAGCAGAAGCTGCACAGGGAGAACAAGGATGATTTTATCTGCTGCTCTGGGACACAGCAGTTCTATGTTTATTTTCAGTGGATTGAGCCAATTAGAGCATCTTGGACAAAGCTTTCTCTGGTTTATGTTTACCACGACTTTTCATAAGAGTAATGTTCTTCTGTGTCAGAGATGGGCTAATGCTCGATATTTAGGGGAAGCTTAGTTGATGAATTCTCCTTTAATATTAGTCTTGCAAAGAACACTGAAGTGAGTCGATATAGTGTTAATCTTTTGCCAGCAAATTTTTTAATTTCCTTATAGAATTTAAGCCACTCATCATTTTCCTACAATTTGTCGGATAAAAAGTGGTAGTTATTAATAATATATAATACAATGCAGATTCAATACAAAGCAAAATATCTACTATGGGAACTCAAAAAGGAAGCTAAAATCTTATATATGCACTTTCTTGCAATGTAATGAAACCAAAAAAATTACACGTGCTGTCAAGATGAAATAAAAATAATGTTCACCGACTAACATTTCTACTTTGTTTTAAAAATAATTTGTATAAAGCTATTTAGGCTCTACCCATCATTAAAGGGCTGAACTGTGTCTGTATCTCAAGCATATAATTTCAAATGGGACCCACCTCACTTTTAACTGCCCCAGATATAACTGTCCACATGTTGTGCAGAGCACACAGGCAGCTGGCTAAGGGGAATGCACAAGGGTCTGGGCAAGTCCCCAAGGTGGGAATGCCAAAATGACAGAGGGAGCTGTGGGTTGGCTGGAAGATGAGCACCCGTTTCCAAAGAAGGGTCCCAAAACATCTTTCCTGGGACTACAGACATGGAGTACAGCAATACCTGGGTAAGGTAAAAAATCTGAGCTCCAATGACCCAGAGTGATGATGAGGAAAAGTCAGTGACTTGTTGCAACTTGGGTCATGTTAATTTTGGATTTTTTTTGAATAATTTAACAATGAAAATACAGATCTGTGGAAAACATGTTTCTGCAGCCAAATCAATCTAAATGTAAGCTTATTACTCTTATTTTTTTGTGTGTTCTGTAACTCTTAGGGTACCCTGTTAATATTTAGCCCTTATTTGCTTCATGAGTGATTCTGCCATGGAAAGAGGATGGTCTAGTGGCATTTCCAGAGTATGACTCTTCCTGGAAAAGACGGCGATGTGCAAACTTATTGACATCAGCGTAAAGGATAAATGGGTCAGTCAAGGTGTGTTTCTCTGTTCATATCATTACAATATTTTTTCCCTGGGCCCTCATGTGAATCCCAAACCACATTAAACCTGCTTTCAGTGAAGTTCTGTTTAAAAATGAGAGCATGAGCTTATTAAAAAGTTCACCCAGAGAACATAGACTATCGATTATTTTTAAATGGAGGAAAGTTGAATTCTAGTAGCTGTAACAGAAAAAGATGCTTCATGTATGGCAGAGTCTTTCCTTGGGCATGACCCTGTCCAGGCAGAGGCAGAAGAGTCCAGCTCAAAGCAGAATTTATCTGCACTGGACTTGAGGGACAGCAGAAGGCATTTCTTTCTTTTACTTCTGCTTTGCTTCTTCCCATGGAGATGGGAATACTGGGTGTTTCTGAGCATACAGTGTTTGACAGTGATGATGGAAACCTGGATAATGTGGAATAGCGTCCTTTTTTTTTGACAATGAGTCTTTCTCAAAATATTTTGTGTGTTCAAAGATATAAGGAGAAAGCAAGTTGACCTTTTTGTTAATGTGATTATATGAGAAGAGAGGTAATCAGCTGTTTCCATGCACTCTGATAACGAACTACAAGCTGTGAGAAATCTGCTAGCATAATAATAAGAAAGATGCACAATAAGCACCAAGTGTGATTAATTATCTGAGTACATTTGTATCCAATTTAGCATCAAAGAGTGACATGATCAGAATATTTGGTCTGTCTGGAGCCTGGAACAGAAGTATGAATGAAAGAAACTCAAGTGCATTCTGGCAAATGCTGCAGTTAACGTATTTGGTTTAGAATATAAAGCCTTGGAGGCAATTAGTAAATGAAGTTGTGATAGCAGTATGTGCATGACTGCCATTATTGTTAATGGTGAACATGTGCTTAACACTCTGAGCTCTCTACCAAAACTTTATTGAAGCAGTTGCAAAAAGATGTCCAAAGTGCTGCAGAACTGAAGTAAAACCGACTGCTAATGTCAACTAACGTGTGCAATAAAATCCGTGGCAAGGGAACACACTGGTTAGGTGATGTTTTGATGTTTTCCAGAATCTCGTCGTTAGAAAATAATTACTAATCTTGAAAACTCAGTCAGCAGACATTGCTCCAGACAGAGCACAACCTGCTTTGTGACGTAACTAAATAAATCTAAAGTACCTTCATACAAGTCAGACTTCTACAACCGTAAAACTGGTGAGAAAATAGGCTTCAGTCATTTCTCAGAACAGCAGCATGTTGATGCATCCTTATGTCTCTAATTTGCATGCAATCAAAGTCTAAAATTCATTGTCCTCTAATTTCTGCTTAGTGCTATGGACAGATCTTTTTAAAATCCAAGCATATTGTTGAAGAAGGGCAAAACTAAGAAATGGCAGAGCTCAGAGTGAAAATTTTGAAATTTGAGGGGAAGGTCAAGAGGGTTTTGCAATAACAAATAACTGCAGGATGCAACATATTACAAATCTGTGTTAATTTGCCTGTTTTTAAAAGGGTGGGATTTTTTTTTTAAGGCTTCTGGTGTTATATCTTGCTGAAAAATAAATTATGATTGTCACTGCTTAGACAGTGGCAATTACTCTGTAATTTATTCTGCTACTTTAGGAGACCCCAAGCTGCTTCCCTGTCCTGCTCAGGGCTCATTCCTTCAGCCCAAATCCTTGAGGTCCAAAGCTTGGTCAACGGGCAGCTCTGAAACTCGATGTGGTAACCATGGTGAACAGACACCTGAGGCAAGTTACTACTGTTATTCTGTATCCTTGAAAACAAAACCCTAGAGAAACTATTTATTAGGTTTTACTGAAAATAGCAACCAGCAGAAAGAAGTTAGGATAAGGGAAGAATTATGACCAGAATGGCTTTCCTAATGGAGCATTCAATACTTGGAAGCATGGCTAAAAAAACCCAAACCTTGTCGCTGTTCCTATTTATTTACCCAGAACCTACTATTTCAGAGTTATTCCTTGTGATCAATACCAGCTTCAAGACCCACAGAGTAAATCCAGGTGACTGGTGTTCAAAGCCTTGTTAAATGGTTGGGAGGCTTTTTTCCTGGCTGTTCCTCAGTGTGCAAGCCCAAGCTCTGCAGCAGCTGTGATAGGAAGAGGAGTGATAAATGCAGGGAATGGCTGGGGCTCTGCACACTGTTGAATGGGGGAAGGAAAACAAAGCAGAGAGGAAATTGGTTGTGCATGGCTGTAATGAATGCGTGGCACAAAGATGTAATTAAAAGAACAGTTTAGCAAAGGAATAAAGGTATAGAATGTATCTTCACAAAATAAACAAGCAAGACATTTCCATAAAGATCACATCCCCATGGACATCTACTCGCTACTTCTGTGCAAAAACATGCACTAGAGTGAAACAACAAATAGTAGAATGTGGTTTGTGAATGCTCTCAAGTCTCATCTCTATGTTTTTGAAAACAGATGCTCTCGTGGAACAGTCTGCATGTCCACCTCACGTGGGATACCTAACAGTTACCTGAAGTACATAATGTGACTGAATAAAGATATTTCCAGATTATAAAGCTGAACTTTCCTCTAAATGCTGAAACACAGTTAGTTAAGGAAACAGCAGTTTATGTACAAGAGGAAAGAAGTAATTTGGAGCAAAGGCAAAGCTCTACAAGATGTTTGACAATTGTTCATTGTTGTTGCAGGTGACATGCATATACAAATGTAAATACTGCCAGAAAACACTCACCTGAAGTACTTCCACACACACAATTCACACAGACTGGGCTCACAAAGAAAAATATTTACTGAAAGCACAAAGAGACTTTATAACTCATCTGAGTTCAGCATATTAGCATTCAAAAAAAAAGGCGTTTCTTTAAGTTGGAGGAATGAGTATTTTAATAATGATGATCTACCCAATACTTATTCAACATTTCTATGTATGTACCTTATTATTCATGGTTTATTAAACTGGTTAAAGTGGTCAACAGGCACTGCAAATGCATTTACTTTAATGTTGCATGTTACATTAGAAATGGCTGGATAAACATATCTAAGACATTTAGCAGTGTGAAGTGCAAACCTAAAATTCAAGTAAATGGGTTTTTAATAGTGGTTGATGTGTTATGACTATGCTGTGCCATAAATGTTTTGCATGCATTTTTGAGGTATTTACACATTGCTACATTCCATCTTTAGTACTCTTGCATTTATTAAATTATATAAACAAACATTAAAATAAATGTAACAGTCAAGTGTAAAGTTCCCTCTCAGATCTGCACAGCAGATACCAGTTTGGATATTCCAATGCTGTTAAGTTTTCAGGGCTCTCACTGAAATCAGTAAGATCAAAACTACAGTTCAAAGGAGCAGCTGAGGTGTTGGCATGTTTGTCTGAGTTCTGTTGATACAAAAATCCAGAATGGCATATTTGCCTTATTACCATACATTCTCAGTGAAGTAAGATAAAGTAGAACTTAAATGTATTAAAGGCCAGCTCTTGAAGGTTGCCAAACAGCTTATGCTGAGGTATTTCATTAGATCTAGACTTGTTTATAGGCAATATGGGAACCATATCTATAGTGAAAATTGTATGTTTAAGTCAAGGTTGTCTGACAGTTCCCATAATCAACCTTTAATGTTCGGTTGCTTATAACTCTCCACACTTATGTTTGCTTTTGGCTACATAATTTAAGCCACATTATTTTGGATTTATTCTCCTGCTATATCTATGAGAACATGTTATTTGACAGCAGACCCTCTTGTACCAGGGGTGCTTTTTGCTGACTTGGTAATAAAAACTTCCCTAATGGGGAACTCTTTGCAAACCTCAGTGTGTGTCCCCAGTTTGGCACAGTTGCCGAGCTTTGCATTTGGTGTGCACAGTCCTTACTCTCACTGCTCCCACTGAGAGGGACTCAGCCTGCTCATGTTTCTAGTGGAAGGTGTCCCTGCCCCTTGCAGGGATGTTGGAGTGAGATGATCTTTAAGGTCCCTTTCATCCCAAACCATTCTGTGATTCTGTGTTGGGTTTCCAGCTGCTGGAGAAGTCATATCTCCTTGCACTGTGGAGTTTCTGCCACAACAAGGCCCAAGCTGCTAACAAAATTCTGTCTCATCCTTGCTTTTGGCTGTGCTGTTGCCAGAGGCAGGGAGGGGATAAGAAAACATATTGGACTCAAATGATAAAGGGTAAGGACTGAGAAGGGTGAAAATAAGGGAAGTGAAGGAGTGGGATCAAATGAGATGATAGGAAATGGATGGGATATGAGCTGAAAGTAAAAGTAAGAGAGATAATGAGAATATTAGGAGCCATAAGAATAAGGGACAGGAGTGATGATGATGATGCTAAAGAGAGGACTTGAATCAGTGCAGGGGCTCTAGTCAGAGAAGCAGTGGGGCAGGACATAAGAAAAAACAGCAGCAAACAGAAGGAGTAAGGGGAAAGGGAATTGAAATTGAGAAGTGAGTTAGATCCTCATAAACCAGCTGACCACCAATGCACCTGGCTCAGCCGTGTTTGCTGAATAGATCATTTACTGTCCAGTGCACTGCTGGTGAGAGCCCTTCTGGTAATATGTGGTCCTGTGCCTATATATTGTGTACAGCTATGCAGTGGGTTGTAAAGCAAGTGCACAAAGAGGACACCACAGTTCATAACTCCTTTAGTGTTTGGCAGTCACTCTAAACGTGCTCTTGAGACATGAAAGCACACTTCTGGAGAAGGTCGGTCACAAGATGTCCCTCTCAGATGTGTCCCAGTGGCTCTATGCCTTTGCTTTTATGTGTCTGCAGTGAAGAAGATGAATCTGAGTAATTCAGTTCTGGAATGGATGTGTTGGGAAAAGGTCTCTCTCTGTGCTATGCAGTGGAGCCTGGAGTGAGCCTTGGCTCAGAAAGCAGGCTGGGATGAAGGAAAAGACTCATCAGGTATCCCCCAGAGGGTAACAAGACTTGTTTCCCTTCTGGTTGTCACCAGGGGGAAGAGGAGTGTTGGTTAAATGGGTAGTTTTTGGAAGCTCCCTCATTTTTAATTCCCATCTAAGGAGTGATTGGGAAATGCTGAAATCACCAAAATCACCAGTTTGCAAACAAAATAATGTGCTATGCATCAGATGGCTGAGATAGGGAGGTCTTATGCCTGGAATTAGGAGTGTCCAAGTTTCTGTTGCATAAATGAGAAAACAGGTCTCCTTAACTGGACAGAAGGAAATAATTTTCATGATTTTACATACCATAAAATCTCTTATGGCATTAACCACAGTCTGACTTTCCTTAAATGAAAATTTCTTCTCAACACCTTGTAATATTTCCAACCAGGGAGGAGACCTATTGAAAAATTAATATTAGAGCATTTCAACACTGTTCACATCTCTGTTTAGCTCCAAATTATATGATTCTTGAATTAGCTACTGTCTGTTTTCAGTAGTTTTCCATTACAAGGGGTCAGGCACCAGAGGAAATAGTTTTCTAAACCAGAAAGGAATATTAAATGACACAGCTGATAAGTATGAACAGTGGTGCAGAAGATTTATTGAGTAATGTGTTAGGTTGATAAATGATAACATTTATTTGCAATTTGAGGATGTGACCCAAATGACACTCATTAGCTCAGCTTGTGTAGAACCGATTAGTTTTGTAAATGTATTATTTGTCTGGTGCTATTGGAAGGAGAGTCTGCTTTAATTGATTGGAAATCTGTTTTATTTCAGTGAATATTATGTATTCTGTTTTTAATTGTATTCTGTTTTTTTCATCCTGAATGTCAGGGATATTACAGTCTATTACTTGAGCCGTGGAGTGCTTGGCATCTTGCTGGAAGGCTGCAGTGAGTGCATTAATCCAGACATAGAGGGACTGTAATAAAGCAAGATTTCTATTACCCTCTGGGCTTCTTAGGAGAGCACTGGGAGGGAAATGAGGAGGCAGCTGGCTCACAGACAGGTTGCCCTCCTTCTACTGGTGGGGCTTGAACAACATATGTTTAGATTTGCAAAAAGTTCATGGATTTAAGAGCATGATTCCAATTCCATGGAGCTTTTTGCCAGTGCCTATCACCAGTGCCAGGTGAGGACACTGAGGAAATGTCTCAGGCTCTCTTCTGGACTCCCAACTGTAAAGTGGAAGGGTTTGGAAAACCTGAGAAAAAATTCTTATGTTCCAGCCTCTGCTGCAAAAGTCTAGTGGATGTTAAACAACTACAAATTTCCATAGGTCTTTCTGTTCCAGGAAATGGAATAGAAAATGGTACCTTTACCTTAGGAAAATTCAAAAAAACCTAGAGAAAGTCATAAGGTTTCTGTGAGTTGGGTCTGTACAATAGTATGAATTAGACAACAGCCTTGAAATGTATCTTAAAGAGAAACACTCGGCCTGTTGAAATGAGGAAAAAGTTTGTTTCCATGAAGATATTGATGTGAAACTCTTCAGAGAGGAAGGCTTACATGTTGTTGAAGTATTTCATTGCAACCTTTTCTAAACCCATTTATGTGTTTTCTGAAGGAAGGAAATGAGTTTTGTTTTTGTACTTTGTTATCCCTTACTGCAGTGTAAACATAAGAAAATCAAAACTGAAATGAAACCAGAGAAAAATGAAAATTTTGACGGATCTGTGAGAACTCTCTCAGTCTCACAGCCCTCTTGTAATATGGGGTGAGATCTCAGCCCTCACCCACACCTGGTAGCTACAAATGTACCAGACTGAAAAAACTGTGGTGAGACCAGAAATCTACTTCCTGCCCGGTTGTCACAAAGGTCAAGGTGATCATGGATGATTGTTTCATTTATTTTCAGCTAATTTCTGCTTCATACAAATAGGCTGTAATTTACTGGAGAGAAGAGACAAAAATGAAAGCTGCCCATTTGTTTCAATAGGTGCTTTGTTTATTATATCATTAAGGAAGATGGTAATATTTCCTAAATCTCAAAACAAAAACCGAATTGGCATTTTTTTCTTGGTGTCCAGGTTTTCTAGAATACCCCAGACTAACTTTAGTGAGGAAAGTCTGCAAACAGCATAACACAAGAAATAAGTAATTAGGTTCAATGGCTCCTGAGGAGTTCTTCTGAAAGCTGGAAATACAATGTTGGATGGCTTTTGTTCTAGGAGAATGATCACTTCCTTCCTAAAAAAGAAACGTTTCTCTCATGAGAAGAATTTTCTCTTCCTAGGAAATACTGAGAATTATATAACTCTCCTAGGCAGAGCTGATACCTTTTGTTTGGAAGCATAGGATCTACGTTCATGTCCTTGTACTGCCATTCCTCCATCTTCTAGGAGCATCCTGCACCATGGGATTATTGACCACTGTGCAGAAAAGAGACTTTTAGATTCTATTCTTTGCACCTTACAGTGTACTCCTGGGAAAAGGGACCTTTCCTCATGCATCCCTGTTTCCTGTCCAGGCTATCAGTCTGCTGGTTACTTCAGGGAAGGCATTTTTCGCCCTGATCAGAAACTGCAGCAAAAAAAGTATTTCCTGCCAAAAGGCCTTGCTCAGCCAGCGTTTTCTACCAGAAGTGGTTCAGCTGTGATGAACGATTCTTCACTGACGGCAATTCAGTTTGTCAAAAACATTCCCAGATGTGGCAGGTCCTGGCACAGCCCCTTGTTTGTTTGTGCAGTCAGTGCTCAGGGTGGGGTGATGGCAGTGGCTCTGCTCGAGGCGGGACAGCACAGCTCTGGCTGTGCGACTCCTGAGTCTGTGCATGCACCAGTCACCTAAAGCCTTCTATTGTGAGACACACACATGAGCAGCCTGCTTTTTTCACAAAAATAGCTTTATAAAGCTGCACTGTAACTTTCTATGCTTACCTTTTTTTCTTTGATATAGATTTCAGAGCCATCTTAAGGTGAGATACAAACGTTTTCCTGTCTCTTCATATTCTCACGTTATTCTCAGCACCTTTTAAACATTCTTTTCCTGAGTGTGATTTTTATTTCCTTCAAAAAACCACATCTTTCTTCATGCAGTTGTGAGACACTAAAACCACGGAGCTCATGGATAGGACGGTGCTATTGCAGGTGCTGCAAAAGGCATGTGTGTGGAGCTCTGCAGGCTTTCCATACTTCGTGATATAAATCCTGGCATCGGGGTTTGTGCCAAAGTTTTGCTCAAGTAAAGCATGAGAAGACAAAACATACATAACCTCGGGAAATCTGGCCAGTGCTGCCATCTCCAGGGTGGGTTGCCTAAACTACATCTCGGTTTCGCTCCTGAAGCAAAGACAGGCTTTAAGTCCATTTCTGCCCTGGTTATTTTCTTGGATGTCGGGAATCTGTATGAAAAGCACAGCACCAGATGATACTTAAATGATGTTTTATAAATTAGCATAGGAATGTGTTTAATCTGGATTTAAATTTCCTGGAACAAATATTTGTTTGTCTGCTACTTTAACCAAACACATCATGCAGACAGATCTTTGGAGCAGAAAATGCTTTGAATGAGAACATAAACCCGCTCACAAGTACAGAGCTGCTACTTGTGCCTCCATAATGACATTATCCCTTTTGTTGTTCACACATTATCATTTGCAGTGCAAAATAAATATGCATGGTAGAACTGTTAATGAATATCACTTGGATGCAGTTTCAGGAATAGATCTTAGACATGCTTTGGAGGATGTGAGAAAGTGTAGCTCTGTTCTCATAGGATCAGCCAGACTTGAGCAAATCAAGCCAATGATGGCTTTTTTTTTTCCTGATAACTATCATTTTTTGCTAGTTCCAGTCCGCCAATGTTAAAAAAAAAAAATTCCTTGTGGTATTTTATATGTTGCATGATTCTTTTCTGCAGAGAAAATTTTCCCATCTTTATATAAACACCCAGATAGGACGTACAGCAGCCAAGCAAAGCAGCTGCAGCTCAGACATACATGGAATTACAGCTGGAAACAAACCCTTTTAAGTGATACACAGTGCATGTTCTAGGTGCTGACCTTGCAGCAAATGATGGCAATACAGGCATTAGCCCACTATCTTTCTTGCACTTGTGTGACCTTGTCCCTGCTGTGGCTGCTCCTGATCATGATACTGAGCACCAGCTCTAGCACTCTGTGTCTGACAATTCCTGTCACATCTACCTCTGAAAATCAACATAGAAATCTTCTTATTTATACAACCATGGTAAATAACACACCCCACCCCAATTACTTTTTTCTTCCCTTGCAAGTAGAACAAATTATTGTCTTTTCTTGGTGCAGAGTATGCCAGCTCCATGAGACTGTAGACAGTACTAAAAATAAATGCAGCATTTCCCCAGGATTCTCTACTCATGTTTGCCACATAACTCAGGGACATAGGAATTAATATTGCTAAACACTGACAGGAAGGACATAGCCACTTCATTACTAGCCCACAGACAGAACTGGAAGAACTGGCTATAATTATTTAATGCTGCAGCACAATCCAGGGGTTCAGTGTTTCACAGTTTCTTCTCACTAATCAGTCTAAACCAAAAAAATGCCTTCATAAGAGAGCGTTATGCATTTTCCAGAGCAGACCTTGAGTTGTTTTGCTGAAAGGATTTACTCAACCCTGTGTGACCTATGTGGTTTATAATACAGGAGCAAGGAAATTTTGAGCCTTTATCCTTCTTTCTAAGCCATGGGCTGGATGCTCAAAGGAATAACCAGCAGGTCCCAGATCGAAAAGCCAACATGTAGAGATTAGCAGGCACCTTTTGGAGGGGTTGGTTGGTTGGTTTGTTTGTTCTCTTTTGTTATTTTTGGTGGTGGTGGTGTGGAGCTTTTTCTTGGGTTTTTTTTGACCAGTGCTCCAAAATGGCAGCTTCTGTAACACTCAGCAATGTCATGGAGGCAGATGTTTCTGCTTGAGAAAAAAAGGGTAAGGACTGTACCAAAGCTGGACCCACCAAATTTTAAAATCACATATTAACTCAAAAGACTGCAAAGCCACCTACAGCTTTGACACTTCAGTCAGTTTGCAGAGTGATAAGGTAAAGGTAAGGAGTTAAATTTATGCCATAGATAAGGAAAGGACTCAAGAAGTGTAGCATATATAGCCTGAAAGAAAAAGCAGACCTAGATGGTGATCTCATTATAGTGTCTAAATATATAAAAAGATTATAGAAGAATCTGGTCATGACCTGCCTGGCTGGACTCTGTGAAAATTAAGGGAAGATATATTGACCATGACGGACAATGAAATCTGCACAGAAATGAAATGGATAAAGTTTTATAATAAAGCTTTTTGAGCTGGTCTGAAGCACAAAGGCTTGGAATAGAAAATGCATCTGAGAGAGTTTTGCAGGTAACCCAAGCTGAGGTGTGAAGAATAGAGCTATACATGTGAACACTATATTCTTATTACTGTTCCTTAAGGTTTAATAATATTCTAAGCATTGCAAAAATTATCAAGACAGCCAAGAGGAATATTTTTGTAGAAACTGAGTTCATGTTTGACATAGTAGAGCATGATGGTTTAAAATATGCAATCCACAGAATAGGGAGAAGAACAATATGTTTGGAAAAAACTTGCCAAAGCAAACAACTAGACTCAGAGCTGTGTTTATCTGGCTCATGCTCAGCCCTGGTAAAGAGTCCCTACTACAGGTATGGTACATATATATATAGTCTTAAAACTTTTTCCAAACTTAGAGCTGTCATAAAATGTGGAAAAGGCTGCCCACATGTGTTTTAGTAAATGAACTTCCATTCAAAAAAGCAAAACAAAGAAAAAAACCAACCACAAACAAACAAACAACAACCAAAAAACCCCTCCCAAACAAAAACAAAGTAACAAGCTTTTTACCTAGTGAAAAAATGTATATATATCCATAAATATAATGCTCATATTGGTGAGGAAGTGAATAACCAGGACAGACAGCCGCAAACTCTCAAATTTGGGGAATTAAGACCAATGAGAGAATTCATTAAGGCAGAGCTTTTTACTCAGGATAGAAAATACAAAGAGTAAGTTATCAAGAAAGGTCATAAAAGGCAATGACATAAATGAATTTAAAAGACAGATAGACATTTTTATGGAGAGAAAGGACTGAAGAATTCAGAACCAGTGACAAATCAGGGAGATGGGGTTGAGATAAAATTAACGAGGACAGGCTTGCTTGTGGCCAGAGGCATTTTACTGTCCAGCAATACCTTATGTCCTCTGTCATCACATCCTAATCTAACACTGACATCTGAAGATAGCAAGAAATCTTTTACGCCTCTTAGTATATTAAAAAGGAAAAAGGGCTTTCAGTGGTTTTTTCCCCCACAGGGAAAAACATAAAGTTGCCTTTTCACTTTCACATGCACGTCGTTGCAGCAGATGCTGAAGGGACTCAGTCTCCGGCAGTGCATCGTGGCCTGATTATAAACTCAGGGTAGGGTGCCTTGGTTGCTTTAAAACTCTCCATAGAGGAGCTTCAATCATATCTCCTTACATTTGTAAGCAAAATGTTGGGTTTTTTTCTGAAGTTGCTTTTTTAAATCATGGGAAAGCAACCCCACAGAGGTGTCCTGCTTCTTCAGTGCTGAGTTAACTCCCCCTGCAGTGGCATCACCTCTGCTTGCTGTGTTCTGACAGGGCTGTGGCAGACTCTGACAAGGTCCCTGGACCTCCAGCATCCAGGCCCTGCATCCAGAGGTGTCTGATGACTTTTTTAGTCCCCAGGCTTCAAGAGCTTGGTACAAAAATACAACCTTGAATAAAGGAAAGAGCAGCTCACACTGTTAATTTATCTGGAATTGGAAGAGAGAGCTCTGAGCCAATCAGGAAACTGTATGTATCCCACACTGTTTAGGAGTTAATGCTCATGAAAGGAAGATTGAAGGAAATGGGCCTTGACGTTTTGGAGATTGTAGATTTACATTAGTTCGGGCTCAGAAGTATAGAGGACAAGTAGAAGGTATGGACAAGGACATGTAGGAGAACAGGACATCTTCACAAACTGACATGAATGTCAGAGCTGTTGCCAGCAGGACACAGTGTAGAAGGACTTTTCCAGGCAGTAGAGAAACCACAGGTAACTCGGAAACCCTTCTAAGTGAGTGCTGGGCACCTCTGGGCCACCAGGTCTACCTGGCAGCCCACACCATTCTCTGGGTCCAGGAGAGTTTTCCAAGACCAGAGGGGTCAAGCAGCAAATATGCAGTATGCCACCCTCAAAATTCATGCAGACCTCATGTAGCTGTGCTTTGAGGGAAATATTTGTCTGTATTCCCAGTTCTTTACTGGGAGGGTGGTGAGGCCCTGGCAGAAGTTGCCCAGAGAAGCTGTGGCTGCCCCATCCCTGGAAGTGTTCAAGGCCAGGTTGGATGGGGCTTGGAGCAACCTGGGAATGGAATGTGCCCCTGCCCATGGCAGGGGGTTGGAATGAGGTGGTCTTTAAGGTTCCTTCCAACCCAAACCATTCTACGATATGTGTCCCTGAATGTGACAGACACTGACCCCAGAGCTGAGGTGCAGTGAGCTTTACAATATGCATATTCTGAAGAAAATACTCAGTTACAGAACATTTCCATCGTGCTGACAAATGCAGCGATACTCCTTTATTGGCAGAATTTTTTTCTTCCCATAAATAACTTGATCTTATTTATATAAATTAAATTCACACAAAACCATGTGTGTTTTTTCCTTTCAAATCCCGTTCATGGATCACTATAAATATACAACCCTTAGGCCTCTTTACAGAGAAGCTTAAGCACATCCCAATTTCTGTAGGGTTCACTGTAAACAACTGCTTAATCTAAACTGCGCTAATGAAGGCTAAATACAAATAATGCTAATTTGAAAAAAGGAAAAGCCTGATGTGATTAAACTTTCATTGAACACAACAGCAAGACTAGAACATATTTTCCTTCCTCTTTAGCTCCTTCTACCGTAATCTGAATATCAAGATCTTAAATCCATCAGGATCCCAGCAGGCAGCCCACTTTTATGAAGAAGTTTACCCTTAAAAATAGAATGAAAACAGGTATTATGACCCACCAGGGGATGGGCAGCCCTGCAGACTCAGTATGTTTAGCTAATATGGAACAGGAGGAGGTGGAAGTTCTTGGGTTTGTTTTTGTTTTAAACAGCCCCTCTGCTTCACAAGGAGCTGTATTGATGGACTCTGAAAGAAAGCTGAGGTCAACTCTCTGTCTTGATGAGTTAGTGGAGAAATATTTAACTGAGACCTTATGAAAACTACTTAGCTATAATAATAACATCAAATTGCTGCTGAATGTGTTTCAGGAACTGTCATTAACCACACAGCTATACAACCTAATTCTATTTGTTTAAATAAAGATCTCCCGAGGTCACATTATTCTAGTACAAATTTGAAAAGCTCGGCTGCTGAAAACAGAAAACTGGAGACAGAAAGCAGGGTTTGGATGATATCCAAGCTTTATCATATCCATTCTTTAGTGTGGGCATGTGGGGACAGAGATTTTGCTAGGGCTTTATGAGCTCCCTAAGCAGTAACATCATATGATTCCTTTTTGCCATTCTGTGATGCAGCTGCAATAAGAAATCACCAGCTCTGTCTTACCAGGGGGGTCTTGGCAGGAAAAATTTATGATGGCTTAGGGGAAACTGTCTATTTCTTTCTTCTTTCCTCCTGATCAGAGTATCACTCAGCAGTGAAGACAGGAAGCATAAAAAAAAGCTTTTTCCCAAAGACAAGATGGGGAGCTACTAGTGCAAATATTGCTTAAGAGTGAGCCCGTTAAAAGGAAGAGAATAGAGTATTTTCTCTTAGAAGAGACCTACAATAATCATGTAGTCCAGCTGAAAAAAAGAAAAAAACCCAACCAATTTTAAAAAGATAGTCTTCAGTTATTTGTGTTCTAGTCTTTCTCCTGAGTATCTACGGTCTGAGATCCTGAAACTGCACAATGATGAGACATTCTCAACCATTAGGGTCTTCAACTGTGCAATTTAGGACACATCCACTTAAAAGAAGTGGATGTACATCCACTTAAAAGAAGTGGATGTACATCCACTTAAAAGAAGTGGATGTAAGATTTAAAACAGGAAAGTCCCTCACGTGCTGTCCCCATTGCAGCTCAGGTTTGTCACTTGGTACTTCAAAGACATGCCATCACCCACGAGCATCTCACTTGAAAGTACTGAAAGAAGAGAGGTATGGACATGCTTTCTTTAGGAGAACTGTTGAAGGCTCACTTAAGAACAGCATCCCTGGATAAATAGGGAGTAGAATTCTTAAAGGAGAGGTAGTTTGGCACCTTTTGTTAGTAGATTGAGGTTAGTCTAGTAGTCTTGGGATGGGACTGAAAGACCTCCTCAGTCGGGGGTGAGATGAATTTTATGTCTCTTACTCAGCAGTTTTAGGTGAGGATGCAGCCAGTAACCCTCCCTTTGACTGTATCCCACACTTCCTAAGTAAAATAAGCTTTGTTATTCCAGGAGAATTAGGCATGCAGCCCAAAAAGCAAGGCCAGGTACAAAGAAATCACCTCAAAGAAGATGCAGCACAGAGACTTTATAAAGAAACATAATTAAGACTGGTATGGGTGGACTAATTGTAGAGTGAGTACACAAAAGTGTAGTTGATAATAGGGTAAAAAAACAGGTCAGAATTGTCTTAATCACCCACTACTAGCCAACTGAAAGGGGCTGGAGTGCCCCTCAGTCCACTCAGGAGCTCTACAAGAAAGATTCTAGACCAATACGTGCAAAAAGCATTTTCATGGAACTACTGAGAGGAGGAGAAAAAAAAGTTAAATAATGTAACTATTATCTGGAATAATGCACTTGAAGTGGAGAGATGAAAACCCAAAGGATCATGAAAGAACTGTCAGGATCCAAATGAAATGCTTAGCTAGGAAAATATTGCTTTGTAGTCTGGAATTTATAGTATTCAGTTGTGCCTCCCCTTCTGTGGGTGAAACTGAAAAAGGGCATTCTTAGGACCAGTTAAAAATATTTTATTTTTACTTTGAGTAAAATTCTTTAGCTGACCAAAATTACATTTCTTTATGTAGTTTCCAAATTCCTTCACTTTGCACTCAGAATGAGGGCATATTGCAAATACTGATGGTTTCTGAGACTCCATTCGGAGCAGCATTGACCCATATGAACAGTTCTTTGAGCAAGGAAGGGGACATTGCCCGAAAAATGGCACAGTTGAATGTGATGAAGATATAATTTTAGTCAGACCAGTGCTGAAATCAAGGATATTACTGTGGCTTTATCTGAAAGAAGAATTTGGTCTAAAATCTTCATTACATGAGAATTCCACAAGGATATTGCATAGTTAAGGTCTCTGAACACAGTTGAAATAATCCTCTTTTCCTTTATGTAATGAATAGAAGAGATGGAATTGCTTCCCCAGACTTTCTGAGGAAATTGAAGTGATGTGCTTAAGATTTAACCACTTTTATTTCTCTTTTCAGATCTTAACCCAGTATGAAATATTAAAGTACTAATATATTTAAGGAAACCAGAAGTTGTTATAATTAATTTCCTTTCCGAGAAAAAGTATTGCCAACTTCTTTGGGAAGGGATGTGACTGCTCCTTTAAAGAAAACCAGAGCAAATGTATGAAAGTAATTTTCTTCTTTTCCCTAAATCTCAACCATAATGCCTTATATTAATCACCTGGAAGAGCAGACAGTGTCTTCATGAAGCAGTTCCAGTGATAGTCCATGTGTATGTCTTCATTAGCATGGCAGACATACCATCCTGTTTTTTCCTAGCTGGAGAAAAAGCAAAAGGGAATATTGCCAAGTATTTAAATTGATATCTAGATTTTTTTTTTGATTCTCTATTTGGTATTATAAACAGTTATTTTTTTATCTTCTAAGTTTATTTATGGATTATTTATTTAATTTGTGGATTATTCTATAAAAGACTAATAATGCATTTTTAAAAATTTCTGTAGCTGCTGATGATAGAAAGAGCTGTATAGCCACCCCAGAAACTCTCATGTAAAACCCGTGACAAAGGAAGGAAGAGGAAAAAGACAATTTCAGAGATGAGCTATAGAAATATTTTTAAGTATTTTTCCATACTAGTCACCAGGAGGGTTGCCACTTGACAACAGGGTTCACCTCCTTACAGACACCCCTGGAGAAATGGACACTGCATTGAACACATGATATACCTGGATGAAGATCATGCCTTGGGGTGGCCTGATGGCCCCAGTTATGCACCCACACAACCTCTCTTTCTTCAGCACACACAGGCACTCAGCAGGATGGAGAAGGAACGTGGTTTCACTGTTTCGAATAAGTGTTCTTCAGTTCAGGGGATCCACACTTGTCATCAGCTACAAGGATGTTTTGCTTCAGGGGGTTGTTTTGCTTTGGTGGGTTGGGGTGTTACTTGCTTTTTATTTTTTGCAGTATAACATTTTGGACTAAAAAATAAATCCCAAAGAACAGGACCCTCCTTTATGTGTACAACATATGAAGGGATTTAAAATTATTATAATTTTCTAGTTTGCTTGTTTATTCAAAAAAGTCAATGGAGACATCTGGTGCTTTTGCAACTAGATGAGCATGCCAAAAATACAGTAGTAATAAAAACCCATGAACAAAAACTTCCTCAGGGCCACAGCTGGAAGCAAAATGATGTCTGACATAAAAGTGACTTACCACGTCACCTGTTTTCATTTGCCCTTTGCTATGCTGCAAAATAAGCATGTGAAAAGGTAAACCCATCCAGTAAAAAAACAATGCATTTGGAATATATTGGTAAACTTATTATTTTTCCTCTCTCTTGTTCAACTTCATCAAAGATTCATTTAAAATACTAATGTTCCTCATCCTATTATTTGAAGTTAAAAGAAGCATATGGTGCTCTGCGACAAAAGATAATTAGATTTCTTGTCTGCCTTCAGTATTATAGTTTGTTAATGCACTTTAATGGAGTTTACAAACAGAATTGGCAGAATAAATGATAGAACAGATTAGGAGGTTTAAACTGATGAGTGTTGATTTTCTGAGTTTGTTCCTTGGAATATCACAACTGTCCTATGGCCCATCATTTACTCTTTAGGCATTACTTGATGTTTCATAGGAAAATACAGTAATCCTGATGGTGATGGAGGGACTCAGTCATAACAGTGTTTTCCTCCTCAGCACTGCAGTTTGCTGTTACAGCCTGAAGCAAAGGGCTCACAGCCCTTCATTATGTCCTTATTTGATGTTCAGTCAACATTCAGTCCATCCATACCAATGGCTAATCATTCATTTGAATCCTTCTGAACTCCTTGCCTGTGTAATATCTGAGAACAATGAGTTCAACAAATTGCAAATGCATGGCCTAAACCCCAGTCCTTTCATTAGCCTAATTTTAGTTTGTGTTTTTCATGCTCAAAGTGATGCCAACCATGTAACTAAATCATAACTTAAAGTCTTCAGAATCTTAAATAATCTATTGACACATGACTTCACACAAACACTGTCTAGGTATTTTGATGTAGCCTTTATAACTCTAGAAGGAGGTATTAAGAAAAGAAGGTTTGAGGCAAGATGTGAAACCCCTGCTGTACATCTGTGAGGCTCACTTCCATCTGCACTGGGAATGAAGAAAATGCATATGAGGAAATAGAGTAAAACACTACATAAATTTACTATATCTAAATCATTATGATTTTTTAGACATGTTTCTGGAAAAAAAAGAAAATTAAAAATAAATTAATATCTTGGGTTTTGGCTTTTAGCAGCACATCTGACATGTTACGAGGTGGAAAATTGTTAGTTCAGGTAGAGAAGTGGGTGATGAAATCATCAGTTTGACACATGAAAAAATATAACATACAGTATTCAGCTGCATGCTGCATACAAACTGCTCTGTAGGGCTGCAATTGCAGACTCCTTCCAGTGAAGATAATGAAATATTCAGGTGTCCTAATGAATAAGACTCTGAAGTGTGCTGCTGCATGCCTTACCTGTTGTCCATCTTCAGATAAGGTGAATCCAGACCAAAATAGGTACTGAGAAGGGATAATGGGTCAATAGATGAGGAGGGCTTGTTTACAAAATCAGACTTGTTTCTGCTAAAATATTGAGTGGGGGAGATATGATTGCCCTTGATAATTTACTTTGCTGAGCTCACTACTGGCATAGCCTGTTCAAATAATCCAAACTCAACGCCTGGGTCACAGTGACAAGGTTTGCATTCAAGAGGAACAGCTTTCATTTCCCACTAAAATGGCAGTGAAAGATAACATTCCTCTGTGTCATCTGTATTGCTGAGGTGTAGAAAGAAACTGCAGTCCTCTTTGAAAGGTAAGGGAAAATATAGTCCTGCTTATATAATGTCTTCCCTTAATGCAGCATGACCCCAGCCTAAATTGATTTAATCATTCAAATGGTATTGGTCCATTTCCCTTATTTCTTGTCTAATTTCATTTTATGCTAAGGGGTTTGCATGTAATAATTATTTTTGCATCGACATACTTCTCAAAGACAGGGTTTTTTTATTTCCTAAAAGAAATTTGTAAGATAAAACATTAGACCTCTGCCCTCTTTGGCTAACAGGACATAGGCAAAGTAGTTTTTTATACTTATCTGTTAATTTAGAATATTAAAAAGACATTGACTATAAAGTTTTATGTGTCTTCTTTTTTTTTTATGCAGACCCACAGCTGATTCATTTACATTGCAACATATTTTAGGTTTTTTCATATTGTTATTCTCCTATACCATAACATGAAAGATATATATGACTTTTTACTCACCAAAATTTGCATAAATGCTTGCTACAGGGTCTTTGATTTCTAGTCATTAATGAATCTTAAGGTCTAGTTTGAGGCAGTAAAAGTAAACAGCAATTCATAAATGATAAAATGCAGGATTTCATCCCTTCCTTGGAGAACACAGCATAATTTCAAGGCTGTCTATGATCCATCTTGTCCATCTGGTTTTACTCACTTAGGATGAAAAATAACAAGATTGGCCTAAAAGCCTTCAGAAATGGGTAAAGTGAGAAGCAACTAATAATAACATAGCACTTAAGCTTCAAACTAGTACAAGCATCAGCAGAAGTTGCTGCATTTGGTGAATCCTGAACAATCAATTTAAAATGAGCTCTCCAGAGCAGGTGTGGGGATACATCTATTCAATATTATTATTCTCCCAGGCAATAGTTTTAACATTACAAAGGATTTTAATGTCCTAATGTTTACACAAATACTTGAATTTTGTACTTTCACTGCTAGTCACTAATGACTCCCTAAGTCTTAAGTCCTTCCCAGATATTGACCCTCCAGAAGGGGAGGCATGAGAACACCGAAGTGACTTTCTGACTCTGGCAGAGTAAGCCCTCAGATTCCCTCTCAGAAAACAAAGAAGAAACCAGAAGTCGGCTTAAAATGGCTGTTTTTGAAACCTGGCAACAAGGACCTTGTAAAACTTGATTAAAAACAAAAAAAGGGGAGAAAAGGGATGTAACCATCTCCTGCCAGCTCAGCAGCATGGAGGCCAGATTTGTTTAAGCTGAGGAATGGGCATGTTTGCCTTCAACTCTTTTGAAACAGGTGACAGATATTGTGCCAGAAATAATTTACTGACACAGTTATTGTTTCTTTGAGTCAATGTTTGACCTAGACCTAGGGCCAAGTGTGTTTACTCTCCTAACATAATCTCAAGCCATTTTTCCCCCCAAAGCTGAAGAAGTTTACAGTGAGGAAAAGAATTAATGTGCACAGGCACACAGAAAGTTTACAAGTTGGTTACAATCCAAAGCTAAAAATATTTGAAACACTGTGCAAGCACATGCACATACCTACTTGAGAGTCAGAGCCTGTTTGTACAGCCAAAAACTTGTGTCCTAGTAGTCTAGTTCAGAAAAATCCTTCCTTCTGCTTCAGTTCCTTTCCAGCTGAGAGGCTGCATAGAAATGTACCCTGACTGTCAAAACAGATCATGGGCTTTGACAACAATTAACATTAAGAAAATAGATACTGGGGTCACATTTTTTAGTAACATCTTTTGAAATTGTGGAAGGAAGAAGTGAAGATGTGTAGATCTACAAGAAAACACAGGTTGATTTCAGGATTTTACCAAATTGCAAATATATCTTTGCTCTGAAGAAGCCTTTAATGGAAGGTCTTTAACTTCTTTACAAACAATTCCTCTACTTGCAGGAGAAGCTACCAAATATCCCAGTCTCCTTCTTTTTACTAGTTTAGCATCTCTTCCTCACTGTCTGCTCCTTTTGTTTGCTTTCTGTTCCTTCTTTTCCTGTATCCTTATTAAACCTCTGATCTTCCATCCACGTCTAGAGAAGGTGTTAGAAAAGTGTACAGGAGTCTTTAAATTTGAGTAATTATGAATTATGCATACTCTCAAGGGGAAGTGACAGTATATTCTTATGTGAGTAATGCTAAATCTTCTCACCATATATTGTGATTTACTTTGTATCAATAATTCCAAATATAATTTCCAGCTTGGTTTGTGTTAGTTTACTTCATATTAAAATATTTGAACTAAATGCCCTAGTTCTTTTTTATATTCATACCATTGTTCTCTCCTTCATTTTTTTCCCCCTCTTCTTTGTTGTTTCTTTTCCCTCTCCTGTGCATCCAAAGTGATGCACTTAAGTATCCTCTAGGAAGACAGGGCTCTGAGCACCCTGGGGTAGTTGAATATGTCCCTGCTCATTACAGGGGGTAGGACTAGATGACCTTTAAGGGTTCCTTCCAACCCAAACTATTCTATGATTCTGTGACAGTCTTTATGCTGAAAATAAATATTCATTAGACACTTTCGTGATGCCAAAGGTGAATTATAATATATTTTACTGTAGTTGTTTTAGGCTTCTGTAAAGAATCTTTCTTCTTAAAGTAGGAGTAGTAGCTTCAGTTCAGTTAGATCAACATTTACTCCAACAATTTCCCCATGTCTGCTTGTTTCCTTCCAACACTCTCAAGATAATTGCATGAGTCTGATGAATAACTAGAGTGGATGCAGATTAGATGTACTCTGGATACTCTGAAGTGTGCTGGAATAGTCAGACCTTTGGTCAGAAACACATTTACATTATGACTCAGCCTTCTGACAATTGCTTCATTAGTAGATATTTAAAAAGAAAGAATAAAGATTCCCTTCTGACCCACTCATTTATATTCCTCTGAACAAGTGAGGCGAGAATGTGCAGTGCTTTTGCACTCAGAAAATATTTGGTTTATACACAGTCAAATTGTTAAACTCTCAATCATGCAAGGGCTCTTCTACAATCCAAATGTGTCCATCTTCCCTGAAACTCTGTCAAAACGAAATGTAAACAAAAACAACTTTAAAATTGGAGACTTTTTTTTCAAGGTAGTCAGGAAAACATGAGCCCATAATATCTAAAGGAGTAATTAAAACTTATTGAGGAGACCTAAGCAGATTTTCTGATGAGATGCAATGAAAGATGTAATGACTCTTTGAGCAACCTGGTCTTGTGGAAGGTGACCCTGCCCATGGTGGGGGGTTGGAAATAGATGATCTTTAAGGTCCTTTCTAACCCAAACTATTCTGTGATTCTATGATTCTTCTGTAGCTGTTTATCCCATGTAGGTTGGAAACAAATTTCTTGGGAGAAAGAAACAAGAATAAACTCCAGAAGGAGCCTAGGACAATAATTAACTAAATCACCACTTTTCAAGGGAAAAGTGAAGTGTTTGGATATAGTTATACCTAATACAAATGAAGGCTAATATGAAAAATATTTGAGAATAAAAGAAAAAATATGAAGGTGTTTAGAAGTCTATATAACCCTTTATTAGACCTTCCAACAAGAGACAGATGGCACCAAGGATCCATAATCACAAAACACTTCTTGTACTGTCTGAAGTGGTCAGTTGTAGTGGTGGATTTGTTTGTTATGGAAATTGTTTTCAGAGAACACCCCTTACAGGGCACCATAACACTGCTTTGTGTGCAGTGCTGGACTCTGCTGTGTCACAGCTGGAGCAAGAGCCTGGGCAATATTTAATGACTATATGAAGGAAATCCAGAAAGTTTTTGAAAATGTGGCAGTCCAGGGCACCCAGATGATTTTGCAAAGGGCAGCTTGTCTCAGAAGAGCAATTTAAGAGAAGCTCAGCCACAAATCCCGTCTGTAGTCACTGATAGTGAACCCAGATTTAAAGCCTGACTTCTGGGTTGTCAGGGTAAATAACCTTAGGGCCTGAGTTCAAGACAGCAACCTCAACTGGAGCATCTTGATGTGATGGAGTACTGAACATATTTAATACTTGTATATATTTGGTGTTTTCCACCAGGTAAGGACAAAGACTGTTTTATGGGCGCAAACTGCAGGTTTGTGAACACAGGAGATGTGGGACAGGGAAACTTTCAGGAATCACAGGAAAATTGTAGATGGAATCTTATGCTTGGGAGATCTGCCAGCTTCAGAAATAGAGCAAAAAGATGCAGAGAAGAGGTTTTTGAGCCCTGGATGGAACAGGGACTTTTATTCTTCTCTCAAAGTGTCTGATGTTAAACAGAAAACAAAGGAGAGGATTCAGATTACAATGAGGCGTATTGTGCCTGCGCCAAAGTAGGATCAAAGGAAGCAGTATATTATCTTGGAAAGCTTTAGGTCTGGCAGTTGAATAAAGTGGATATTCTTCAAATCTTTTCTTGGGAGAAAAATTAAAAATGCAGAATTTGAGCTTTATCTCATGTGTGACCCAAGAATGTAGGTCTTTTACTTCTTATTCTAGATTAAATCCTGTTATATGGTTGCCTTTTGAAGGATATAATTGCTCCAAGGAATGATGCTTATGCAGCATTCTTCACCTCCTAAAATCAGCCCAAGTCTTGGTTTAGCAGTGAAACCCTTTGATAGGAATATTTCATGGCCTGTGTAAAGTAGGTTAGGAGTTTTCTCATTCCCTTGTCAACACATGTGAATCCTGGCCAAAATAAATGTCCTGTCTTATTGGCAGGGACCCTCAAAAAGATCGTAGTCTTATGGAGGGGATTGTGAGTGTAGGACTTTTCCAGTTCCAATGATGTTTTTATTCCAAAGATTGCAATATTTTAGAGCAAAATGTGGAGATCGTGACAAAGGTTGTTGGCTGCTGATGCCTATATTATGTTGGGGGTTTTTTTGGGGGGAAATAATAGCTCTAAAGCTCTGTTTTGCAAATAAGAAAATAAGAGTTGTCTTCTGCATTGGTGGATGGTTAAGAGAACAGAGACAGAAATGTGTTCATAATTTCTGTGAAAAATAAGCTGAAGGTTTCTGAGGGGTCGCAGAGGTAATGATATGGAGGACAATATCATAGGAGGTAATAAAAAGCAGGACAAAAGAAAAAGTGTGTTCTGTTTTCAAGGTCTTCGTTTTCAGAGTACCACATTTTTCACAATGTGCTCGAATTTACCCAGTGAGGGATTTTTATTTTTTACTATGGACTTCAGTGGAGCTAAGATCACACTGCAAAAGTTGATAATGTAGTGGGAAACAGAAAAGCAGAAATCGATATGGGTTTATCTCACTATTATTAAATACTTTTTTTTATTATGAAAAAATAAATATTTTTGCTTGGGCTTACTATAAATATTTTTGAAAAATTTATTACTTTTCTGCTTTGGTTAACAAGTGATTCTAATTGCAGATCAGCCTGAAATGCATGAAACAAATGTGAACATCCAATTTTCTAAATTAACATTTTGAAAACATTCCACATTTCCTCTCAATAAAGTTTGAATCCATTATTTACTTTATTTTGTAAGACAAATGTACTTTGTTATTTACTGTGAACTTATTTTCTGTTGAGTAAATTCAGATAGTTCCATCTCAAACTGTCATTTAAATAAAGATTCAGTCATTACAATATCCATATTCTATGTATAATCATCCATGAAGCAAATGAAGAACAAGCAAAATTGGAGAGATACAGCGAATCCTTTCTCTGGAAATCGAACTCTGCCAAAAAAGATCCTTTTTTTTTTCCCATGGAAAAAAAGATGTATTTGTGATTCCATGGAAGTAACTGCATGACTAATACAAATACACTTACTTTGATCTCGTCATTTTTATATTGTCAGGGTGCAATGACAGAGCTTTTATAATATTTATGAGTCAGTGACTGTATAGACCAGCACTTCCTGCTGATTAATTGTATCAGACACTACTGTGAGCAGAGGTGAGAAAGTTGCTGCCAAGAAAAACACAAGATGGCAATGAGAAATACAAAAATAAAAATTACCTAAGTATGCACTAATGCACCTAAAATCATGTAAATGACAATATATTTAATATCAATGATGCCAATTTCAATGAGAAAGCATCAAAGAAGGCAGCATGACTTTATGTATAACAATTTGGGTAGGTGAGAATATCAATGTGCTGTATTCGTTTACAGGCACTGAAATCAAAATTGCTCCCTGTAAAAATAATACGAAGATCATAAAGTAAAATTTTTGGTGAGATTTAAACTTCCAAAGGGTATGGCCTTCAAATCTAAAATAAAATACACAAGAATAATTTTTTTTGTGACTTGCAACTGACTTATTTTGGTCCAAAGCCTCTCAAAGTCAAGTTAATTGCAGAGCAGGGCCTGAAATTTTGACTGTGGCCAGTGGGCTGCTGCAAACAGAGAAACGAAGTATTACACTGTTGGGCATTGTCAATATGCTTGAAGGTTTTCGAACATCTTGTGCCAACCTCTTCACACAAATATGTACTGAACCCAATTTTTAATTTGAGGAGTTATTTTAGTGGTACTAAAGATATGATGTCATCTGCTACTTTATTTGTTTGTTTTACTTACATAAGCAATTATACCTACCCACATATATTCACAGATGACTTGACAGGGATGGTGCCAGGAATCTGTTTATACAGAATTTATGAATTCTGAGTAGAGGTCTAAAATTGTTCCTTAATTTCGTGCTTTGATATATCTGAGTCCTGTGAAGTTTGCCATGAGCATAATTTTGTCTAGCAATGATAGGAAGTTGTTAAAGTTTGGTGGCCATTCAGGCCCGTGGACCACCATCAGATTTGAGACATAGACAGTTCTCTATGTGAGGCCTTTCAAAAAACCCCAAAACTTCAGATAGGAGAGAAAAAAAAAATTCTTATTTTAATCTACTTTAATAATAGATGGCTCCTGTTCAACAATGAGACCAGCAAAAGAAGGAAAATCATAGGTGAGGTGAGATAGTGGATCCTTGCTTGGCAGAAGAGGAACAGGATGCAAGAAGGACTGTTAAGGTCAAGGTCTATGCGTAATGGTAACAGGGGAAATTAGGAAAAGAAATACCTACAGGATTTTATTATCAAATCCAGATTGATGTCTTTGTTGCTCCAGCCAAAGCAAAGAATGACAAATGATCATCTGAAAACAGATGTCTGCTTCTTTTGAAGTGCTGTATGTCCAGCCATTCATTTTCGAGGAGTTGCTTTACTTCCAAAAAAAACTGGTTTAAGCAATCATCTTGAAGAAAGATATCAATGTAAAGAGTGTTCCCAGGTTTGGATTTAGGAAAGGTGCTTTGAATGCAAGTCCTGCAGCAGCCCGTACTGCACCCTGGTTTCCAAGGATGAGGATCAAGAACAAGAGATACAGAGAAGCTTGAAAACATTCACATTTGATGGGGTGAGACCCAAATGCTGCAACTTAGTGACTGTCTATTTGTCCAAGTGCTATATGTGCAGAGATCCACAATTGCCAGGACTTCTTCTTTACAGGATAAGAGGGGGAATGACCTCATAAGCTTCCTGCTAGTGCTTTGTCTATTAATGTTATTATCACCGCTGTTGCTATTATTAAACAGAGCTTTAAACCACATAGAATCTTATAACAATAAATGACACTTTTGGTATATTACCTGTTTAATATTACAGCAATTGTTTGTAATTAGATATAACTAATAAAAAGACCTCTTGCCAACATGATCTTTTTAATTAAGTATTTCATAGCTTCCAGTAAAAGTAAAATATGTTCTAAGTTGGCGCTATATTAGGTTTGGATACCAGCCCTGATGACCTATTTTTTTCCTACTTTTCTGAAAAGTTACCATTTTGCTGCTTGTGAGACCTAAAGGCTGCTGGTGTCACTTTCTTCAATAGTTGTGTTGACTCCCTTGTACTTTAGATGTAATCATTCAGATTTTGATGGTTTACCTGTTCCACTTCTTGATCTGATTAAGGATGTTCCCAAAGTAGCTCCAAGTAGCTCCCACTGATTTCACGAGCAATCATGTCAGACTTGCTTTCCATCCAAATTCTTCAGGAAATGAGCTTGAAAGCTTGAAGAATTTTGAAAAATCAGGACGAGGAGCAATGGCCATAAATTACAACACAAGAAGTTTAACCTCAACATGAAGGAAGAACTTCTTTCCATTGAGGGAGGGTGGCAGGGAAAGTGGTGGAGTCTCCCTCTCTGGAGACATTCCAAACACAACTGGGGTGCTCCTGTGTCACCAACTCCAGGTGACCCTGCCTTGGCAGGAGGGTTAGACTGGATGATCTCCAGAGGTCCCTTCCAATCCTAAAAATTCTGTGATTCTGTGATGTTTGATCTTAAAGAGACTAACAGACACCAGGGCTCTGACTGGATTATTGACTTGCTTAGAGGTTAAGGACATAGGCAAAAAGTCCAACATTTCGGCCCAGCCTCTGTAGTTCTCTGATACAGGTGAGCTCTCACAGGAATGTTCATAGTTTGCTTATCAAAACCTTATTTTAATTTCTTATTTACATACCTTTCACCTCAAATGAGATCTTGAGGTTCAGATCTTTATCAAATATTAGTACCCATGTGAGTAAGACTTTATTTAATGACCTTCTAAAATTTGTGAGGAGAATTTTCGAGCAGTGGTCCCCATTTTTACTCCATCTCAGAATTGTCAATTTTTTTTGTTCACTCTGCCTGTGGTTTTTAGGGCCTAAACAAACAAAAGATTTCAACCACTACCTGTTTGCAGCCTCCTGTCTCCTAGCATAGCCCACCCTAACCCACAAGTGTGATCCTGCCCACAGCAAAACCAGCTACATGCAACATAACCCAATCTGTACCTCCAAGACCCTAAATATTAATTCCTTGAATATATTAGTATGTCCCAGAGCTGTGATAGGGAATTATGGAATTAAGATTTTTTTTTTTTTTTTTAAGGAAAAGGACTGAGGGTGGCAGCCCACCAAGAACAAACCATAGAAGGTGTCAACAGCAGGAGATGCTACCCAGGTACTTCACTAGAGTACCTGGGCTAATCAGTCGCTGGAATTCATCCTTAGCTTGGGTGCTTGATCAAAATTTATGGATGTTCAATGATTGCAAAGGAATAGGTTGAGTTTCAGCCCATTTCTTATATTTATTTTGATTGTGCTGATTTTTCCAAGCTAAGATGAGAGAAACGAGCAAATCTTTCCCCATCTGTAGCAGGAAGAAAACATTTCAAGTACACACATATCTTCTGAAAACTGCTTTTTTCACAGTTCTTAGGCCACAGCTTTCAGTTCCTCAAATGATTCATTTCAAAGTTATGTTGACACAGAAACCTGAGCAGATATTGTTTGCAGAAGGGAAAAAACCAATCTTAATAGAAAGGTTTGATTTTTCCAGGGTCATTCTGTACACATCTACAGTAGGGTTTCAGCCTCATCCCTCTTCAGGGAGATGTTTAGGATATTTGTAGATTATATGAGAGAAAAGAGGCAAAATATGTAATAGAATTACTCTTGCAATTAGACCATTTATTATTTTTAGCTGCAGAATGGTAGTAAATATGGCTTTTCTGTGCTTGCTCCTGGCAAACAAACTATAGAAATGCAAAGTTGTGGAATTTCCATTTCATTTCTTGCCTCATTAATTTCATTAACTTACAAATAGATGAATACATAAAATTAAAAAGTAATTTCCTTTTAATATTTTTAAATTACTCTCTCCAAGTATTCAAACCTTTTAATCTGTTCTTTTAAGGTCTCTATTTAATTGCTTCTACAGAGTCGTAACTGAGCTTTTGTGAATCAGATATCAGTGTGATTGATTATAAGGAAGCTAATCAGAGGGTGCCATTCACAAGATAAATGCAATAGTTTCTAAAATATTTGTTTGCAGTCTGTGGCATTTCACTAACTTGGCAAATGTATGAAATGATGTGTGGGTGGGATGTGTGAAGGTGTGGATTTATGTGGGGAAATCAAATCTAGCCATGGAGGAAAGGCTATTGCTTGTTTTTGTTTTTTTTTTTAGCTTTTTTTTCTATTCCTTGTACAAGGACAAATTGCATGGGAATTATAGTGTTTCCCATTTAATAGAAGTAGCCTTCATTCTGATGTTTTTCACAACAGTGACAAATGGCAGCTAAAGAGAAAGGGGGAGAATGTAATCAATCTTTATACCTTTAAAAATAGTTGAAAACTAAGATGAAACCTAAACCATTTCAAGAGAAAAATAAATAGTTTGAAACAAACAATTATCTGGAAGAGAAGGAAAGTGCAAAAGATGATTTGGGATTAAGTGCTGAGTCTTGGAGGAGGCAAAACCTCCTGTTTTGTTTTTCTAGCCTCTTTGGGACTCCAGTTTCCATGGCCACAGCACTGTAACACGTATGTCCAGAAAAGAGAATATTCCCCCCAAAGGCCACAGAGTGAGTTTGAAAGCAGAAAATGTGAGAGTGAGAAATTAGGAAGAAAAATTGAATTCTCTTTCAAGAATTCCCCAGTATAAATGACTGTTAAACAGCAATAGTCCTGAAGGCTTCAGGTGTAGTGCAGACTAGAACTCTTCTAGATATTTAATATGTATTTAATGTTAATAATTTAATTAAGCATTAACACAATGTTGATATTTATTATTATTACTGGAAAAGGCATAAAAATAAAATATTAAAATAAGGTAAAAACACACAATGTAAAATCTTCTGTTATACCCCCTCAAACCCACTCTAAAAGCTCATATAATAGACAAAAGATTAAAATAGGAAATCTTGAACATTTTGCTGAACTCAAAGGTAATTAACTCCTAGGAGGATTAGATCTGCTAGTTATGCTCTTGATGATGGAAGATTTAGAAGGGAAAACTCGGCACTTCTCAAATGACATGACTTGAGAAATTAGCTGGTCAGTCAGAAAATGGTCACCTATTTATTATGTTATTCAAATGACCCTCATACAGTTGTGGCCCTCAGCTGGATTTACAGACTTTATCAGGCTTGTTTTTGTGCCTATAAAAAATGCCAACTGTTTTCTCAGAGACACAGCTGAGGGTAGAAATTCTATTATTGCAATGCATGTTATTGGAAAAAAAGACATGTACAGATGCTGACAGCTCTAGACTTTCACAAAACTTACCATTCTTCCTTTTTAAATCAATTATTGATTTGGCCTAGGTTCAGTGTGTGCTTTAAACTAATGCGCCATAATGAAAAGTCACGGTAAGATTACTTAGGGATAAGTTTTTTAGATTTAGATGAACTGCACTGTTTTCATAATTTTAATGAAGACACTTAGGAGGATATTTTTCATGCAATGCCTGGCAGTGGTCCAATGTGGCTCCCATTAAAATCACCTGGTCAGACATTTAAGCTCCTGGTGCTTGAGAACTGTAATCTTCAAGTAACAAATTATTTTTAATTAAGTGAAATTAAAAAAAAAAAAACAACCGTATTATTTATGTATTTTTCATTTATTATATCAGAATTGAATGCCATTCTGCAAACAGCTGGTAGAAGAGGATAAAAAAAGTTTATTTTTAATTTTTATCATGGGTGCAAAGGACAAGCTGCAACTGAAATTTTTGGATAACTGCACACAAAAGATATGACAACCAAAATAGACATTGATCTTAAAGGACTAGTCTTCATAATACAGTAAATAACCTTTTCCTTTGGATTTTTCTCTGCTGAAGCTTTCTTCACATCCAGACATTTACTGATTACATATAACTCCCTTTTCAAAATAATCTCCTAATAAAATTTTTAGTAGTTTCTTAAGGTCCTTTTTGGATAATATTTTGATATACCTGGATAACCTAGGTTTTAGCTTCTCCACATGGAGTTTATAAGGCTTTTTCTTACACTCTTTTACCAGACTGGGGGTGAGGGTCGAATTTTTGCATTGTATCTGGGCTGTCTCCTTTGTTTCTGACTTTGCCTCTGGACTTGCCTACCCAAGACTTCAAAAAATCATCAGTAGCACTTTCAGGAGAGCTCTGCCAGCAACAGAGGCTTATATTAGTGCCTTCATCGTTGTTTCTTTGCAGATGGCTGGAACATGACATGGTTTGGCAGCAGATTTTCTTTCTGCTGCACTCAAATGCACTATGGAAGGTAAATTCTCTTTATTTTCCCTTTGGGGAGTATGTATGAGCTGCTCTTGTTTCAGCTCCCAATACCCATTTTTCGCTGAGACTTTGAAAACCCGCTGATGTCTTAACACCCCCACTAACCTCTAAATATAGGCCCATCTCTGGCCACTCTTCTGTGTGTGTGTCCTCTCCTTGCAAATTTCTTTCACGCATTTCCAGCATTACACTTGTTTAGCACAGACTTCCCAAGCTCATTGTGCTCCATTGCTTCTGACATCTTAATTTACCGCTTCACCTCTTTCATCTATTTTTCACTCTTTGCTTTTTCTTTGCTCTTATACAGACTATTCAAAAGGAGATAAAATCTAGACTTCTTGATATTGGTGTTTCTTCTCCTGGTTTACTCCAGCAGCTCCTCCATAGGTTGATTCCCTCAAAGCACTATTTTTTACCTGCCAGTCCCTTGAGAGAGGTTAAAGTGGTCAGTAATGGTGGTTCAAATGTCAAGGGGCCATCCCTTTGTAACAGAATGGAAATACCTTCAAAAATCTGGCTTGCTCCTGGAGAAGTCAGAGCTTTAGGTGGTTCATGAGAAAATACAACCAGAGAACAAATGACCAAATTTAAAGGATGGGTCTTTCCTTCTCTGCAACCTCATCCTTTGAGGTGAGAAAGGCAGTGAGCAACACACGCTTGGAGTGCATGAGGTGACACTGGCAGCCAGAAAACATCTGCAAGAGAGATGAAAATTTAGTATGCTGGGAACATCTTTATCAATGTTGAGGCTCCCAAAATAAAGCTAGAGTTCAGTGAGGGTCAGGGAGAAAAAATAGTAAAATGCCAGCAAAACTAAGGAATGCTATCAAAGCATCTGACAACCTCAGCAAAATACCAGAATTGCCTTCCCAGTGAAGTTTAATTAAAAAGTCTATTGTTTCCATTATTGCTTAATGATTCCTCCAAAAGTAGAGCAAAAGTTTATTTTAGAGGTTAATTATTCCTGGAATTTTAAAGAGATATGAGAGTATTTTCCTCTATCTCATTTGGTAACTGAACCATTAAGGAAAGTGAAGCAAATGGGAGTGTAAGACTTGGTGAAAACAATTTAGGTCACAGAAGAAAGCTCACCATGTCATGGTGCTGTTGCACAAAAAACAATCTACTAGCAAATTAAGTTAACTTTCTGTGCTGGAAAGAACTTGTCAATGGCTTCTCCTCATTTGCTCCTGAATTCTGACTGAGACTCAGCATGAGGAAATGGTGCAGTTGTTTTTGCAAGCAAACAAGAAAATGGATCAGTTGGGGTGTAACAATCACTGTGCTGCCAAGAAAGCTTGATTCTGCTCCCTCACACTTGTCTATGCTAATTGCCATGCTGGGTTTTGTCAGCTATCCAATAAACCATGCATCAAAACTCAAGATTCAACATGTAAACCTCATGATAATGGAAAAAAAAAGAGGTACTAATTAATAATTTTTCAACATGGAATCAATTGTTGCATGTTGAGAGCACATATTGTTTAACTTTAGGAATAGAAAAGAGCTTAAGAAGTATTTTATGCACAGGTCTCTATATCAGTTTAATTTTCTATCAACTGTATGTCTTCCAGAAGAACATGAATCAATTTATTAACACCTGGTATGTGAGGATTATTCTTTCTCATTCCTCTCCCAAACAGTTAAGTGGCAACAATTATAAATGCCATAAAAGGCAGAATTTCCAAAAGTAGGAAAACAAAAGTCAATATGATCCTTGTTTCTCAGTCATGTAGGCTCAGATATTTAACTATAATCTGGCATCTTATTTCCTTTTTAAGATATGTGCCATGACCTGCACCGCCCACACTAATGCAGTTTACAGGCATTGCCCAGGTTGTGAGAATCACAGAATCACAAAATATTCTGAGTTGGAAGGAGCCCACAAGTCAAGGACACACTGAAAACTTCTCTGAGATAACAAACGTGCTTCAGTAATAATTTCACTAAAAGTTAGTCATAGCAGTAGATAAAATGAAACAATGCCAGTCTTCTGAAAAGACAATATTATAACCTACTCCACAACTAAAGCTATTTTGAAAGTTGCAGATAGTGTAAGCTTTGAATGGGTAGAAGAGAAAGAGCCTGAAAAAACCTCCATATTTTAATTCCCTAGGATTTCCTATAAAGAAAGCATTTTAAATGGGTACCTGTGCAGGGTTTTTTCATCTGTATGCTCAGTGGCATATCTGAAAGAGTCTAATATTTCTTAGGCTAGCATTTTTGATAGACAATCTCTAGTAACCACCCCTGCTCCACTCTAAGTGCCGGTGGGGTTTGAAGGTTTTGGAGAGTCTGTGCCCAAGTGTGAGGTGCAATTGATGTGCTGGCTGGGTGACCTTGCCAAATACACTATGTTTATACCACTAATGTTTATTTGATGTACATCTACTGCTGCTTCACTTCTCAGATGAGCTTCTGAAACATGCATCAATATCACATATTATTTTTATTTATCATTATCGCCACTTTCTACATTTTATTGTTATTACAAGCAATGTTCATATCCCCACTCAACTTTTATCTCCCTTAATTTCTGTGACAATGTGGCTGTATTTACCATTAGAAGTAAGTTACTTGAGCATACAAGAAATGTATTAGCTCTATTTTGCTGTAGTTTTAAAAGGACATTCGCATTTCATTGAAATTTTTACCAGGTACTCTTAGGTATTGCTACGTATTTATCTTTTCCTTTCAAGAACACAGAGAGGACAAGGAAACTCTTTTAAAGCCTTGGGCTCTCAGTAGCTTCAGTACTTTAACCTTTCTTATCCTCACAGTTTTTGAATGTGTTTGAACCAATGACCTGGTGGTGAAAGATCGTTTTCCATCAGGAACATTTGTCTTTCTGATACGTCTTTACGGCTTTGCTCTACATGGCATTTTCTTTTGCTCAGGCCCATCTGTGTGCGTGTGAAGGTTAACTGTGGGAATCACTCACTGGCTTCTTTCCTCTTGTTAGTGTGAACTACGAGTATCCAACAACGATTTTTGACACAGCAGTGTCTCCATTCGTTCATTTACCAGCGCTGAGGAAATTGATCTCCTCAGGAGAAGACGACAGCATCTGACCCACTGGAAAACGGAGATTTAATGTTCTGGGACAGGAATCAGAGCAGAGAACCTGAGAGCTGCACACAACTCAGTGCACCCTTAGCTTCGACCTGTCAAAAACAATCATGTCTTTCCTAAATAAGTAAAATTGTCAGTATTGATAACCGAGTGAAAATGATGCCTGGGTGAAAAGGAGAGGCAACTCCTAATGAAATTGTAGTCCACAGAACCTGGAAGAAAATGGCTTCTATTTTTTTCTTGTCTTCTAAGTGATTCTCTTTTGGGGACTTTGGATATCATAAAAGAAACAGAAAAGAGGAGGCCTCCCAAGGAATCACTATGTATGGCCAGTCTTCGCGAACGAAGATTTGGGAAGGGTCTTTGCCCTTCAAGCCTGCGCAGTGGATTTTTTAGGTGAGACACAGCTTGCGCTGAGCTGAGCCCACCCTTTAATCCTAAGATTCATCTGCCGGGGCCGAGCAAGCTTGGACGGTGGCAGTGAGGTCCTCAGGACGTAGGTTTGTTTAGAGTGACCTTCTCTTAGATGGATGGCCTTACAGGGCTAACGAGCTCCATCTGCCCGGGGGACTCCTCTGACCGGGACCCGAACCTGGGCCGCGGCGGTGAAAGCGCCGCATCCTAACCACTAGACCACCAGAGGGCCCCTAAAGCAATAAAATTTTACTTTTTTCTTAAGTCTTTTCCCAGTGGAGTAAGATAGAGTAATGCTTTTCAAGTTAAAATATATTATACCAAGCATCTTGCTGAAAAACAAACATTTAAGCTCGATTTTATGTTAATTCTTCAATAAGTTTGTTTTCAAGGAAAGGATTTATTTTCCTTCCAGTTAAATCTTGAATTATTAGAAGTGCTAGAACTAGTAATAAAAGAAACAGTCTTGCAGGTGAGCCTGAAAATCTCTATAATTTAGTCTATTTAGGCACTCACATTTGGTTTATTATTTGCAATCCAACAATCTTCATGCTCAATCTATACTCTTTAATTTTCTCTCTAATATATATCTCCATGAAAATGAACAGCTTGGAAGACTTTGAAGCTGCAATCCGTGATAGAGGATAATTAATCATCAGCAATGCCTTTTAAAAGCTCTGTGTATCAGCCTCTTAAAATATCTTTAAGTTTTCGCTTAAGTGGAAATTTTGTCAATGGGCATTAATAAATTTGGAGGTGTCATATTGCCTCACAGGTATTTATTAAGTTAACAAAAGCAGCAATGTTGTTAGGAACTAGTGTGTGTGTATATCAAAAACTCCTCTGCCCTGATAATGGGAGAAACAGAAACTGCTTTATGTACAAATGCTGCAGCATTTTAGGTTGTCTTCTATAGAAAATGTTATGGGAGTGATGACATTCAGATATGTCTGGAAAGATGTGTTGTTTCACAAAGCATGGTATTGGGTGGAAAAGCACGAAAGGCGAGATGTGCATGTGTTTCTTTACACTGTAAATTATTCAACAGCAGTTTTAGTTCTTCCATCCACAGTTTTCTTGTGTTTAGCTTAACCAAACTGGGCAGTGATAGATATTTTAAAGTTCTTTTCCATTTTATAGTTTTGGTAAGTTTGCGGATAAAATAAACCAACAATTTCTGCTTTATTTGCTTTTTTTTTTTTTTTAAATTGGGCAATTTCATTCCCAACTGTCAAAAATTACCTAAAAAAAAAAATAAAAAAAAAGAGAGCTATAAAGAGAGAAAAAGAGCAACAAACTAAAACACTCTAAAGAAAAATGATTTAAAGTTACCCAGACTTTTTGCTGTAGGGCCATATGCTCTGGGGTGTGATGTTGAAATGATTATTATGATCATTGCTGGCAAGGGGTTGAGTGTGGCTTGTTTGTATTATTGTACATCTCCTGTGTAATGCCAGTGGTGTTGATGGTGACACCAACATAAACTCTGTTTCAGAGTCTGCAGTGTCAGCAAATGGAGCTCAGCTACAAATAACTGATTTTCACCTGCATAATTTCCTATTTTATCTTGTTGCCAGAATACTGATGCTAAAGAACGTTGATAACTGATTCCCCTGTGACACATCCTTGAGTCTAAAAAACATAGTTCAACAGGTAAGAAGCTATATTGTTCCATTGGGCTCATGTTACCTAATTGGGCCTTAAATATAATTATTCACAGTCAAACACACTTTTAAAAATTGGTTAAATTACAGAAATCAACAAGAGTTCTTTTTGCATGTGTTTTCAGGATGTCGTCATTCACTTCAAATATTTGTTAAAGTTTTCCAGAAATAATGAAAATTAAAAAAAAGAAGCACTGAAAAAAGTTATAAAAAAGGGGTAGAGTGCACATGTGAGGGAGAAGAAAGACAGGAAGAGATAAAAAGAAAGAATGAAGTAACAGAGAAAAAAACAAAAGAAAGAAAAAGGAAGAAAGAAAAAACAAAGAAATAAAGTTACACAGTATGTTTGATAACTGTAATTGCTGTGCTCTTTATAAAGAATCCTAAAATGAAGCTTTTATAAAAGGAGTAAGAAACAGGCACTGTATCTTAAAGGATAGGTACTACTGAAAACACTATTTAAAATTCATTATTTTCCTCCTTTTCTTTGAATTCTTCATTATGTAAAACATGTACTCCAGTGCTCTTGGAATGCTTTGTTCTTTTCATTTAATTGCTCCATTTTTATTTTAATGCCATTGTAGTCTGGATATTCTCTAAAAATGCCTGCCTATCTGCTAAGAGCAAATATTCTTACAGTGCCTGTATCCTATTGCCTTTCTAAAGTTCCTTTTCTAAGTGAAAACATAGTGTTGTTTGTCTGCTTGATTCTTTTAAATACATGTTTGTTTTGTTTCTTAAACAGCTTTCTTACACTAGCATGGTGCCCATGAGTCAGGTCCACACTCCTGTTTCTTGCCCAAATTTGTCCAAAAGCATTGGTAATCTGTGATTAGCAGATACTACAGATGAAAACATAAATATTCATTATTTTTATTTTATAAATATTAGTTTTTGTACCCTTACCTAAAGATCTAAAAATGAGCACTTACAAATATGTTAGTAAACTGCACTCCTGTTGATAACTTTGAAATGCCAGAATTACTTAATCTGGTAATCAGAGAATCACAGAATGTTTTGGGTTGGAAGGAACCTTAATGTTCATCTCCCTCCAACCCTCCTGCCATGGGCAGGGACACCTTCCACTCCAAGCCCCATCCAACCTGGACTTGAACACTTCCAAGGATGAGGCAGCCAGCACTTCTCTGGGAAACCTGTGCCAAAGCCTCACCACCCTCACAGGAAATAATTCTTCCTAATACCTATTCTAAATCTCTCTTCTAATTTAAAATTGTTGCCTGTTGTCCTATCGCTATCTGCCCAAGTAAAAAGTCCTTCTCCTTTTTTATAAGCCCCCTGTAAGTACTAAAAAGCCACAATAAGTTCTTCCCACAGCATTCTCTTCTCCAGGATGAGAAAATAATAGTAATACTAAAACATAGGTACCAGTTCCTGTGTCAATTTGTCCAATGTCACTCACCTTTGAGCTTGTGTTTTGTAAGATGGCAGAGGCAATAAAGTCAGATGAGCAGTTTAGAGCACTGCAACTTGTACTTTTCTTTTCCCTTCTGCTCCCCAAAATGCATTGAGCAAATGGCTATTTAGTTAGGCAAGTTCTTTTGATACAGGCTTATAGGTCTCCACTTAATGAAACATTTTTACTGAGGGAGAAAAGCCTCATGATAGTACTTGGTTTTAGTGTGGGTTTCAGCATTTCAAGAGTTATGGACATCATCTAACCAATGTTAATGTGCAGAGGCTGATATACTGAGCACCGTTACTTTTTAAGAAGTCAGGAATTGAAAGCTGAAATCTCAAGATGGTCCTCTCAGCAGTTCAAGGACTTGGGCTTAGAGTTATCCCTAAATTTTGTTTATGTTTATCCAATAAGAACTTAGTCAGTGAATGCTGAGAAGAATCCTTTACTTAAACATAAACAGGGATTAATTAGTGTATCAAATGAAAGCAAAGGAAATTCTAAGGCAAGGATGCACTCATGGTCACAGTAACACATCATCTCTTTGCCTGATGGGCCTAAAACTTCTTTAAAGGGTGTCTGCCAAATAACCTTGTTTCTTTTGTTTATTGGCCAATTTATACAAATATCTCACATGAAATGGGAAAACTTATTTTTGTTCCCTGTGACAGCCATTTTAGCGGCTGATTTCTTACTGGAAAAAATTCCTCTGAAAAACACATTTTGCTGTCTATTGATTAATTATCATTTTTACTTAAACTGCATGTAAAGGTTCAGTATCAGGTACATTTCTAACCTCCCAGCCCCCTATTCAGCATATCAACTGGTGCACTCATCGGTTTGCCAGTCCTGCACTAAAAGAAATTAAATGACTATCCTACTTCATTTCATGGCATCTGGTTGATGGAGTGCAGAAACTGCTATAAACACCAGGGTTCAGTGGGATTGCTGGCATGAGTGAGGTGTACAATATTTGGCCTGCATTTTGCATTATCATCAACCAGTCAGAGATAAAATGATCACAGCAGCCTGTCTTGAGTGAAGCAGAAAGAGTAGTGCAGCCTGTGCAACCTCCTGACTATTAAACTGGCCCATTGTCTCTTTTATTTGTTCCTTAACTTAATTTTGTGCTATACTGAAATAAATGAGACTACTTACCGTGTAAGAGGAAGGACTGCTTAATCTGGCCAATATAGCATATTAAATTCATAAGTATTCCACAGTTTATAATCAAATATGATGCTCTTCCTGAAATAAGCACTTGTGGTGATAATCACTAATGGGTCAACTGGGTACCAGAGTACTGTAAATTCAAATGATGACTATGTGGGGATGCTGTAAATTTTTTCTTCCTTTTGTGTTATTTTAATAAATAGGAGTCAGAAAAATAAGGGAAAATTTCCTCTAAGGTAAACCAATAAAATCTCATTTAATTATACCTTATAAATCTCATGCTAGTTAATGTTTTCTTAAAGTGTCAACACTTAGAATAACGTTCTTCAAAACTGTATTTCCCTGAATGGGAAAAATGACGTTTTTCATAGATAGGAAGAGAATCTTGAAAATGACACTTGAAGCTGAAAAAGCAGATGGAAAACACAAATAGGAGTAAAATCTTTTGCTGCTGAAGCCTGGCTCATGGACTCGGGAAATGAAGGTTAGCATGGCTGGTATATAGTTCCTATACCTTGGTGAGGCTCCTCAGGATCCTCATAGACAGGGTGGAAACAGGTATTCTCTGGATGACAAATATATTTTTAGAGATATTGGGTGCTCACAGGGGACTTAGCTGCAAGCCTAAGGATAGGCATAAACACTTGTCTTTGCCCTTTCAGATGAAGCAAATGCAGCAGGTCAGAGAATCTTGCACTGCAGAAAGAGTGTGATTCAGCATTATGACTTATTTATAGTCTCCACCTTGTAGGAAGGAAAAACAGAGGGACAGGGGTGAAATCACAGGCTAAGGGAGGTCAGCCGAATAACGTTCTTAGAGCTTCATGCCAAAATTTAGCAGCAGACAGATTTCCAAGACTTCCTCAGTTCTTGATCATCAACAGCTTTCATTAATTCTGTGGAAATTGCAGGTGAGCACTCGATATTTTGAAACTCCCCTGGCACAATCAGTACCCTCAAACTCCCTTGGCATGTTTTCCTTCCTGCGCTATTTCTGTCTGGGTTTTATTCCTCTATTGATTTTAATGGACTTCAATTAAATTCTCTTGTCTCTAAATCTTTAGAACTTTATCTATACAGAGCATAGGCTACTAGATCACTAGTGTAATTTCCTCCCCCCCGACTCCTTAAAGCACTACTTTTTACACTGTTCTATTATTTTAATTGGGCTAAATTTAGAAACTTTTAGATAACTTTCAAATCATCTGAAATTTCACTGCTGTTTAATGACTTTTTCTTTATGGATATATTGCTATAATTGACAATTACATACTACTGTATGTCAACATTCTGATGTTCTGAAAGCTCAGAATTGGTTAAATCTATATTTTAGTCACAAAGTAAATTCACAAACCATTCCCTCATTAGCTACAGCACACGCTAAGAGAGTTTTAGAGCAGGTGAACATTATTCCCTATTCATAAATTTAAATCACTTCCTCATCCTCATATTTCATGTTTATGGGAATATAGCTTGAATTTTAAGTTTAGCAGCTCTGACTACAGAAGTGGGAACTGCTGCCTTCTCCCCAAATCTTTCCAACCAATGTAAATCTTCTGTACCTTTGCCAATGAGACACAATATCAATTATGTACAGATAAACCTGTGCAAACCTGCTGCACAATTTCCTTCTTGGAGTGTGATAAAGCAAGAGCATTTGCAACCATTGTTTGTACAAAAAAAATCTTCAGAATAGGACATTTTAGTTCAGATTTATGGTCTTACTAATTGGCCAGACTTTCAATGTCATTCTAATAAGTTATGTACATTTAAGTGCTTGGAATTGCCCTTAGAGGCTCTGAGAGTAACTCTCAGGGAGGAGAAATCAGTGAAGCAGAGTCTGGGTATAGTCTGAGTTTAACTTATTTTGTACGTATCCACACCAATCTCGTAAGAGGAAAAGGTCACATGCAGGCAAGCCATAACCCAGACTTCTGAAAACTTTAGCCTATGTGCCACGGTTCACTTCCCAGAAAGCTACTCTATCCTGGGAACTGCCTTGAGAGATGGAGAATAAAATGAAAGAACAAGTTCTCAACTATCTGACAACTTTTCTCAAAGGACCACTCTTTAGGAGAACAAAGAACAATACTGTGTTTTTTCCAGACGAAACCTCTACTTTGCCTTCTCTCAAAAAAAAATAACTTCAAGGCTGTCGTTAACAAAACTGCCTGGTGACTCCTGCTGCAACAGGATTAATCAGTAATGCTTTTCTCAGAAATGACAGTGAGAACCCTGATTTCTGTAACCAAATTCCTACTAAGCAGTTAAAATCTACTCCCTGATGTGCATATCCAGTTAAAGCTGGATAACCTGTTCTTCATTATAGCCCAAATGACTGAAACAGTTTGACATAAGCAGAAGGTTTCTCTCTTCTGATGGAAGTGAATTTCCTTTTGGTAAATTTACTGTGTAGGGAAATGTCCCAAATAAATTTTAACCTTGTGTTCTTCACTTTGGAAACCTATCCAGCAAAAACCATGTTGAAGTGCAATGTCAGCCTGTGATTAAACTTCAGCTTCCTTAATCTGTCCCTAACAAATGGCTGGGAAAATTTTTAGCCTGAGACAGGTATGCTATAAATGACCCTAAAGAAAAGATATTTCTAGTCTAAGGCAATATGGGCTATTTCTTGACCTATGCCATCCCATGCTGCCAATCCAGGAGGGAGGGTAAGGAGTGACACTGCCTTTGGCCCTGAACTTATATCCTTAATTATGTCCGTTCATCCTGTACTCTCTGGGGATTGAAGCATGCCTTGCTGAAGAGAATTCCACACTGGCAAAGCCCAGGACATCCTTGGACCAGACCTGATCCATCACCAGTACCAGCTTGTGCACCTTTCAGAGGGGTTGTTTGCTTTTTGGAGGTTCCCTGTAGCAGCTCACTTTGGCAAATATGAAGCTCTTCCAGGCATCCTGTCTTGACACCATGTCCTCCCTTCCATCAAGGCAAAAGTAGCTTCAAACGACACAGCCTTTTAGCAGCACAATGCATTTCCAGGAGCAATACCCCACATCTTTATTCATGATGTGAATGATGGTATGAGTAGTAATAATGAAACAGGGTTATAAAGGTTTCCCATTGTGAACTAGTATTAATCTAATTTCCTACAGGATGTTTATCTAAGTCAGAAATAGCCAAGCAGTTCAAAACACTTGGCAAGTCTCTGATGAAAAGAAGCCTGGGAAGTGTGAAGGGTTGTTGGAGAATACTAAATTGCATTCACTCAGCTGTGCTGAGAAGCCTAAGCTGATTCTTACAGGGTTTTGCTAGGACCTATCCAGTGCAAATTGTCTTCTTAGTTTTATGAATGTTAAGAATCATCAACATTAAAAAAAAAAAAAAAAATCCAACAATTAGCATTTATCCTTAATAACAATAATTTTACTGCATCGAAAATTTTTCATAAATACCCCAAATCCTATGTGGCCTTTTTTTAACGAAATAATAAAATGTAGTGCTAGTGCAGGTACTTTACAGCTTTGATGTCCAAGGAAGTTCTGTGCTTATTTTTAAGCACAAACCCCTCCTAACATAGAAAAAGACATGAGCTACCCACTCTCCCATTAACACACTTTTAGGCTGTCAGCAGAGCAGTTTTTTTCTGCAACTCCATTTCTGTTTTGAGTGCACTTTCCCTGCCTTGCCACATAACAGACAAGCACTGCTGTGCACAGGCTGTCTTTAAAGATATGGGAGCCCAACATCTAATTGGTGCCACTTCCATCAAGGTGGACTTGAGTCTTTCCAAGAGAAAGACAGGTCTGTACATCTCTCGTTTCTATTCCTAGCTTTTTTTTTTTTTTTTGCTACCTCTCCCACTGAGATTGCTTACCTTCTTAGGACGTGATCCAATGTTAATAAAGTTAGTTTCACTTTTTGGTGCAGCCAAGGCTGGGGCTGGGGCTGGCAGCTCTGTGGGTCTATACTGGAAAGGCTGGGTGGTACAGCCACACCAAGGCTGGCATACCTGGGCCTGTACCTGGGCGCAGGACGCCTCCACAAAGTCCTTTTTCCCATCATTAGAAGCTAAAATATGTGACCCTGTCCCAGTGAGCAGTGCCAGTCTTTGCTGTACCAGCACAGAGGTGGCTGGGGAGTCTCTGGGAACCAGAGCTTCCATTTGAGAAGCAATTTCCTAAATCACAGCATGGGAATGTCTTACACGATGTGTAAAATGGCTTGGGTGAATTAGCATATCTGACAGGCAAGGAATGTAACTAGCATTCAACCTTGTACTTAATGAATAGTCCATATGTCCAGAGAAGCAGGTAATTTATAGTCTAACATTTTCTTTTGATCTGTCGTTTGCTCTTTCTCCTTAGAATTAAATCACTTCTCAATGCACAGGGGAAGAAGTCAAAGGGAAGAAGTCTTTTTATTTTTAATTAGAATGTGCTAAATGGTAACAAAGTAATGTGAATACAGTGGAGACCTCTTAAATCCATAACAGTAAATCTATTGCTGCAACAGGTCCATCCTTTATATGGTGTTCATTTAAGAAGGTTTCACCTGGAGTGCCACACTGACATGAACCGATGCTAATAGAGTAATATATTTAAATAATTCAATAAAACATCTGTTGTAGATTGTGATATACCTTGTAATTTTATTGACAGAGGTTTGTTTTGTCCTGAGACATATAAAATGCTCGGTTAAATGGTTTGATTATATAGTACTTTTAAAAAATATTCACCTGACTGATTTCTTGTACTGTGCAACTTGTCAGTGATTAGTCAAGATGATTTTTAAAATGCAAATGATTGGATTGGCTCTTAAAAATTAGGATTTCACTCACTTGGGAAGGAATTCTAATGTGTGTGGCAGAAGCAGCAATTTGAAAATGACATTCCTTTGTATGGAAGTGTTAAGGTACTAGATGAAACAACAAAAAAGGATGGCTTAAAGCTATATATGTAGAAAAAGAAAAGAGAGAACTTCTGAAATATAAATGCAACCAAAATGTTATGATTTTTTTAATTTATTAGTTAGGCAAAATAGGCAAGAGTCATTTCTGTGAAGCCCTTTTATTTGTTTATTTGTTTATTTGAGTTTTTACCTATATATGTAGACAGCTTGCTGCTGCTTGAGTAAAAGTGGATTTTGGCTATGACTGTAAGCTTCTTTCATTTGAAAGCAATTATCCCCACTTTATGTTCACAATAGTCTGTTCCCTCAATCCTCTCTGATCGAGAAGCTGGAAAGGGCGACACGAGGAGTTATCTGTCCCATTTACTCCCTCGGCTCAGGGGACACGTGTGGTGTTCGGACACGGCACAGATTAATATGGGAAGATTACTTTATTTCCAGGTTAGCAGGAGGCTTGTTTCTGGAAGCACTACTAATTTGTGTTAGATGGGATGCTGCTTGGTTTGAAATGTGGCTATTTTCCTAAAATAACTATCTTCCCTGCTTCCTTTCCAACCACTTGATCCCAAGCCAAGGACTGAGGCGGCTCTTCCCTGCCCAGGCTCGACAGGGCACAATGCTGTGGGTTTTGTTAACCATTCCTCTTCCCTATTTCTCTCACTTTTAGAACAGGTATGTTTTCCTCCTGTCAGAAGGAGAATTTATGACTTCATGTTTCAGCATGCTTTGTGGAAAGGGAAGCAAATGATTTCTTGGAGGGATTATTGGTCCTTGAGGACAGGGCTTTGAGGTGCTTATGGGATGCGTGCGTGGGCAGATTGTGGAGCTCTTCTACTCAGCATCTTGATTTATTTACTGTTGGTGCACTTTGTTCTTTTATTTTTAACTGAAGTATTTTAGGAGACGTTGCTACTTTTGCTTTGCTAGAGACAAGCACGGTTGCACAGATCGTAAGGCTTTGTACCACCGGCTCTTTGCTTTAATCTCAAATGACAGCTACATCTGTTGAAGTTTGTTCCTATCTTCTTGGGTTTGTTTTTGTTTTTTTTTTAAAACTTGACAGGCTGAAGGAGTTTTTTTAATGACAGCTTTGGTAGTTGCAGACAGTTTTTGAGTTTCTCTTCCCAACCTGTGACCTGCTCCTCACTGGTTCTGGTCTTCGGTAGAAGCTCCAGGTGATTCCGGTGCTTTTGTACCAGCAGCCCCTGGGGGGAAAGGCAGGAGCAGGCACTTATTTAACTTAGCTTAGTTGTTCTGTATTCTGCAGGCTGGGTTTGTATTTTGTCACACTGAGGTTTAACTCAGTGGACATGCACATGGGTTTAGGTGGTGGATTATGGCCAAAGCCTGTCACAAGTTATAGCAGTTTCAGTCAGCAGTTTCAGTCAGCATTGTTCCATTTTCCTGGAGCCAGGTTTTGCTTCACTGTTGTAATTTGATGTTGGATTTTCCTTGATTCTTCACAGGTAGTCACAGAATCATGAGCCATGGTCCCACAGATGTTGCAGATATTGTAGTTAAAGGTTTATTAAAGTTATAAATTTAATTTTGTACATAATATTTTTGTAAGGATGTGGTGTTGTTATAAACATTAGAAAGCATAAAAATGTGCTTGAATTTTTTACTTTGAACATTACAGTGATGGGCAAAAATCCCAAAGAAAATAGAAAAAAAAAACTGTTAGAAACTGTGTTTTCCTTGAAAAAAAGAGGCTGAAGGTACTGGATACCAGCTGAGCCTTCTGTGACAGGGAAGTACATGGGACACAAATCCACCTCAGGAATGGAGCTCCCCATGAGCCCTGCTCAAAGCTAAAACTGCAGCTGTTACTGGTCAGCTAAGAAGATCCCCTGGCCTGTGTGAGAAGTAATGCTTACTAAACCTCCTTCAGTTTCCATAATTAACAAAAAACCCAAACTAGTCATCACTTAGTATTTTATGTGTTTTCTGCACTGTATGTCTCAATATTTCCATCACTGCATTCTCATTTAGTATTAGTTTAGTCAACTGGAGGCTGCAGTAGAAGCTACTTGTCCAATTATTTTGAATTTTTCTAGGTTTACTCATTTTGACACGTTCATTTTTAGTACGACACTCTTGATAAAATAACTGAGATGTTGCCCAGTGTTTACATTAAGCAGCAGAGAAATCCAACACTAGAAAATATGTGTGTGCAAACACCCTAAATAAAGAAAACAGAGAGCGCTTTTGCTAAAAAAAAACCAAAAAAACTATAAAATTATGCTTTAGATGGAGATTTCCTATTTTGAGCTCACTTAAAATGTAAAAAAAAAAAAGAAAAAAATTATTTATACCTTCTTTTCTCTGATCTCTGGTGTGGCTAGACTAGTATTCTGCAAAGAGTGCCCAGAATCATTACAGAATTGCCCTCAGTAATCTCAGACCAAAGTATTTCCCTCCCAGTTGTGGTATTTAAACTAACAAGTGTTGAGGACATTTCTTCCCTCTTCAAGCTGCTCTCCAGGTCCCAAACACCCTCTCAGGAACTCCAGGTTCTCATCTTGAGTACCAGAGGGTGGCCACAAGAAGGATCTCAGGGTTTGCCCCAAATGCCACAGCTCAGGTGAGAAACCTCTCCTGGAACTGTACAAGCAAAAGGACTGTATTTCTGCCTCTTTTACTTCTATAGAATTTATTTCTAATTGTAAAATGTTTTCAGATGATGCAATAAAAATCAAAATGTTATTGCACCAACTGCATTATAATGAATGTAGGCTGAGCTTTCAGCTAGAATTTTAATCTATTTTAGGTTGTTGCACAATCTCTGATCATCAGCTCTAGAAGGGGAGCATTTAATATCTCTTAAGCTTCTACTCTTAGGATTCAGTTAACTGTCCTTAAACCCAGGACATCAAAGAAAACAGAAAAGCTCCAAAGCTGAGATTCAGAGCCTTATTTAACTATCAGCTATGATTACTCTAATTGACTAACTTCATTAGTTTTTCTTTTTTCATTTAAATGTAATATGGAATCTTTAGGCAATTACAGCATACAATTAGCATTCGGTAGTAACATTAAGCCTCTAAAATCATGGAATCATAGAATGGTTTGAGGTTGAAGGAAACTTAAAGGTCATCTAGTTCCAATCCCCCTGCTGTGGGCAGGGACACCTTCCACTAGACCAGGTTGCTCAGAGCTTCATCCAGCTTGGCCTCGGACACTTCCAGGGATGGGGCAGCCACAAATTTAAAATTTAAAATAACTTAAATGCAACCTGATAGTAGTTCAATGTGCAATTAGCTACAAATATTGCCACTAAAATACCACTTTTAGTGAAAATTACATAAGATTTTGCAATATAAAGAGTATTCAGATAAAACGTAGTACGGTGTGGGTAAATATTGATCTTCTTGAACTGAGAATAATTTCTTTGTGCCCTACTTGCAATATGTGCTCTCACTAAACTGCTGAGTTTTACATACAAGAAACTCTTTTTGTTACTTCCATATCAAGAATTATCTGAGCAACCTTGTTAACATCTGCAGATGCTGCTAGTTATATTTAACTTTGATTTCTAATTTCTTAAACACAAAATGTTTTTAAGAATTTCCATATGGAGATATATATATCTATGATGATATCAATGTTGATATCTATTTATGCCCACCAATATAGATATTGATATATAATATTAACTAGATATTTTAATATATGGATTTATATCCAATATATAAAAAGTATATAATATGATATTTTGCAATAAAAATGAATATTTTTTTGTTTGTAGTCTTTCTTTACAAATTATTTTATGAACCAAAGCAAACAAAGATATACTTCACAATGCTAGAAATAAGCCACAGTCATGGACTACTGTCAAATAACATTACATCTGTGTGCTGATCCCCAAGTTAATACAGTTTTTATTTTCCAGTGGAAAGAAACTTAAATGTATTTGCATCCACCTACCCCCTTCCCAGAGCACATAGTTACATACACCATGGGAAGAGTTATAACATTTCTTTGTCTGGATTGTTGAAAAGAGGTGAATTTGTGCCTGAAAACATGAGAGGCCACTGATTTTGCTTATGTTGCTTGACCTGTCCTACAACTCCAGTTTTCACGTCACTCCAGCTCCTGATACCTAATCTGTGCCATGAAAAATGTATTCCTAATCCATCTGAGGGCAGCTAAAACAACATTGGCTGTGCTGCTTCTCCCAGCTCGTCCTCCAGCTTTCCTGCTGCCTATGTGGAGTTCGATGTGCAAATATATTGGAAATGCAATCCACTTTCACAGTTGTATTATGTTGATTTTCTATATAAAACCTTATAAAACAAAAAAAGGCTCTTCTAGTTGTGTGTGGCCATTAAATGATGCAACATCCAAGTCAAAAAAATGTACCAGCATTTCCTGCTGAGTTTGATTTTGGCAAGTTTCCCCAGATGTGTGTGGCAGCTCCAGCGCAGGTGGGATCAGGAAGTGTAACACCAAGAGACGTACAGTAAACAAGGCACAAGGCTGTAAGGAGCAGATTTGATCACAGCAGTTTGGGGGTTTATTTTTCAGTTTATCTCTATTTATAGAGATAACTCAGGCTTTTTTTTTAAGCATAAGCAGGTGCTGAACGCAGGAGATAGTCAGGGTCAGTAAAGCATTCTCTGTTGGGAGCCTCTACACGCAGATGTGCCCAAGCATTGCCTCCACTGTGGTGAGTGTTCTCCTCTGCATTGGGAAGGAGGTGAGAAGAAAGCAAAGCTGGCCTTGCACCATCAGTGTGCAGTTTTGGAGCCTGCACTTGAACACTGAGTTGGGGAAGTGGGGAAAAAGTGACAGGTTCTGATTTGCCAAGTCATTGCATGGGTCCTGACTGACCAGACCATCCAGAGCAGGAGGGATGGGGGGATTTTACTTATCCTTGGCAAAGAGAGAGCTCTGCTGGATTTGGTCAGAGAGAAGATACGGGGAAAATAGCAAGACTGCTTTTTTAAATGAAAAAAAAAGTTGTATTATAATTCATTTTTCACAGACAATTGACACAGAGTTGCTTATGTTTAATTGAGTACATTTTAAAAAGGAAACTTTTATTTTACTATCTACTTAACAGCACTCTGCCATTTAATCAAATCACTATGGCAGAGAACGTGGTGATGCCCTTCAATGAAAGTGTCAACGTGAAATCCTTGAACATAAGAGGAGCAACAATAGTCTGACTGTTTTCACAAGATGGTTTGGACAAGCAGATGACCAGATGGAGGAGAGGAGAGACAAACACTCCACTACTGGCAAGCACCCAAAGCTTCTTGAACCTCATGTACTCTTCCCTAATAAATATGTCACTTCAATACCAGCCATGGTAATGCAGTGATAACAGCAGGAGAATAACTCTCCTTATAATTGTGCGAGACATCCAGATATATTCCCCTGTCTCCCTGACTAATGTTTCCAACATGACTTGTTAGCTTCTGCAATGATCAAGCAGCTATTAAAGATAAAACTGTGTTAACCTTTTCAAAAATTAGAAGAGCATGACTGTAACTGGAACTACAATGGCTTCCCGGAGACTGGAGCAAAAGGGTGGAAGATCATCCTGCTGAGACATTAGTAACGGGTGTATTATTTATTTAGGATGTCTGGAACACATATGGAGGATGTGGCCCCATGCAAATGCCTCGTCCCAACTGTGTAACTGCTCTAACCTATGCAGGCAGGTAAGCAGAGAGGTCCTGGATCAGCTTTTATAAGGGAGGTAAATTATATCTCTATTTAGTTTCCCTCCCTGGCACAGGGTTTAGCAGACTGATCATAGAAAAAGAACTCTTGAGACTCTGAAATCAAGCACATTTTTTTTTCATTTTGATTTTAAATTGGATCCCAAACCATGTTAATCCTAAGGAACATATTGAGAACTGACTAACCCATCACAGTTTCTTCACTTTTGTACCTTCAGTCACAGATCCATGAATGAGACAAGAACATTATACTTAGTATAGCAAAACCCTCAAGAATGTTAACAGGGGTGTCATGCGCTGACAAACTAGAGGTGCTGGATATTCAAAAATTAGCTTGTCTGATATTGCAGGCAGGTAAAATTCATCCTTGGCATGCATAAACTCTAATAAATAAAGCAGGTCTTTGTTTACTGATAAGTATAATCTGTAGACTACAAGTGACAAACAGGCAATAAATCCCAACTAGAAATAAGAATGACTGACAGTCCAAAAGTACACTAACTTAGTCTACAATGAAAACCTTTTTGGATTTGTTTTCCAAAATAAACTTTCTACTGAAGTCATCAGAGCTGGTGGTAGAATAAAGTTTGTAATAAAAATAGATAATAGCAGAATGGAAATTGCAGAAATGTAATATACAATCCCAGGCACATGGAATATTTATAAGGTCTGGTTTCTATTAAACTAGCATCTCAGTCACACTTTTGAGATTTTAATATCTGCAAGTAACTCACTGTCTTCCCACAAGGGCTGGTAAAAAGATCATCTGAATGAGTGTGTCCAAATTAACTATTTCCCTCTCTCAAGTCAGATTGCCAAACACTGTGAACTGTTCTGTTTGGAGACTGGGTCTGCTGCACACTTTTGTGGAACAAAATGGAAAGAAGCAAAATCCATAAGGAATTACTGAAGGGCTAAGCTGCTCTGTATGTGAAATGTTTCACGATGTAGGAGTTGTCTCAACGGAGCTAAAATACAGCCCATAAAAATTCAGACAACAAAGAGTGGCTTAGGCAGTAATGAAAAGTGCCTGATTTACAGATAAAAGAGAGAGTTCTCCCTGAACTTGGCTGTTGGTGGTAATTTCCACCACGAGAAATTCACCCTAAATAGGCAGTGAATCTCATGGGGGCTTCTCCAGTGGCACAAAGCAAGCAACAAGCAGTGCAAGTAATTTTTCACTATTTCTCAGTTTATTCTCTTAATTTTGTTAAGAAACAGAACAAACCTAAACTATTAAATAGAAGAATTTTGAGATCCAGCCAAGAGTTCATTTCCTTGTCTCATCTTCTTGATTCAGCTGGTCTTCCCACATGAGACAAATAAATGTACATATGCCACGTTACACCCATTTCTCATCTTGCATGTCAGTTAAGACTTCAAAACTGTAGGTCAAAATAGGCCCCTCTCATACCAGTGTGAACAAGGCAGCCAGGGATATTATATTTTGCATATGTTCTCTGATACTGGAGTATGAGTCCCATCTGCTCAATAACATATTTGCCTATGAAAGGAAATGGAAAAATAATCTCCAATTTCTCTTCATGGAGGATAAGCATTAAAGTGGTACCAGCAGGTTAATGTTCATTCTGAATAAATAATACAGGAGATGTTTGCCCAAAAGAGTTCAAGGTCATCCTCTTCCTTCACTCAGTTCCTGTGGCTGACAGGGATGATCATGGAGGGATGCACGAAGCCTGAGCCAGCACCCAACTCATACTCCAGAGATTTAGCAATAGGAAAAGATGGAAAGGTAAAGTCTGCTGGAAAAAGGAACTTGAATATGATACTAAAAAAACACAAACACCTACTTGGTAGCTGAAAGTCTCAGAACATCTTTTCTTATTAGGACATCTGGTTCCACCTCTAAACTGAGCAGAGCTGTGAGAAGTTGTTAGGGAACCTGGAAACTCCAACCTCATTCCCAGCACTGTGTTTCAGCTGAGGGCTGAAATATTGCAGACATAAAATTTCTATTGAACTGGGACAAAAATGGAGTACAGTAATACCTGTATGTAAATTATTAGTGAATAAGAGGGTAATACTAAAGCTATCAACTAGGAAATCGCCTTAATACTGTAGCATATTCTTTTGTTCAAACATAAACTTTGTGAAGTCAGAGATATTAAGAAAAAAAAAATCTATAGATCCCTCTGGTAATAAACAATGAAATTAAAATCCAGGCAAAACTAAATTTGAAAAGATTAATGTTCCTTTTCATATTTTGATGACAACTATAAACATAATGCAATTTTGTGAATTTACAGCTTTAAAATGTGAAGTGATACCCCACAGTGGTGCAATTTCAGTCACAAAGCAGACAAGTACTTTTTATTCTAATGTCCCCACAGATAAATTGCTCAGTATTAATGAAATGGCTTTGAATTTCTTAACTACCATTTAAAATGATGCAGAAACCAGTAAGTAATCTCTAACTGAAGGCCTGTTGTATTTAAAATATATGTAGCAACACACTGATGATTGTTTCATATCATGAAAATATATGTCCCAGATACCTAAATACAAAGTTTGGAGGATTGTTCTCCAAAATCATTTTGTAAAGTTCTGTGGCTTAAACTGCATATTCTTTTTTCTCAGTCCTGTGATATATAAACACTTTAGTGGCAATAACCTTGTTTAGCCTTTTGAAAAATCATTAAATAGCCTAGGAGGACTCTGAGTTCACTGGAGGGTAGAAGAATATGGAAATCTTGGTGGACCGTTTGGAATATGATGTCCTGGGGCAAATTGTGGGGAATTGGAGGGCTCTTTCACAGAAACAAGGAATATCTTGCATTATTGGTTTGTACACTGCATGCACCCCACCACCACCCAAACCTGATGCACACATGCAGTTGATAAAGAAGGAAAACCACAAAAGGAGCAAGACAACTGTGAGAGAAGGTACAATATGAAGGAGGTGCTCAGACACTTTATGGAACTTGAACTGAAAGTCAAGTGGCAAGGGACAACCCATGCTCTTTTCCTCAGTGCCATGCCTGTAGTCAAAGAACCAGACCTTTTCACAGTAAGATTAAATTTTCCCTAGCTGAGTGAAAACATGAGCTCATAGTAAATAATGAAAACTATGTCTCCACCTGTTTTCACATGTAGAAGTTGTTCTAAGTTTGCCCTACCTGTTATTTTCTCTTTGGATTTTCTCTGCAGAACATTTAAGGAAAATGTACACTTCACCTCCACTCTCTCTGTAATTCTTTTTAATTCTAATTATGCTTAAGGAGCCTTGATGATCAGATGTCCACATTTCTGAAGTCAGAATTCTTCTGCTATTATTAGATAAAATGCAAATAAAATAGACCTCCTAATTTTTTTCCACCTGTATTCAGCCTATCTGCAGAATGTAATGCTTAAAGGACACTTTAAATCTATTTTCCTTAGCAGTATTTTTTTTTTTTCAGAAGTCAGTTCTCACAAGGCACAAATGTGCATAATAATCCACTCGGACGAATAAGCAGTCAAAACTATTAGGAGTGAACAATGTCATGTGGTTGCCACAGAAGTGAAACAGTCGTGCTGCAGACTAACAGGTTTCAGAAAACTCTTCAGGGGATTTCACGGTTTAAGGCTCTCTTTCCACTGAAATTATAGCAAAACCTGCATTAACTTTGCAGAAACAGGTCTGGCCCTCTGCCAGATGCTGAGTGGGTATGACAAGGAGAGGGGAGGAAACATCATGGCAGGAGCTAGCAAGGGCAGGAATAGACAGAGCCTTTGGTTCCTGCCACTTGATTTCAATTAAATCCATTGATTTTTGTTAGCAAATGAGGGATTTTGCTGCACAAAGAGATAATGGATTGGAAGAGGAGAGTCTTTGAATAGAGGATTCAACATCCCCAGCTTCACAGGCCTTGCCTTGAAGGCTGGGATCAGATGTGGGATGATGTAGAAGACTTTGACTCGACCCAAGAGTGTTGGGTCCCAGCACTGCTGGAGTTTCCCCTTGAACCACAGAATCACTGAATGGTTTGAGTTGGAAGGGACCTTAAAGATCATCCAGTTCCAGCCCCCTGCCATGGGCAGGGACACCTTCCACTAGACCAGCTTTTTCCGACGCCCATCCAATCAGGCCTTGAGCACTTCCAGAGATGAGGCAGCTGCAGCTTCTCTGGGCAACCTGTACCAGAGCCTCACCACGTCTATAGTAAAGAACTTCTTCCTAATATCTAATCTAAACCTACCTCTCTTCAGTTTAAGGCCATTCCCCCTGTCACCCCTTGTCCAAAGTCCCTCTCCAGCTCTCTTGTAGCCCTTTAGGTACTGAAAGTGTCTCTAAATTCTGTCCAGAGCCTTCTCCAGACTTTGGCAATTCCCTCATAGCCAGCCTTGCTTAGCCTCTGTCTGGGGCTCACTAACCATTATTCTGGTTTCCAAACCAATGAACACATTGTTAGTCTTATCAAGACGAAACATACGCAGTACTCACCACGGACATCCCTACCAAAATATTTTTAGATGTGGAATTATAACAGCCATTAAATATTTAATATTAAGTAACCTGTGGGAATTTTAATGTATTCTACATGAATATAATACGTAAAGTAATGATAAAAAGGTGAAAAGAAATGCAAAACCTGGTTCATCTGAAAGCATGTAGCAATTTTCTGTTGTATTTTGTATATGAACCCATAAAATTTATAAGGAAGAAATTAAATGTATAAAATGATTTATAGGGGGATTAAAAAGGCTTGCAATTTTTTTAGTTTCATACATCTTCATGGAAACGGTTATAAATCTCTGTAACTTAAATTGCTTATCCAAGTTCTACAGAAACAGCATAAACAGAGCAAGCAATTATCTGTAATAAACTTTTTCTTTAATATTGTGGCATTCATGTTTTTTTTTAAACTACATTTCATAATTTATTTTGTACTGTATTAGATTTTACTTACTAGGCTCACATATTTTTTGCAATTTTGCAGAAACTGTCATCTTCCTTGTAGCGTGACCCAGTCATTAAGTGTTAATAAAATAATAATGCGACATAATCTGTCCTTCTGGAAATTAATTTATATACATATAATGTTGTTTTCTTCCTTATACACCACAGAATTATCAAAACTCTAGAAAAATCCCTTTGTAAGTGTGCTTCTCGGAGCGGTTGAAAATTCAGTTTTCATTATTGCCAGTACTGACATTTTAAATGATAATTTGAGCAGTGTTTCCTGAGGTTCAGGTATCAACTGTTACACTCAACAGAAGAGTCTGATATTTTTTGTGGCAGCCATCTAAAAACGTTCGATTTGAAGTGGTGTCAGCTTTGTCAAAGAAAAGCTCCACAAGAGTGGAAGACATGGGATTTTCAGGAAAGCAATCTTTTCCCTTCATCTATATCTTTAAAATAAAGTGTTATCATTTGCTTGGAGCAATGCCTAGGAATGGGAATCATGGCTCTGTGAAGCACAGAGCAAAGCTCAGAGTAGAGGTGATCCAGGAGCAGGGTGAGATCAATGCTTAACTTGTTTGGAGAGCAAAACCGCTTGGACTGATTGCAATAGATGCAATATATTGCTTGTATATTGTGGTATAAAAAAGATGCCAAAGTTTGCTTTGAATAAAGAAAAAGACAAGCTATAGAGATTTATTGCAGTATAGAAAGGGTGGTACTTAGGCTGTGTGAGGGTTTTGCAAGTGGGATGGAGATGTACCAGCACTGTGGTTCAAGCCATGAGGTGTGCAACCCTGATTCTCACCTAAGGAAATTACAGCCAGAAATGCAATTTCCACTCAGCATAATGCTCTTCTGGTGTGTTAACCTATGCAGTGTCATCTCTACTCAGTGCTTGCTCGTTGTTGTGTTCCATGACCTGAACTCTGTGTGTTAAACTTCATACAAATTGCTCCAGTTTTGAGGTCAAGGTGGATGGTTTCACCTTGAGAGACCAAAGCTTTGAGTCAGCTGCTTCAGTGATATACACCAAGTCACTGTTGGCATGGATGATGTTAGAGACAGACCCTGGAGCCTGCAGACTCCAAAAGGTGAATGAGGATGTCTGATTTTGTTATTGGTAGCTGTAGACTGCTTTTAATCTCTGTAGGCCTCCTGTAGCTTGGACATGAACATCCTGGCTGCAGCCCACACAATGCTGACCCTTAGCAGGAAATCACTGTTGGTCCTTGCCACGAAGATGTTGGCATAACTGATGACATAAACCTGTATTTCTAACACCCAACATTTTGGAGAAATCAGAACAAACCAGGGTTTCCTAAAAGCAGAAAGATCAGCTGGCCACTCAACCCAATTCGCTTTTATAGTTCTAATTAAAAAAAGTACATCACTTTTATTGCAAACATCTTCCATGCTTACTTGCCTTTATATTTCATCATTCAAATCTTACTGTTAACAGTGTTAAAAGCAAGAGCCAGATTCAAAAACCAAGGTGATCTCTGGCTTGAGCAGCCTATGTGAATTCCTGGGATTAATAATATTTTGTTTAACTCTATTTTCAGACAGTGAAATAATTGCACTAAACATGGGATAGTTAGATAGGTAAGACAGCTGGGTAAAGCTTCTTACCTTGGTGCTCTCTCTTTCACTAACTGTAAAGACTGATCCAACCTGTCTTAAAAGTATATCTGAAACTTCAGGAATAGCTTAGCCTGGATAACCCTGGTGGTTTTCATCCCCAGCTGGGGTTTCCCTGAGTCATTGCCCCTTTGTAGGATGCTGTAGATGATGTGACAGCTGTCAATGTTTTCTGTCAAATGTGTTATGTTAATACAATATCAGCCTCTCCTTAAGGCAAGTAACATGAATTTTTCTCCGGAGGAGTGATTTTTCCTTAACAGATTGGGTGATGGCTATCTCATATGAGACAGCTAAATTTCAGTGATGTAAATCCCACTCTGAGTCTGTTTACAAAACAAAGGAAACTTTTAGGGGTAAAAGAGAGTGAAAACTATTGTTAGGAAGACAGAGATGCCATATGGATCACAAATCCTATTTTTCCCGTGGAAGAGCATTTTCAACAAGCAGGTTCTCCATCTTTAATTTCTGAGAATTGATCCTCACAGGAAAACACCTTCAAAAGACAAGTAAGGAATTAAAAGCTTAGAAGGCAACTGGTTAATACAAACCTGTAAAATCTCTGGTTTACAGTACATTACAATCTTCCTGTCACCCACTCTGCAATGCTGAAGACCTTCATATTTTACCCAAAGTAAGGTGATGGTCCCTTGTCCCCTGTTAACAGCCCTCCCTACACCAATGTGCCATCTCCCTTCTCTGCCACAAAGTGATTAACACAATTAAGTTGAATTATGAGCTCTTGGATCTGACCTACATTAGGTTGAATTTTGTTCTTCTTGTCAGACTGACAAAGAGGCTCTGGTTTGAAAGTCTATCTGTTTTCTAATTATATTAGTTGATTTAATAAGGGATATTACCTTTCCTTATAAAAGATATTTCTCTTAATGTTAAGCAGTGTACTCACTCAGGGAGATATTGTTGGTATTTCATTAACTCTATTCCCCCAGACTAAGTGAAGGGCACATGGGAAAATGTCATTTGGATATCACTGCTCCCCTCTCTACTTCTTCCCTGGCTAAGCTATGTCCCTGCTTTGATGCCAGGGAGTACTATATTTGTCAGAGTTTGGTGCAACCAGCTTGACCTGTTTTCTGGTCCATTTGCCAAGTCTGGCCCTCTCCTGAAGTGCTCTAATCCAGCTCTAATGAAGCGAGTCCCATTCAGAGCTGGTGAGATCTTGCAGGCGTTGGTTCCTCTCCACTCTCCCCTCCTACAGAAAGGCTTTACACTGCCCCTCAGTAAGATGCAGGCTTTCACCATTCCCATCAAAGCATCCTCCCAGCAACACAGAGGGGTCAAGGGCAGAGAAAAATCTCCTTGATATGAGATAGCACAGTTCCATTTTACTCTGCTCCTCAGTCTATTCTGACTTCTTTCAGGCAGGACAAGTCCTGCCACTTCACTGCAAATGCTCTGTGCAGAAAGTCCATGTACATTAAACCATTTCTGTGAGCATGTTTGACTTCCACTCTGCAAATAAATGGGAGCAGATAGCTCCTTTCCCTCAGGAGCAGCTGTCTGCTGAAAATTGAGAGTCGCTGGGATATGCAGATGAAACATCTCTTTCTCCCCACCAAGATATGAAAGCAGAGATCTCCTTACCCTTCCGAGTTCCAGGCCAAGGGGCTTCGACACACACAAATGGGAAGATGTGTGATTGAGTAACTTCCAAACTTCAGAAACATTTTCATTTCAAATTCTGACTTCCTGCCATGCCACATATTCTTCTGTAAGCAGACTCCGAGGCAATTTATTAACAACTCTGGAGGAGTGATATCTGCAGAATCTGTTTTTCAGCTTTTGACAGCTGAGCCGGGCTAATGTTACTGTTTCAGAGTGTCATCTCTGGTGTAAGGTATATTCAGTTTATTCAATGAAGTGTCCTTTAAAGGTGCAAATGAAACAGCTTATCTGAGGCAAAGAGCTAAAAAAACTCACGCTAATATTTTAGATAATTTATCAGCACATAGGGAAAGAATGTAAGTAAATAAAAGCTAGACTATATTTTCCAAAGAAGATTTTTTAACCATAGTCTACTGTAAGCTTTAAGCTCTGTCTCTTTCTGACTCTATTTAAATAAATATTTTAATAAAATGTATTGCATTTCAAGAACAACAACACCAAAAATCTATACTTGAAGTACTTTTCATTTTCTAAAATAAGAAAAAAATAAACAATGAAGACACTTCTACATTCTTGAAAGCTAAAAAGCACCTAATTTCAGACCTGAGCTCTGAAATTAGGGGTTTTAAAAGAAATACTCTAAGTATTATATAATGAAAAGTTACAAAGGTTTTCAGGGAAGGAATAAAGAGAATTTTGATCACATTGGGGATTTAAAATGAATCATGGAAGTCTTAACATTGTTCTTGAACTTTCCCAGAACAGAGGTCTTCCTTGGATGAATGTTACAAGGAGGGTGGAAGAAGCAGCTAGACTAAAGTAGGATTGACACACATGATGAATTACAGTTCATTAATCCAATTAATGAGTAATTCCAGCAGCTTTAATCCCAGATAAAGCTCTTTATCAAAGCTCTGTTGGCTAGTGCTGCACTAAGAGCCCGTCAGCAAGTCCATTGTAAACCTCTATTATATGAAGCCTGCCATGCACTGCTTTTTGGAAATATTTTGTCCAAAAAAATAATGAGAAATACAGAGAAAGGAGCAGTCTCTACCCTTGTTTGACTGGATTCACATTACAAAAGAACTAAAGGTACATTTAAACTGACACAGGCCAGCTGAATGTAATGTCAAATATTGAGAAGTGCTCTTGGGTTAGAAGGCAAATGTATGTTCCTGTTTCTGATGTCATCTGTGTGCATGATTTCTTTGTGCATGTCCTATTGACTAATGGGAGCCAATAAAGTATAATGAGGTGTTTCGAAAACACTCTCTGTTCCATTTTTACTCTCTTTAATATTTTGGTAGCACTATCTAAAAGTGTTATGATTTCTTCACACTTCAGAAATACAATTCCTCCTCTGCAAATCTCACAGGCAAAGAGGGATGAAGAAAGGGAATAAAGAGAGGGAACAATATGAGTTTACACACCAGTTGCCTTCATTCTCTACAGACAGCAAAGCAGAATAGAGCACATAAGAGGGAGTTAAATGCAAGATAAGCACCTGAACTTCTAGTGTGTGCTTAAGAAGGTCAAACTATGGATTAAAATCTGCATAGCAGAGGGAACACTGTATCAGGACTTCTCAGAAAACCAGGATGGTTTCCAGCTCAAGAAGCCAGTTCAAATTCCTACCTAATATTCCTGTTGCAGCAGCCCCCCTTCCTCCCAGCAGCTGGTTGGTTCAAATATTTGTCCACACGCTGTGATGGAACTCAAAACAGCTGGGCCTTCACTGAGACCCTTCTGAAAAACCTCAGGTTGACAGCTCTGGATACTGCTGTGCAGCAATTTTGATTTGGGGAGTACTTGGTTGCTCAACACTATGACCATAAATTAGTTTTTTTTAGTGATGGAGAAGACTTGCAGTACCATGAGTGAGAGTCTGTGCAACACGCCCAAAGTTTGCTTCTTGCTGCTTTGAGCAGCTCTGTCAGATCATCTTCTACGTTCTCACTTAGCAAAAGGTGCATTACCAAGACACAAGATCCTGCTGCGATGTCTATTTAAGTAAAAGGGCATCCTTTCTGATGTTGCCAAAGTGCCAGTTGTGGGATGATGACAGTTCACACCCAATTACACACAGTGATGGATTCATATCTCTTGATCAATGACTTTGAAGCCTTCTGGAACAACATTGCACAATGACCCTTCATTTCAAAGATCAAATAAGATGATTAGTGACATGTGGAAACAAGAGTCAGAAATTCATGCACGTCAAAACTAGTTTTAACCAGTCTCTGTAACAATGCTCCTGGACTGGAAGAAACTGCAATCACTCCATCACAGGGAAAGGGTTTGATAGAAACAAGCAACAGCAGAGATTATTGGAGCAGGAACACAGTCATCTCAAAAGTACCTCCATTTAGCAGAAGCAACATCACAATTTGAAATCAAAGGCTAAATACTTGTGCCACCTGTTGATAGACCTTCAGATTTTGGGACCTTGAAAATACACTGTAAAACAGGAGCTTTGATGAAGACTCAATGTACTTCAGTGTGACAAAGCACTGATCATGGTGATAGTGGATCAAAGGTTAGACTTGATGATCTCAGAGGTCCCTTCCAACCCAGCTGATTCTATGATTCTATTACAGCTGACCAGTCTTTACTTAAGTGTTTGAATCAGGGTCACAAAGGAGTGTGGTATTTAAAATGGTCTTTTACCCTACTAAAGCCATAATGGCCTTTTGTTTAAACCCCTAAAGGTTTGTCCTAGATTATCCAAAGGGAATGTTACATCCTTCAGAAGACACAACAGCCTGTAGAAAGGAAATGGACTTGATCCACATCTTGGTTTTTTTTGTGTAAATATAATCATGACTATGTGAGCCTATCCAGGAGAAATAACATGTGGGTCAGTATTTGACTAATGAGAACAATGCCTCTACTTGTTTTAGTGACAACCATGGCTGTGAGCATTCAGGAGCACCAGCCAGGTCATGTTGAAAATTGCTCAGCAGATTAGAAAACCAATTGCAACAAAAGTCATGGTGAACTTCAGGACCCCTCCGGGCAGCGCTGGCTGCACCCTACTGCTAATGGGGTTCACACCAGATCCTCAGTGCATTTACACCCTCCAAAGGCCAGATTTGCCAGGTCACTTGGTTTTCTGTTTGGAAAGGGAGGAACCCATCTCTGCAAATCCATGAGAAGGAGCAGATGTTCCCTGGGAACATTTCTGCAGAGTAGGAGTCACTGTTGGTGCCGGCGGATTTGCTGTGTCCCACCTTTCGCCCTCTTCGTGGGAGTGCCTGGGAGACTTCTGCTGCCATCAGAACCTTTCACACCCACAGGCCTCCCAGTGCAGTAGCAGCATTTCAGGGACAGAAGAGGAATTCTAAAACATTTGGCAAATCACAGGACTTGCAAGACTTTGACCTTGATCGATACACGAGCCATTGTGCTGGACATCCGCAGTGCACTTCATACCCTGGGAGGGGGTGGGGAACTGAGAGAAGGTAAGTGCGTGCACTTAGAGGGGAAGAAATCAAAAATAAGGTTAAAAAGCTAAAACCGATAAAAGCACAGAAATGGGAAGAAGAAAAATCACCAAAGACAACAAGGCTCTTCAATGCGAGGAGAAGACAATCATGCAATAGTCTTCCAAATGCTTTTAAAGCTGACTGGGCATTTATATTTGTTTTCTTGCATTTTTGAGACTTCAGTGGTAAAAGCTGTAAACAGTTACTCTGAAAGAAGCCAAACAAATCCACCCTGTTCAGACATTCTGATATGCTACTGCTTGTAAACCTCCTTTAAAAACGTCTTCTGCAAGCAAGAAACTCGCCACATGTTTGTAAATGGGAAATTACAGATAAGAAATCTTGAATAAAGCGGGTCTATTGATATTTGCATTCAAAGCACTTTGCAACTATCAGTCAATTACCTCAACGTGTTTTCTTGCCGTCCCCAATCTGGCTGAAAAATGCAAGCTCACAACTTCTCTGTGAGATAGGTGTTATTAAACCATTTTTCAGAGCTGGAAACAGAGGTGAAGGAGAGGTGGGTGGCTCATCCTGTGCCATGGTGGTGCAAGTGGCAGAGCTGGAAATAGACCTTTAGTCTAGATTATAAGGCAAGACATGGGGCAGGTTTTTTCAACAGATGCTTCCACCTCAGGATTTTATAAGCCTCCATCACACAGGTGAATTGAAATTTCATTATCTCCAGATACAACATGCCTCCTGCCACTCACATAGCTCATTTTTCTTCTTACGATAATTACAGTAAAATAATTCTTCTTTGTGAAATCCTACTTTTAGCTCAGTGTTTCCCTCAATCACTGACTATCCACTGCTTCAGCACAGTAATTTCTGTGTTCTTATAACTAGACTCTGTTTTTTCTTAGGCAGTACTAGGATGAGCAGTGGGAGGACAGAGGTATGGTCTGATGGTGTTTATCAGTTTCAGTTGTCAGCTTACAAGGCATTATGTGATGTACATGCCCAGTTCTCACTGTTTGCACTGCTGGTAGTTTGTATGATTCCTCTTTATTGCCTTTTGGCTTTTTCCCTTAAAAACAAACAAGTAATCTACTGTTCCCTGGGGAAGGACAGGTAGTGTTTTTTACATCCAATAAGGAATCCATTCTGGGACACTCATTTTTACTCTGATTTTGATCATAACAACAGCACTTCTCTTCTATGAGCAGTCATTCACTCTGTTCTTGCTACTAAAGCATTATATATGTTATTTGCTACATATACTTAAACCATATTTTATTTATGATATTTTTTTCTAGTGACAGTTCACTTTGTGCCCAGGCAAAGGTGTTTTGGAGACAGAGGAAGATTAGCTGTTTTGCATTAATTATCAGAGCAAACCACGCAGTTTTTTCTCCCCATCTATGCAGGGAGCATCATCCAAGGAATATTTGGATCCCCTTGTTCAAATGTTAGGCAAATCTCTTCTAATGAAAGGTTTAAAATAGTTAAATAAGATGGATCAGGATTTTTCAGTCATTAGAGTAGTTCTTAATACATGACACATCATTTTTTCCTCTGAATACCATAGTGATATGAGTATCCTGGTAAAGACTAAGGGTGAAATAATTAAAAATGGCTGAGTGACCTTGAAAGTCATGTCTTTCTGAGCATCAATAGGGGCTGTGCACACTAATTAGTGTTTTTCAAACTCTACTCTTAATATTTACCAAAGCAGCAAAACTTTCCCTCAATCAGTCAAGGGCAGGACTGGCTAGCCTGTGACTGTTGGCATATTTGCCTTTATCATGATTTTCTTAATATATGGTTTAATTTGCAAAAATACATTTAATATTTTTTAAGGAAAGCTCCTTTGAAAATATTTATTACAGCTCCATTTGAAAACATGCCTATGAATAACAGATTCAATTGCTAGTACTACAGAGTAGCTACTTCTTATCAATGACAGAAATGTGAGAAAAAGGACACAAAAAATATGATTTATTAGACAGGACATTAGTTCAAAGACTGTAAATGCAACTAGTTAAATTTTATCAATCTTGATCATAACCAAATGTTAATTGTAGTATGACATTGAAAAAAATCTTTGTTTTCACTGTATTTAATAAAAAAGCCCTGCAAAGAAGAAATTGGTTAAGGTTTACAGTTATGCACATCTTATTAAAAAAAGAAGAGTGAAATGTCTGACAAATGTCAATATATAGCAAATAGAAAATTTTAACAGCAGTATCTATTTTATTGCTAAGTTATTTCAGAAGTCTCATAGTCAGGAACACTGGAGACTAGACTGGACAAGACACTGAGGTAACAAAAGGCAAAACAATTTTGTGGTAATAAAAAAGGGAAATGGATTAATGTTTTCCATTGTCTTTAGTGGTTTTATGCTTGGTCTGTAAGTTATTGCAGTCAAAAGATGGAAAAAATGCCTTGTTGATATTTGGTTGGGTCTTTCAATATTATTTTATTAAATTATAGTGTGATTACATTTCTATGAGTGTAAAAGTAAATAATTTTAGATAAGGAACTTTAATATATTTGTTCTTTACCTACCCAAAGGTTGATCATGCTGTATTTGTTGACTCTGAAGACAAATAACCTTGTCAAGGGATGCCTAATTGCCGACCAATACCATATGTGCTTGCAGAGATTGAAATATGCACTTGTGTTCATAAAGGTAACTCAAGCCAGAGTCAACTCTCCACACAGAGCCAAATTTTGATTCTCTGGTAGAATTTGCCTGCCTCTAGGGGCTTAGATTACTGCTTGGATAAAGTGCACTGATTCGGTTCCACCAGATGAAACAGAAATTCCAGCTGTGAAGGACTCCTGCAATTCAACAGTTTCCCAACGCAGCTGACTCTGAGCACGAGCTTAGACACTTTCCCCATACAGGGCTCGAGCTTTTACAAGCCACTGATTCTGCTTCAAGTAGAGGTAAAGAAAAGAATGATGGTTTTTTGCTTCCATCATACAGAAGGTGTTGGGAAGATGACTTATAACCAGAGGATTGTGTTGCAATGCTTAGCATGAGTTAAGGCATCCAGGACAGATATAACTTGCTTACAAATTTACTTTAGGTTTGGACATTACTTTATGCTGCTTCTTTTGATCATCCCTGGATTTCAACATGTTTTCACTAGAAACCCAAGCTGGAGAGGAATAGGTAACATTGTGTGAGTAAAAGCATTTTCAGTAAATATTCTTAAAGCATAGTAAGATAATTTTTAATTACACATTCCTCTACATTGCAAGAGTTCCAGCACAAAGCTGGTCCAAAGACCAGCTAGATGCAAATGACATTTTCTCATTTCATTATCTAAGCTAGCTAATAATTTCCTGGAGATTTTAGATGGGCAACAGTCGAGTCATGATCTTTCTTAAGCTTATGGAGGTAAGGAGCAGTTACATTGGGACTGCATGAAAACAAGCAAGTAAGTTAAAGCATGTACATTTACTTACCTTTTCATGGACATCAATTTACTTTAATCTAGACAGTTCTTAAAAGGATTAAGTTAAGGATCACCAGCTTGTACAGGGACAGGCTCTCAAAATGCCATCAGGAAATGGAGATCCTCATCCTTGCTGTAGATTGCAGTATAACATAAGGGCCCTGCTTTCCCACTACAGTGGGTACATACAGGTGGTGTTATTGATATTTTCATACACTAACTTAGTTATTCCCACTCTGACATATTTATTTGGTGTACTTGACTTTTTAAAATATATATTTATATAGTTATGAGGTAGTTACACATAGACTTTAAATCAAATCTTTTTGATCTGATAAAGGTAGATCTCAGTGCCAATATTATCCCACTACTGCCTTTGTGACAACTGGAAGAGTTTCATCAGAAATGAAGAAAAAAACTGCTTTCAAACTTCTACTCTTGCATTGTCAGTAGCTCAGGAACAGTTATCTGAGACAGAAAATTTTATTAAGAAGTCAACTATCATCTTAGATTGAAAATATATTTTATAGTATCCACAGTTTATTTTTTTGGTATAAATATGTTTCGCCATCTCCCACTTACATCGGTTGCAGGTTTTGGATCAAAGGCAATTAGAGAGGTGGTGAGTGAGATGTAAATCCAGACTTGAACCCCCAAAAGAGTTCCCAGGCAAACGTAAACTGAAGTGAACTCCAGGTCCCCAAGACAACCTTTTAAATAGTTTTAATAAGGCACCTGAGGACCAGCTGTTTCCTATGGTCAGGGATGATGCCATCACACCTAAGCTGATTTTATACCCCTGAGCAGGCAGGACCAGGAGAGTCTAGAAATGTCAGTTGAAGGAACATCTGAAGATCATCTACTCCAGCTTGCTTGAAACAGGGTGATGACCAGAAGCAGAAATGACAAAAATGACCAGGATGATCATCAAGACCAGTAACGACCAAGAACAGGGATGATTCTATCCCCTCCTGGTGAGACTGTGCAGAGATTACCAAGAGCAAGCATGCAGACAAGAGAAAAAAAATAAGTTTCCCAGCCTCCTCCCCTGTTATGTTGCAGCTGAGAGCTTAAGCCTCTTGCAATGAGCTAAGTGCAGACTTCATATAAATCACATCTTTCACCCACCAACCAGCTGCATTAAAATTAATAAAAGTGTAAAGAGAAGGTCTTAGATTAATTAGCAATTGAGTATGGACTACACTTTTATGATCTGTAGATATTAGGCAGTTGCAAGAAGATCTCTTTAGTGCATAGCACACAGCCAAAACTGAAGGCATGCATCTATAAATTTCATAAATTTATATTGCACTCTGTGTATATATAGAACTGCTGCTTGCATGTACCACAAACATTACAGCGCTGAACAAAACTGCCTGCTACAAAATTATGGTTTGCAATTTACCTTTCCAGAAAATACTGCTATAAGCAATGTCCAGTTTTCATTCTGGCTCTGTGCTGCCTCTAATTTTCCAGCTCGCTTGAATGAAGCAGAAGAAGGTCAAGTGACTGGTCCAAAGTTCCACAGCTACTCCAATGCTCATTTGGCTACTAGGACTTGCTTAATCCCTTACACCACACAGCATCCTACAGGGAAATTATAGAAGAGGATAATGAGATTGCCAGTCATTTTTCTCTATTAAAAATAGTGAGATTGCCAGTTATTTTGCTCTATCAAAACCTTATACGTAGTGTTTCTTATATTCTAGTTTTAATTCAGAAACCTTCTAGGCTGAGGCTGCTACACAGACTTAAGAAAGCAAATATCACAGAAGTACTTGAAGTAATAGACAGCACCTTACACTTTATCATTATTTTCTTGTCACAGCAATATTTGTTTTGCAGTCTTCCTGATCTGAATTTGTGAAATTGAGTTCTTGACTTGGATGAAGCACTGCAGAAGGGACTTTGAAAGCACTCTGACAAAGAGATGGAGAGCTGGAGTCTGTTCCCACAAAATCAGCAATAAAACTGACTTCAATAAGCACAAGGTGAGGTGGGGAATGACTCGATGCAGTGGCACCCCGCTGGTTGCAGTGACCTGTTTCAGTGGGCTTGAAAGCCAATTTTCGAGGAAGACAGACTCCATCCTGCTTTGCCATCAAACTGAGGTCACACAGAGCCTATGCAGGCTACAGGATCAGACACTGAGAACATCTAAATTTTTTTGTAGGCTGATCACATTTTTCAAGTGCAAACATTGAGGCACTTCGAAAATGAATTGCATATAAGCAATTTAAATAAATTAAGATCTGTAGCTTACTGGTATCTCACTATTTTTTAATGTAATTGATAGCATATCAAATGGATTGCTCTTCTAAGATAGGTGAATTATCAGAGAGATGGCTGTTATCTACTACAAATACTTTTTTTGTTATGAGCTAGGTTTATGAAGGTCAGCCATGCTGTGATGTGAGTGACTGTTGAAAATATTAGAGATTTCTAACCTGTACTGTTCCTGCTATTATTATAAGAATTCTATAAACTGTAATAAATTGTAATGCATACTCAACCTTTCACTTAGTTTTGATGGTGTGTCCCCTCCACTGATACAGCAACTGGAACATGTGGCAAACCAGAAAAGTGAATTTTTTCTGTTCATTGAAGATATAGGGTGAAATGACTGAGAGGTTAAATCCCAGTTTGAGTTACAAGTCAAGTGATACAACGAAAAATTTCACTTTGATGAGTCAGATCTAAGAATGTTGCTGTAACGAAGGATAATTATGATGACAGAAATTAAGGACAGAATTACGATAATTGAAAACTCTGTTGTGGCAGATATTAAAAGACCCTGGAGTTCTGGGGCTGTTAAACATTACCATTAAAATCCTGGTAATTAGAAATACTTAACAAAGGATGGGTGAACATTTAGCAAAACAAAAGCTTAACTATTAGTTTCTGATAATCCTGTTAAATTGCACACTGTATTTATTACATGTTTGAGTCTTCTGTGACTGAGACTGTTTGATGGCATAGGTGGTTTCCAGCATCTAAACCTTCCATCTTAAATCTCTGGAAATAGATTTAGCTACAAAAAAAAACCAAACAAAAGGAGAGAGAAGAAAATACCAGGAAAGCTCTTGTGCTTCAGCCCATTGCTCTAATCAAGCACAGACACGATAAGATATATGAAGGTCTAATTCCCATGAAAGTTTGCTTGTGACCCTGTTCTTTGCACTGTATGACTGAAATGTCTCAGTTCCTGCACAGCTGCCTAAAGTTCATTTCAGGCTGATCTCGTGGCTGTATAATGTGCATTATTCCACTCTCTTTTGTGCATTATTTGGGTGCTTTTTCTCTAAAAGAACTGCTTATATTTTCTATTTTGAGAGATCTTCTTAGTTTACCTATCCTTGGGTTACAGAAAAAGCTGCTTCTGATCACCTGTGTAGAGATCAAGTGCAGGAAAAGGTCATCCAAAAGACCAAGGACATGTAAGATTCAAAGGTAATTTTCATACTGGTGTGTATGGTAAAGCTTGATTAGTTTATGAATTATTTTCAACCACTTGAAAATGAAGTGATTTGGGTCCTGGAACACAAAGAAGAAAGAAATTACTGGGCTATTCTTATTAGAGCCAACTTGGCAGAATTTGCAACTTGACCAGCAAGAAGCTCCCATTATTTTAGGGACAGTATGGGGTCCAACCCTGTAAACCCACAGTCCTGGCAGCCCCAGTGAAGAGGTCATGGTGTCCATAGCAACACACTGCAGTGTGAAGTATTCGTGCACCTTCTCAGCTCCCATCCTGGCACTGCTGGGACACGGACAAACTGTGCGTGACTGATCCTGTTTGTGTCACCACTTTTACCTCCACATTACAAACCTTGTTTCCCCCGCAAAGAGCATCTGCTTTCTGCATGACATGTTTTTAATGTGCTGATTTATCATTGCCAGATACAGGATTTTTATTGCTGAATTTTGAATATTGTATTTAAGGTGCTCTTTTTTTCGATTACAGATGTTTTACATATAAATTGCCTTATATTACAAAAGATATACTCTGTACTTCTTGAGCAGTCTCATTCTCATGTCTCTTACATTTTGATACCTTACTCTGCGTGGCTAAGTGGATGTGAGTGTTGTCTGCTTGGGAGAACTGCAACCCAGGCTACAGCTCTGCAGTAGTAATTCCCCCTTGCTTGGGCATGGGGTGTGGTGTTTGAGGAAAAACACATGTAACAGAGTTTTGAGTTCTGACCACAAATTTCAGCTGTATCTGCACAGTGGGTGGCCCAAAATTCTGAGATTTCGGAGAGCTCCCACTAAGGCCAGAACTGCCAGAGGCTGCAATGCACTGCCAGCTTTGAGCAACCTGGCTGGAGGTGGAGTCACGGAGCTCAGGAAAAACACTGCTGACATGGAGCCATCTCTGTCCTCCCTGGGAAGAGGCAGGGAATAGGAATAACAGCTTGTGGGACCTCTGTGAGGCAGTGCAACTTGAGGAGCACTCATCCCTGGAAGCTGTCAGACCCTAAAGGGTGATGAGAGGATGCTGGCTCCTGTCTCTGGAGCAGCTCGGTGGTGAGCAGGTTTGCAGCCATATGGCAGCAGCCACGCTCTCTGGGAGAGATCAGCTGCTGTTTGCAGCCTGTGACACCAGGGAACTGCCTGTCTGGTGTGCCTCATGTCTCTGCAGTGCCAGGAGAAGAAGGATGCAACAGCAGAGACTGACTGCCCAGAGGGTGGTCAACCTGGCCTTGCCTTCCACCCACACCAAGTCTGGCTGGGATGAGGCCACCACAGACATGAAAAGGGCAGCAGCTCAGTTCATGATGGAACAGTGGAAGAAATAGTCTTCTCAAAAGTATTTTGGCATAGATACATGCCTGTGTTGGACTCTGTTTCACTCTAAGTCATTAAGGGCACCCATGTCAGAAGTTGCTTGGACTCCAAGATCTGGCTAAAGGTGTTTCAATATCCAAGAAACAGGTTTGGTCCTAAACTTTTGTAGATAATATGAAATATTCATAGTAAGTTATTGCTTTCTTAGCACTGTAATATGGAATCACTGAGACTTAAGCAAGTGTGACAAATTTCTGCTCCTGCTGACATCAGAAAAATTACTGGCATCATGTTTCGGACTTTGAGTTCATATAAAGTATTCATGAAGATACATGCCAGCTAACTCAGTACATGGGAGCAGCTCAGAAATTCTGCACTGAAACATGTCTTTCCTCAAATGTCTGGAAAGTTTCCAGGTATTGTGTCAGGCCGCAATTAATTGAATATTATTAACTGAGCAGCCAAATTTCTCAAACTGCCTTTGGATGATCATTTCCAGCTGGTGGCTGACTATGTCATGTTGCAATGGCTGTAACAGTTTCTAAAGTAAGCAAAAAGATCAAGTACAACTTGATGTCTAGAGAGACTCCTAAAAATGCTCTTTCTATTCTCTTTCCACTCTCCAGCTCCCATCCAAAGGCAGAAACACCACCAAACTTTTGATGTGGTTTACTACTCCTTTGTGGGATCCTACTTCATGACAGCCCAAGAGCCAGGAGATGAGATGGTGTTTGCAGGTATGGCCAGAAGAAAGAAAAGGACACAATATAGGTTGCAGAAAAGAGATGGAAGAGATTCAGCAAATATAATGAAATATCTGCTTAGAAGGGGCAGAAACAAAGAAAAATTAAATGTTACAAGAGCTGAAAAAGAAAGGGACAGCTTTTTGCTGGTAAAGAGCATGAGTAATTAGGTTATCCTACATAATCTGTGGAGAAGACTGGAAATTCCAGAAGGAGATAATGACACTACCAGATCATGGCTGGAATGCAGCTTGTAGGAAATTGAAATTTCTGGAAAAGAGATCTTTCAAAGAAATATTTCTTCCTGCTTATGAGAAGAGGATCTTCCTCCTCTCACCAGGATTTTCATCAAGACAATTGTAAGAATGTTTAATTTAATATCTCATAGAATTGTTTGGGTTGGAAAGGACCTTAAAGCTCATCTCATTCCAATGCCCCTACCATGGGCAGGGACACCTTCCACTGCACCAGGTTGCTCAAAACCACATCTGACCTAGCCTTGAACACTTCCAGGGATGGGGCAGCCACAGCTTCTCTGGGCAACCTGTGCCAGGTCCTTCACCACTCTTCACAATAAAGAGTTTTTTCCTAATATCTGATCTAACCCTGCCCTCTGTCATTTTTAAGCCAGTCCCCCTTGTCCTATTGCTACACGCCCTTGAAAAAAGTCCCTCTCCAACCTCCTTGTAAGTCCCCTTTAGGTACTGGAAGGCTGATATCTATCAGTAACATTTATTTCTACACGAAGGAATATCAGGATGCTGCAGAAAATAACCTGTAAGTGCAGTTCTGTGAGCTGTGAAATCCTGAAACAACTTTCCCATAGTTGTTCCATGCAGCCTGGCTGCTTCCCAGGGAGTGCAGAGCAAAGTAGTTGAAATAACACCACCATCTGCTGGGCACCTGGTGAATTCAGGGAATGGAGAGCTCGTTCAGAGATGAAAGTGTGTGTGACTCCCAGCCACTGCTTCTCTGGTACACACTAGAATATGCTTGGTAAGCCCTCGTCATGTAATTCTTCATTATTTCTATTATTATTTCTGACTGATGCTTTTCCAGGCTGCTTTCTGTGTAAGACATAGCTAAATAGATACATAATAAAGAATAAAAAATGTTTGTCTTGCATGTCATAAGAAAGGAAATGGGGAACATTTTTCACAGTATTTCTGTGTGGGGAGCAGCACCAGTAGAGCAGCTGTGGCCTGTAAAAGATATATTAATTTAAGTCCCATTAGGATTGATATTATTTGCTCTTACAGATCTGTTGCTAGGTCTCATGCAGCTGCACCCATCAAGTCTGAAAAGCAGAAACCTAGAAATAACAACATCCATGGACAGGTTGAGGTGCATGCCATGGCCAGATGTGAAGAGCAGCATGTCACAAAGACCCAGAAATGATTCTTGCAGCAAGTATAAATGCTGCAGAATTTCTTGCTGTTGGATGTGTTAGACTTACTGTAGCCTCCATCCGAGCCTATTTCTGGTACAAATGTTTTCCAGTGATGATTAGAGGTATCTGTGACACACAGGTGGTATTCTGCAAAAAAAGAGCTGGAAAGCCACAAGCCTACCAGCTCAGCTGACGTGGGTGAGGCACATCATCTTCTATAGCCTGAGGCACAAACAAGGATGATGTGGCTGGTATTGCATGAAGCATTTCCCCTGCCCTGCCAAATGACCAAAGACCTGCTAACAGTTGGTTCAGTAGAGAAATGGCTTTCACGGGAGCCAAAAAAAAGGCTAAAATGTGTCTGTTAATGTGGTGAGACAATCTGCTGGGGTCCCTGAAACGAAGATGAGTGACAGCTCTCGTGTGGAAAGACAGTTGAGATTTTCTCCTCCTGCAGAGGAAAAATTGCTGGAGTTATGTGAGACCTGCCCCCCACTCCATCAGCACTTCGAGTTTTTACAAACTTATAAAAGCTGTTAACACCTCCTGCCATTTCAGACTTCCATAGGGGGAAAGAAAAATAGGATGAAGTCGTTCAACTTCCTCACGCTCCTGCTTGGTGCTCCTGAAATTTAAAATGCTTTCCTTTTCAGGGAGAGATACCCAGAGGAGACACAATCTGCTACCTGAGCTGCAAAGGTTTGCCTGGAGGCAGGACAGTGTAACACTGCAGGGTGAGGATCCTGAGGCTGGATGAAGAACTCGGTCATTCTGTTACGGGATATCCTCAGCCTTACTGCAAGGCTGAGGCTAAGCAGAAACTTAGAACAAGGCCTATAGTGATATGGGTATGGCACAGCATCCCTGCTGTGAGCCCTGTCAGAGCTCCCTCCTGTAAAAATCCCTGCAACAAAATGCTCACTGGAGATATTTAAGTTTGGATTTTGTTGTTTTGTTTTTTTGGTTTTGGGTTTTTTTTTTCTATGTGGCTTTTAGATTAGATTCTGTTTTGTGCTAGTGTGTATTTCTACAGCTGAATGGTGGTAAATCCCTACCCTCAAAAATCTATCTTTCCCCTTAGAAAAACACCCCAAAAAAATCTTTCCTTCTAATATATTTATTCCCTTATATTTACTTATAAATGGAAATTAATAGCATCACATAGCCAAGGTGCAACTTTTCCATCAGAAGCAGGAGCATCAGTAGTAGGTCCTGTGCATTTATAATGATTAAATATCAGTGGTGTCTGTCACACATGAATGAAGCTGTACCAGGAGCTGACTGTCTTTTACAGAAAGAACTTGGCTGACAATTTTTTCTGTGTTTTTTTTAAACCTGTTACCTATCCTCAAGCTATCCTCTGGTTTATACCAAGGTATCACTATTGTCCATGAGACGTACTTGCTTCAGTTTCTAATATGATGCATAGTCAGCAAGCCTGTATGAAATTTATACCTTCATCAGAACTATCAAGGAATTATTTTCAATAGGACAACTGAGAGCAATCACACTACTTAATATCATAATGTCAAATGACAGATTATTGTAATATTGCCAAAATATTTATCAAATAAAGTAGGGAGAGGATATTTTCAGTTCAGCTGTGGAATGACCACATCTGAACAACTGGGATCCTGTGAGTATTTTTGACCTGAATGACCTTCAGGCTGTGATGACTCTGCATATGATATGTGCATGTAAAGAAGGGTGTTACTTCTCCTGCTGCTGCTTCAAAGAGCATCATGTGGAGGAAGGAAACATATTTAAATGCAGAATTACAATTGGGTCATCTGAAATAGTTCTCTGTGCTTTGCAGTTGCTTTCTTGAAAATATCAAGTACCAGACTCTTTTTGCAAATTTTTCTTCAACAGTTTTTTTGATTTAAAGTATCCTGTTTACTTTGAAGTGTCGATTTAGCTGTGTCATGCTATGTATTATCATCAAGGCAAGCTGCTTTAGTTAACCCAGGAAATTATTTTTTTCTGGGAATACAAACACTAATAAAGCTATTGGTGCAATAAATTATTTTCTTTTGTATGGAGATCAAGTAATTCAGTGCTTACTTCAGGAAAGACAATACAACATATATAGTGAGTCCATTAACAGCAACAACAAATCTTTTCTGGCTCTAGAGGAAGAATTAATTATTTATAAGTTTCTCATTAACTTTTTACCTACTGTTAACAGTAGGTTTTTAAAAGAATTCCTTTCTGTCTGTGATCAAAGTTTTCAACGAGCCCATTTACAAGCAGCATATTTAGCCATTTTTAATTATTTGCAGTCTGTCACAAAATGACATTAGCAATTTGTAAGCACTGCTGAAATGCTGCAGGTTTTCCAGAAATTCCTGACAAGTCTTTTTGAGAGGCCAATGTTTTCATTCGCTGCCCTTGGATCTTGTCTTCACCTTACAAAATGATAGCAAATCTCCTGAGAGACCTGAAGATGACTATTCACTCAGTCATGGATCTGGTGGCCATGAACTTCCCTGGAGTTGTATCTCTGCCTTAACACACCTTGGTAGCACTACTATTGGGATCTAGGCCAACAGAAAATGGGTTCATATTGCTATTTTAGGGGGGAAAAAAAATCACAATATTTTTTCCAGCTAAACCTGGACTCAGTTTTGGTAGGACAGTCTCAGAAAACTTGATATAAAATGGTCTTCATATTTTGTCTGAAGATCTTATAGAATCAGTAAAATTCTCAATAATTTCAACAGGAATATGTTAAAAACTGGATTATCTTCTGGTAACACTTTGACTAAACGAGATCTTAAAACACAGAGAAAGTCAGAACTTATCCAAAGATATTTCTATTTATTCTTTGACTGACTGAACTACTTAGACTTTATGTCTCTGTGAGCTTGTGAAACCAAGTTTTTACTAATTTATTGACCTTCCAAGCAATTTAAATAAATTTAAAAAAACCCAAACAAGCAAGCAAACAAACAAAAACCACCCCAAAAAACAATAGAGAAGGTCAATATAATGGGAATTAGATTCTCAGATTTCTTGATTCACACTACAAAATGGACCATGCTTTCCCAAACTGGCTGTTGAGATACCTTTGCATCACTGATGTGCCTTATTCCCCATTTGCTCATCCCCAGCACCTGGCACCTGGCTCTCTAGGGCCACGATCCTCAGTCAGGGGCAGTAATGTGGGGTTTTATCCAAAGGCTGAAAATGTGGCTCATGCAGCAGTTCCTGCACCATGAAACAGTTGATTTCTGCTCTGTGACCCACTCTGAACTTGAGAGACGGATTTGTGATGTGACAAGCCAGGCTGTTCATTTCATCAGGCATTGCCCAGCACCAGCTGCTTCTGAGGAAAGTTCAGCAAACTTGATAATGAGCACTGGGGGAATAACAGAAGTTTCATCTTCAGCTGAACAGTAGCTGGCTCACATCTTAAATATTTCATGTCCATTTTACATTCAAAAACGCCGTAAGAGGTTTGTGTAAGCCCTTGGTTTTCAGATTGGTATTTAGCCTGCATTAAACACACATAGCAAATTCAACGCTGTGTAATGTTATTGAATATCACAGATTTAAGATTTATTACCAAAGGAAATTACACTGAAAGAATTTATTGGAAACAAAACAAAACCCGTGACTTGGTGATGGATGACTTTGTTCTCCAGTCTTAGACCAATTATTTAACAAAGCATTTGGTACATTTGACTTTAGGCCAAACAACGATGTAAGTTTGACATTTTCTAGAATATTTTAAAAAATGGACAATTTGCAATACATAAGTGAGCCTACGAAAGAGCAAAACACATTTAGACAGAGTTATAAAATCAGATACCTTGATAACTTAGCCAGTGGTATTTAGTCATAATTTAACCATTGGTATTGAGTCAGTTCTACTAAGTGTATAACAAAATACTGTAACAAAATGAATCATAAATTCCATGTCCCTTAATGCTACTTATTGAGTTAACTCTTCAGCGAGATGCCATTACCTGCAGTGATTACATACTCAGAGCATGGAAGTCAGAAGCAAATCTGGCAGGTGCAAACATCTGCTTCTTTATTTATAGCTGCAGAGAAAAAGTGTCCAGTAACGCAGCGTGCTTCAACTTGGACCAGAATTTTATAAAGCTCTGGGCATGTGGGGGGAAAAAAGCTTCCCTTCTTCCTGTGCCATTTTCTGAGAACTTATTGAACTTCATCCAGATTTTCTACCTGGCTAGATAAAGGGTTTGGCCAAGTTTTTGAAAGCATTGTGAATGCTGAAAAGAGATTTGCAGACCATCATTTTAGGTTATTAAATAATATTAGTCTAATAGTATGTGCTAATAGAAAACACTGGTCTGAGTGTTTTATTGTGGGTAACATACACAGAGCAGGTCTGTCTTATTGGCATTGTGAGATAATTCTGAAAATGTGCTTTGTGCTGTTCTGGCACCAAACTTGAACTGAAAGGGTCTGGGCAGCCCCATCAGACCACTCAGACAAAGATGAGGGGAAGAGTTAGTAGGGATAAACCAACAAATATCACCTTTTCCACATGGCTATTAGAGAAATAGCTGCTTTAATGGGCTTTCAACCATTAAAAGGTAGAATTAGAAGCTGAATTAGACTATTCAATTAACAGGCAGTCAGCTGTGTAAAACCTATCATGTGACACTGATGCTCTGAAATCCAAACAGGTAAATGTTATTAAAGTCCCTAATAATAGAGTAAAAATGTTTTTTTCTTGGGTTTATATAAATAAATAACATAACACTTTTTGCTGTAATAGACCACTAATTTCATGCACCTGCACTGTAGTGGTTTGAGCCACAATAAAAATTAAACTATAACCAGAAATGCTATCTCTGCAGCATTTGTATTATTTTCATGAACTTTCAGAAGCAGCAACTGCAGAATTTTTTGGCGGTTAATAGCAAATCTCATGTTACCAGTAAAACTGAAAGGGTAAAAAAGCAACTGGAGAAGAGAACAGTGGGAATAACTGGCTGTAGGCAAGATCTGAATTTTATGAATATTAGAAGCTCAGGGCCATTGTACTGAAGGTGAAATGACCCTTAAAAAGGTGGTTATAAACAGCTAATCCAGAATGAGGTCATAAAAATGTCAAAATGGACAACAACAGAAAAGTTGGGCAAAAATAAAGGAATAATTCAAAATATTGCTTGAGGGAGGTCTGTGTATAGTGTGAGACAGCAGCACAATTATTTAAGAGCAGCCCATTATCTACTGCCCAGAAAGTCACAGGGGTTTGTTGTAATGTAGAGTTATGATTCCAATTTATGTGACATTTGGAATGATTACTTACCTTGGTGAAAAAAACCCTCATGAAATAAAATCTATTCTAGAACCTTCATTCCCTCTAAATTGTTACTGGTCTATAACAATAAATATTATTCCATTAATTTTACATTACTATGGTTTCCAAGACAGTGGAATTAGATGAGATCTCTTCACAAGAGATGAATTTAAGAGACAACTGTTATTTATAAGAGCTGAAATAATGTGTTTGGAGTGCTTCTGTTTTTATTTAACACCTGCTTTTCCCTCCACACAATTTTCTTCAGAAAAATTCAGTAATGAATTGATTTTTACCCATTTCAAAAGATGAAAACCTGGAATTTGCAGGATGTGTGGTTGAGAATACTGAACAGAGGAAACTCGGTGGAAAATAAATTATTGGGCTGGCTATAAATTGACCCTTAGCTCCCATGAGGCCTTTCTGAGCTCTGTTGGAAACTTGCTTTTCCTGTGGGGAGATGTGTATAAATCAGATTAACTTCACTGAGAGCAATGGAGTAAACATATCTGAGGGAACACAGCACTGTACTATCAACATTTCTCTAGTTTCTGGTATTTTCAAGATGGCCACTTAGAGGTTTATGACAGTATTAGCAGTAAAAAAGCAGAGATTCTGAAAATGGTATCTGTAAGAGGTGGAGGAGAGTCTTCCATCCATGGCTGGATTATGCTGCTTATGACCTGTATTTCAGCAGCTCCTGTTCTACCTTCCAAGGCAACACTAACCACCAACTCATATATTCCCCACACATCTTTTCTAATATGAAGAGTTTATAATTGTTGGTGAATATAGGAAATGAAAGCTTATGAGACATACCACTGCCCTTTTCTTCTTAAAATTAATATATTCTGTAAAATCCCTAAAGGAGCTTTAGAAAAAAGCAAAAGAGAAAAGCAGGGAGTAGCATGTCCCTGTGGATGATACTTGAGGTGCCTTGACTGATTTATAGGCCTGGAAAATATTTGCAATGCCCATATTATACTAGTTCTGGGGATAAAGAGAGGATTTAATTCACTAGTGCTATCAATCTGTTACCTTTCAACGCAGTAAATTCACTAAATTCAGTAAAAAAAGCAATTCAGCTTCATGTAGTTGTTGTTATAATATATCATTTATCATTTACTGTATGTAAGTACCAATAGCACAAACATTTAAAATCATCAAAAGAACTATAAAGAGATGAAAGAAAAATGTTTCAGAATAAATCTGTCTTTCCCAAAGCAATCTACTCTCTGATAAGGTTATAGACTGAAATGTATGTCGCTGTGAGCTTGACATAAAATTCTTATTTGTAATTGCAAATGTTTTAACAAAATTGTTAAACCCCATTTCCTATTTGTGTATGACACAAGCAGGAAGATAAGGGGGAATCTTAAAACTACATTTATATGCCCTGGTCTCCGCTACAGTGATGCAGTAAGGTTTCTCCAGGAGATTTCTCAGAGATCCCAAGGTTATATATTATGGTGAGCATCCTGTGGAGGAATCTAACTGTCCTAAATGTGCTTAGATGTCTGTCTCTTAAAGTGAGCTAATCTGATAGTGATGAATATTCCCATTTGTACTTAGATTAACCTGTCATCTCTGAAAAGAAATACTATTTGCAATATTTTTCTTTCTTGAATGAATGTAGAAAGGTAATTGAATCAAATTAAGGGAATGATCTACATTGTAATAATCACATTTTGCTGCCACTTATTTTCATACACACACTAGTTACCCATATATCTTTAATATTTTTATACCATTTATATCGTATGTTCAGTACAGCTCTGATACTTTTATTTACCCCTAGCACCCCTTGCCTGTTCAGCAGTCTAAAAGCCTTGAAGGGGCAACATCTGTGTTGAAGAAGTAGAGGCAAATACCAGGTCTGCTTGAGAGGAGCCCTGCCAAGGCCACTTGCAGAAATCAAGCTCTCTTTGAACACAACATCTGCTTTCACAGACTCCCTTACCAGATCAAATTGTAACGGCCAAGATGGAAAAGGAGGATGAAAGAAGAGATGACAGATATGTGCATAATCATTTTTAATGCTGGTTGTAGGCTGGTTTTAATCCAAGCCAAATTCACACCTTTTGTTTACTAAACCTCGTGGTTCTGCTCTGATTCTCATTATTACTCCTGGCTGGGACATCTAGGAGGGGATTGACACTTCTGGATTCCCTTTATGGTTTTGATTTCTTCAAAAAGAAAGGCTTCTGGAAAAGGCTGAGTGAAATGGTTCAAGGTAGGAGCAACACCTTTCCACTTCATGCCTTTCCACTGCTAATACTGATGAAAAACTCCTGTGGAATGCCTTTCTGCTGCCATTTCAAAGGAAACTCTTTCCTAAATGGAAAATTCACTCAATGAGAAAATTCAGTCTGCAAATTTCCTGAGTAATAGCGATTTTTTGTATTGCTGTTATTTGTCCATTATCAAGGCTATGAGTAGCCATTTCTCTTACTATACATTTTTAGTATTGAGCCAAGATAAGTCAAGACTTAGGGAGAAGAGACAAAGAAGTGTTTAAAAAATACTTCCATAGTTATTAATATTAATTTTGCAGAAGAACAATCAAAATGTAGTTTGTTTGTTTAATTGTGTATCCATTTCACTTAAGTTGCACAATAAATGACATTTGAAGAGGATGAAGCAATTCTTTGTAGAAGGAACTCAGGCAATCAGAGCAGCTCACAAAAGTGAAATAAATACTGAGCTGATCTAGGAACACACATTAAAAAAAAATAAAGAAAGATTTCTAAAATATGTATCTTTTACTGATTTTGTGGAAACCATACAATTTTCTGCAAATGGATTCTGATGAGAACTCCCCAGTCAGTTCCAATATTCACAGTTTATACATGGGTGTCCTCTTTTTATGAATATTTGGTAATTGCAAATCTCTTCGCATAGAATAATCATTTTTGGTTTTGAGCTGTTGAGCAACAACCATTCACTTAGATTTGTCTTGGAGCACTCTGGAGCAGAGGTGAATTGCAATGTGATTTACTTCAACATCTCCGCAATAATTTGGTGCTTTCCAGTAAATAAGGAACTCATATGAAGAATTCACACATCTCACATGACTGTGCCCTCGCACACACGAGTTCACAGGGTGCTTGGCTCACATATAACTCACCTGCCCTGGCAGAAGATTCCATCCAAGAAGGGCACTGATGGTGCACGATGCACATTTAATAAGGGAATGTTGTGCCCAGTTAAAGGTCAGGTGGTCAGAGCAGCATTCACGGCAAAACAGTGAAGAAACAAAACAGAGGTTCATGGCCCTGCACACCCAGAGCTGTGGGTGCACCATGTCAGGTCAGGGGTCACATCCAGCCTTGATCCATGCCAAGGGGCAGTGTGGTTACAGAGAGCTTATTTAATGCCTTTAATAGGTTCACTTATGCTGTGTTAGAGTCCAAGCACTAGTGCTCTTGCTAGCCTTAAAAAACGGTGATGATCATTAGGTTTCGTCATTTTATCTCTGGTTTAGAGTTTGAAATCCCATAGTTTGGCTCACTGGGTAATGAGGAATAACGCTCTGAAAGCCATCAGAGTTCTCCCTTCCACAAAGGAGTTAGAAACTAAAAGATCAACACACCAAATGAACTAATGTAGAAATCATTCTCTATACTCCCCAAGCTCTGAAAAGGGGATATATTTATGAGTAATGAATTATTACTCTAAAAACCATAACTAGTCCTCTCTTAAATGAAGAGCTTGGTCCAGTAAATTATATGTACAACTTGTCTTATTTTCTGAAGAGCCAGAAATGCTGTGTTCTGTACATGAGAACACAAAAGAGAGGAAACACAATTTCCAGTTGCTGCGTGACCACTGATTATTTCCCTAAAGTGGGCATAAGCTGAGATGAAGTTCTTTCTGTCCAATGTAACTCACCTGGGCAGTCTTGAAATAAGTAAAGACCAATTTTTTGGACTAACAGGGTGTGTGAATACCGTACTTTTGTTATGCCAAATGTGTTTGGCATCTCTCTAAAATATATTGACAGAGATGACAAAAAGAAATAAAAGCCAACAGTAGAGAGAGAGGACCCCAGACCTGAACCCCTTCTCATTCTTTTTGGGAAAACACTTTGGTGTGAGGAGTTCTTACTGGATGTTGCTGGGTCTCAGTTAAATCCAAGCAACTTTTCACTTGCTTGGCAGTTGCAGAAAGGATTGGAAGTCAGTGGACACAGCTAGTCCATACCAACAGAGAAGGGACTGCCCTAGGAGCACAGTGAGTTCATTTCTTGTCACTGGGCTTGGCAGGTATTTTCAGTCAGATAAAAAAAAGCAAACAAAAATAGATAGAGGAGGGATTTAGCATGTGAAAATATGTGAATTCAGACTTGTGAAAAAAAATAATTTATACTATTCAGTGAAGATATCTTTTCCCTCTGAAGGACTCTGTCCTATCAGGAAAGTGTATGTACAGGCAGGGTCATGCTCTCCCTGTCACCCATGAATAACAAATCTCTGCCTAGAAAGCCATCCCAGGGGACAGCCTCATACTAAGGGTATTCCTCATAGGAAGCAGAAGGAAATGCTGGCTCAAGTGCAAAAGCAAAGTGCCAGCCACACTCAATTTTTGAGAAGCAAAACATGGAATGCCCCTCTCCTTTCTTTCCTGGGGTGCTCAGGTAGACAGACACTTCCACATGACCTTCAGAAATACATGAGTGGTGGGATTCATCTTTCAAAATTCCACTATAACCCAGGCCTTCTGTGTGCAACTCTCCTACACTGACTTGGGAGCCTGAGAATTTTTCATGCTTGGAACAAAGTCCCATCTTTGGGGACCTTTAAGGTATTTGCAATTTTATCATTATGTTTTTATTCAGTCCCATCCTGAGGTTTAGTTCTGCATCTGAAGGAAAAAGCAAATATTATTGTTCTTAATACTCTTCCTACAGCCTTCCTCCTGCCTCTGCTTATCTCCCTGTGCTGCCCTGTCCCCTCCATCTGAGCCAGCCCAGCTCCTCCAGCCCATCCCCAGCACCAACTCTCCCAGTGGGATATTTCAGGCAAACTGTGTGTCTTTCTCATAAAGTGAAGACAACTGAATATCTACATGTGTATCCATCAGACAATTTATGGTCAAGCCTGAAATGCTGCTGCCAGCTTCCAGCTGTGACTTTTGGCTTGTTTTAACTCCCTGTCTCCATCCCTACCACTGAAAATTAATTTAATACTAGAAGGACTTGGTGCTGGGGCCTCAGTGCTGTGCTGGGTTTTTGTACAGACAGTAAAGGGAATCGTTTCAAGTGTTCACTCCCCACATTTGACTACACCCATTTTCTGAGGAGTTTCAGGTTCTCCTCTTCTTCGGGTTAATGGTGTGGAAATTGTGACAGTATTTTCCAATATTTTTATGCAGGTTCTCCATGAGTTTAGTTTCACACTATTTTTTAGAACGATGTTTGGGAGGAGGGAGAAGGTGGGGTTCACTATTTTTTCTGACTTCTGTGAGGGCTTTCCTTGGGGTGGGAGAATGGGAATTAGAGAGTTGTCTGACCTCATTGTCTGACCTGGCACTGTTTGTCTTCCCAAAATGAAAGGAGTCATATCCAACCGAGAGAAATTTCTTAGTTGAGACAATGGGAAGCTTCATTTCATCTTTAGCATGTCCAAAGGCTCTCCCTGATTAAAACCTGCTTAAGGAGAAAACAGGTAAGGGGATAAACAGTTCTACAAAACTGTCCCTTTTCTCCTTTTGCCCTGAATACCTACTATTTACATTTTTTTGCCTGAATACTTTTGCTTTCTATATACAAAAGACCCCCAAAGACTGAATTGTTTGTGGAAAGCTCTCTTTGCTGTAAATTGGTTTTGGCTGACAATATTTTGGCAAGGACAAATCTCAATCCTCAACAGATTTCAGAGCTATGCCTTTTAGGCGAAAATTTAGTGTCAAAAGAAGTTGGACCCCTATCACTGTGTAGAAACTACCACAAATACATTCAAGCATTAGCTGAGAAAGCCATAGAAAAATAGAAATTGGGTGCTGATAAAAACAAAATTATTTTTTTCATTGGATATGCTTGTACTCAAGAAATGGACAGGCATGTCTTATGAAAAAAAAGTCAGAAACATTGGATTCTTAATGATCTTGAGAGAATACAGTCTAAACATCAGTAAAATCAGTGGAAGGACTCACAGAGGCTCCCAAAGGGCTACAAGTCAGGCCTATGAGGTGGCTGATCCAATGAGACTGACTGATTACAGATTTTGCAACTCCAAAATCTATAATCAAAACTAAGAAAAAAGTTTTAGAAGTTTCTTCTTAAATAGCCTATATTTCCCTCAAGGAATCCAGTGGTAAAACTCCTCGAGGGATGTAGTTAAGCCAAATGAACAGCATTTTAAACTCCTTGGCTGTACTGCAAAATCATTTTAATGGCTTTGTGCATGCTTTTCCATGAAATGGCTCCTCACAGTGATTTGTGTGGAATGTTTACAGTCTTGGGTATTACTCTTATCAGATAATTCACAATATCCTCACTTAAACAAGCAGACACAATCAAACTTGACAAGTCAAAGAAAGGAGTGCTGGCAGATGTGGAAAACACTGAACAGTGGGTGGAGATGTAAAATTTTCTAAATAAAACACCATGAATATCAGAGTATAGGATGTGATTTGATAGCAGATTCCTCAGGTTGGGCATTAAGATGGTATTATGCATTGTCGTACAATAAACTGTTCACACTGACTGGAAGAAGCACAAAGGACCCATGTGGCAGTAACAGAGCATTTTGCAATGAGACCAAACTTTAGAAAAATGTGGTTGGGCAACACGAGTGATGGAATTCTTCCCCTGCATTTTGCTTTTGTGTTTTGTTCTGTTACTATCTCTGGTGAGACGACGCTCTGAAATGCACATCTCGTTTTTCGGGATCCTCGCACATAAACATGATGCCAGATATGACTGCAATAATCTGGAGTTAGTGCTGCCTGCTTTAAGATCCTGGCAAGCAAGCACGTTCTACAACCCTAATTTCTGCAGGATCCCCTCCCACCCCTGAGGTACAGGCTGTCCTCACCCCCCGTGTGTGCGGGTGTGTTACCGGGTGCGTAAATCCCGGCAGCTGCAGCCGGAGCAGCTGCAGGGACACATGGGCTCTGTTTGTGTGTGGGAGGGGGTGAGTGTGGTTTCTGTGTGGCTGGAGGGCTTCCCTCTTGGAAATTCTGGGATTAATGACACATTAAACCCTCTCCAAGAGAGTGGATTGAACAGAGCAAAAGAAAGAAAAAAAAAAAAAGAATTGAAACAGGCAGGCAGGCTGATGGGCTTTTCCTGCAAAGTTGAAAGTTAACTTACAAGCAACTGCAGATGCATGGATAAAACCTACCTTGGACACTATGCAGCAGCACTTTCCTTTCCATCAGCATCTCCAACTTGTTGCTTACCTCTGTTGGATTCCCTTGCTGGCCATTAGTGCTGAGTCAGCCACGTTAGGTAAGGATTTTGTACTTTTTAATTATTTGACAGTCATTCAAGTGATGAGCTCATGTGTATTTTAAACTGAGATGCTCTTACTTAGATTTATTTTTGAATGTGGTTTGGAGTGACAGAGGGCTATTATTAGAAAGAGTCTCCAAAATAGAATGGAAGTAAGGTTAAAATAAACAACCAAGGTAATGAAGAAGGTCACAGTGATAGCCAAGCATGCTTGCAGCACATGATGTATTTGGATCATTACAGGACTTTCACTTTACTTTTTTACTTCTTTTTTATTTTTAAAGAAATTAAAGACCTATGAAAATTCTTACTTACTATTAGAAAAAAAATCAAACTACTTAAAAAGTGTATAAAATATTTTCCCATAAATGGAGTATGTGAAATAAACCATAAAAGAAAAAACACTTTAAAATAACAATCTATTCCTCTGGGAAAGAATTATATATACCATATATCAGAGCAACATTACAGATTAGTTAATTACACATATAATAATACACAGCTATACGGCCTCTGGCAATAAAAAATTCATGAGTAATTTCTCTACTACTGTACACAACAAATGTGAGGCTTGTTACGCTCTAGCACAGAGTTCGAAGAGGACACAGATTTTACATATGTGGCTTGTTTATACAGCTTTATTAGTTACCTGTAGGAATACATTGAGAATCATGTTAGACATTAGTTAACTAGTGAAAACAGAGTTAATAAAAGAAACTGAGAAAATCAGTCAGACAAATGCGCAGTGCTGTGAGTGATTATGGATTCAGCTTTGGCAAACTCCAGGGAGGCACTCCCCCTTAATGGAAAAATGTTGCAATATTTTACAAAATTTAATTCTAACAGAGTTCCAACTAGTCTTAACACTGATTGTCAGCCAGCACTCATTAGCTCTATGAAGATAAAACAATTTAAAGCCCTCTTCACTTGGATATCAGAGGGTCACCCAGAAAGTTCTGCAGGACTAAACACAAAGCAAATGACCTTATCGCCTTTGTTTTCAAACAATGCCTTTAATTTCTGAAACCTTTTGAAGGGTTGCCAGTTTTATGGAGGGTAGCAGCTATTTATCTATAGAACAAGCTTTTCATCAAGGGGAAACGACCTTTTAACTCGTAACTAAGTAACTGTATTTGCTACTGTATTTTTGTAACTGAAGGTAATATGTATAGACATTCTTATGAAACTGGGAATACAAAACAAGAATTAAGGAGTGCTGTCTCTTAGGTGATGCAGAAGGATTCATAAGGCTTGTTGTTGTGGGGGTTTTTTTGTAGTGTGAACTTGAAATAAATGAACCTGCTCAAAAAGTTTACATTCTGACAGATTGTGTTGTGACGTTATGAGGATATTAACTGTTTACTTTATGCTGTTTACTTTTGTACTCTAACAAACCTATTAATCCCATAAGAATTGAGTGGTGAATAAGGAATATCTGACCAAAGAGGTTTTTGCAGGTGCCTTGTTAAGAGGGAGAAGATGAAAAAGTCCTTTAAAGACCAAGAAAGAGCTTTATCATCTTCTGCAGTCTTATTTTCGGTAATGAACCTCCCTGTGACTGAGGACATTCTGAATATTTGGGCTTTTTACATGATTTCCTATGACTGAGAAACATGTTACCAACAACAACATCCGTAGCTGCTCTCTGGTAGAAGATTAAATAAAGCATCAGGGACAAAAGCAACTCAGTGAATCATAGATGTGGGAGGGCTGACACAAAACAGAGCTTGTCAGACTTTTCTCAGATGAAATTCTGTAAATAAGTCAATCAAAAGAAAAAGACAATAGATTTTTACAGGGGTATTTTAAACAAAAACATTTATCTTAGAATAGATAGTTGCTTGTAGCATCACCAGTGAGATGGAATTGCTTCCCATCCCCTCTGGAACCTTTTCATAATGTACAATTGAAAAAGTTTTTAATTTAGATATGAGTTTCCTGCAAAGGCATCCTTGAAGCTCACAAAATCCACTGGAGCTGAACTACAAGATGAAGCTACTACTGTATGTAGTAAAATCAGATACAATTAATTGTTTCTAAGTTCAGTCCTATGTGTTTCCCTCAACTCTGAAACACACAAGAAAATATTCAAGCATATACAGAGGTGAAGAAAGAGAAGAGAGAACATGGTGTCAGGGGAAGGTGAAGTGCCTACAGCCAGCATGGAAAGATAGTGTGTTCTCCAATGATCTGAATAGTTTAATTTGATTTAAGTAAGTAAATGAGAATGGTCTAGCATGGCAAAAATCACTCAGTATGTCTTGCAATTTTATAAGCCCTGGTCTTGCTTTCCATAGAAGAATGAAACGAAAATCAGAGTGTGTAATTTGCTTTGTATGCTACCCACAATCAACCCATGATCTCACTGAGAGCTTCTGCTGTAAAACTTGAGTACCAGGGACTGTCCAGGCTGAAAGCTGGACCTAGGGAAACATTTCCTCATAAGTATTTCAAAAGGAATAATTCAAACTATTCAGGACTTCTTCCACCTGCTTCAAGATGACAAACTCTCCCATCCCTTGGTCATACCTCAAACATGTCACTCAGGTCCTCAGCAACCCCCAGAGCCCCAGGGCTTCTTCCACCCTCAGGGTCCCCGAGAACAGTAGGAATGTGAGCAATCACAGGGAATCCCCAGCATCTGGCCTGGAAACAGCTTGCAGGGATCAAGCCCTCATGTCATGAGTGGGTTTGGTCAGGGACATTCCCATGCCTTTGGAAATGACACTGGGATTGCTCTGGTTCTGTGTCTTCACTCTGTGGAAAGCACAACAGACATAAACAAACAAAGAATACTCGGCTGAATGCTTTCCTATGGAAGTAACCCCAAGACTCTGTGGCCATGGCAAACAACTCCTAAAGAGAGAGGAACAACCTTTACAGTTTGCCTTCCAACATTATTTTTAATTATAAAAACTTGTTTATAGGTTAATATTCTATTTTCTCTTCTTTAAATTGTGTCAATATCAAATACTCCAATGACCCCATTGTCTGGAATTGTCACAGAATCACAGAACAGTTTTGGTTGGAAGGGACCTTAAAGATCACCTAGTTCCAACACCTCTCCCATGGGCAGGGATGCCACCCACTAGATCAGGTAACTGGCCCAAATTAAGCTAGTTTTTATTTTTTAAACTAAGATTGAAATCTGAATTTATTTGATTTTTTGATCTCAAAGTGAAGCAGACATTTTACAATGACTTCTGTTTGCTGGTAACTTTTTTGTTCCACTCTTTTTTTCACACGAAAAAGCACAACAGGGTTGTGCTTAATGCAGGGACAGTTCATTCATAAAGAAGTAAAAAACAGGAGCCGTTGCAGTCTGGGGGTGAGGGAACATCTTTCACCTTACAGTGAATGTGTTTGTGACTCTCCTGAGCTGTATCAGTCCATCACTGTCGGATTTTAGGGCTTTGAAATTTGTCAGAGAAGCATTTTTTCAGTCAAGCATTTGCCTTTTAATTTCTGATGAAAATTAATGATAGTTTTCAAAGTTATACCTGCTTAAAAAATAAGATTGGTGAAAGAGGGCTGCCTTTCACCTGCCTCTCTCAGGGATTTGCCTATTTCCTATTGACCTGACAAACATGTAAGCTGTTTGAACTTAACAGCTATTTATTACTCTGTGCTGTGCTAAAATTGAGGATCAATTTGTTAGACACTGCTCATAAGAGTATAGGACATTCATGGCCAAAATGTTTCCTTCAGTGTTCCGGTTCCTCAAAGTTATTTTGTCTCCAAATGCCAAATCTCAAGAAGTATTGTGCACATCCAAGTTCCTTCGCAATCGATAGGAACTGCGAGCAGTCAAGACAAATCAGTGTTTGTTCCTAAGGTGACAAGACAGATTTCTGCAGAGAGGAAGCATCATCATTTTGTTTTACAGATGGGATGGGGACGTGAAGAGGCTCAAGGTCATCCACAAAATCCTTTGGTGAAGCTGAGATCTGTGCCGAGGCCTCGTTAGTCACAACCCAGTCCCATTAACTGCAGCACAACTCATAACTGGAACAAAAGCCAATATAGAAAATTGAGTGTAATAAAAATCCTCAACCTCTCTCCATCTTCCTCATAAACTCTGAAGTCAAATGGCTACACACAAACTCAAGGGGACACAAAGTGGTTTTGGTGGATTTTAGACTGCTTAACATGTGGCCAATACTTGAAATTCCCCCCAGCTCCCCTTTGATTTCAATGGGAAATGATCCATTCACTTTCCAAAATGCTATGTCTTTATCATACAAATACAGAAGAAGAAAAGAAGGAAAAGCCAATCCTGCACTAGTTTCATTAGAGACAGAATTTCTTTTCTGATTGTTCCTACTTCTTCCTCAACCACTTCTGTAGCCTAATAAATTAATTCTGGTTTTGGAAATATCTTTCCTCCATCTTCTTTTTTTGTGATCTGGGCTGGCTCCTCCAAAAGGCTGGGAATATTGTGGAAGTACCATTTTGTTGGTATTTCACTGTGTTTGTGCTGTACTTCTTTGAAAAGTTTGTTTGAAAAAGCTCACAAGGCAGTCAGATTACTGCCTTGTCTGATTTTGTCTACAAGTTTGTTCCCTTGGATGGTTTGTTCTGACTTTTTGGCTACTTTCTCCCTGGGTCAAGTGTCTTTCTTGTCACCTCAGAGGCTGAAGTTTAGTGTTGGACATTGCTGATGCCCAATCCACTGTAGAAATGGATTTTGTCTTTAACAGTGTTGGCAGCATGTGTTATTTGCTTAATGACTGTTAAGTTTTCTTCAGAGATTATATTTTACCTTCAGTTATGACCTTTATTAATGTCATTGTGGCAGCTACACTATGTGTTTTGCCTTAGGTAGAGATTATTTATGGTGAAATTTGAAAAACATGGATTAGATTGAAGAATATTTTTATCTGACTTTGAAACACCAATAAACCCATGTGTTAGTGCATTCAGTTGTTTGTACAGCTTCTCTGGGAAGAGTTTTGTGTGTTAAGCTCTTAGGAGATTTACTTAATGAGAGTATGTACTCATTTGCTTCTTTCTGACACATCTTATTTTGATTACTCTGACGTCTATTACTTTGATTGCTGTGTTCACACTGCATGGCATCCACGGGGAGCCGCAAGGGAATATTCTACATATTGAAAGGAAAAAAAAAATTGATTGCCTAATATAGCTGAGGGATTGTAGCAGTCTGCTCTGCTCCTTTTGCAGGTTTTATATTAATTCATCGATTGAAACAGAGTTTACTTATTCCCCTACTTTTTTCACAAAGCAGCTTCCATGAGCTGGGTAGCAATTTATCTGCATACCACAGTAATGTAATGCATCTCCTGTGGTAGCTGGAGCATTTTACAACTCAACTGTCTCTTGACAGCTTTGTGTGTTGACTGTTTCAGTAAAGGCCCCCTCATATGGTGTCTCACTAATGCCTCATCAGCTCAGTAGCTCTTGAATTTTCCATGAACTGGTGGATACCCCAAATTTCCTCCTCCCTATGCTATTAAGAAAAAGCATAACATTTCCCATCCTGGACTCACAGTTTTACTTTCTCTCGGTTTTTTAAATGGCTGATCAAGTTATGTTCAATTTGCCTCAGAAGGCAGAAGTCTTGCAGAAAAAAAATTTAGGGGATGATACGAAGACAATAGTGTTCTCAGAAGTTCCTGAATAGCTCTATAATGACTTTAATGGTGAATGTGGAAGACTATTTTGGATCAGAACTAGACAATTCCTTTACAGAGAGGAACATATTTTATGTCAACACCTGCTTCCTTCTGATCTCCATTTAAAATTGTATTTTGCTGATGTTTGACTGTCATGTAAAGTTTTCATGAAATTTTATCTCACTGATTTTCTACAGACCTGTATGAAAAGCAAGAGAAGATAAAATTCAGCCAGTAGCTTATTTAATAGCTAAGCTAATGTTTTGTTATTCATAACTTCGTAATTAAAAATCTATTTAGAATTAACATTATTAAACTTCATTCATCAGATGTGTTATTTGTTGATCTGGCCCAGCTACCAGAACAGAGAGATCCACAAACATCTTTCAGAGATTACTTTAATCACCTTCTCTGTCCCTTTCCTCCAATTATTTACTTTACAATCAACTATGGGCATGCTATAAAACTAGTTGACTGTGACTCAGCCTCCCTCAATAACAGAGCATAGATACTTTGATTCACTCAGGCTACCTTTTCATCAGCTCTCTTCTTTTCTTAATGGACTAGAGAAAAAATATATATAAAAATTCCCTGAGCCATTTGCTCTGTTCTTCTATTAGATGTTAAGATTAGAGCTAGCAACAAAGACATAAACAGGGTGAAATCTAATTAATTCCTAGTTTCTCTTTTGCAAGAAATACAAGGAAAATTAAGAGAAGGCTATTTCCTACCCCATTGTACTTACAACTCATTCTTCAAGTGCTAAAATATGTGGACATTCCATTTTCTGAATGTGTATAAAGCAGAATAAAAACAAAGATAAAAGAAATCTATCCTTTTCCCTCAGCTACCCCATAATGACCCCAGAAGTTTTTGGCTCCAACAGAGTCTTCTAAGTGCCAGTGGGACTCAGACATCCACACCCCACAATATTCCTGAAGTATTTGGGCTTCTTTTCTCCTATAATATCCTTTAAAAGTCTCACTCATAATTATTGGATATATCAAACCTCCCATTTCAAATGATTTTCAGTCTTTTGTCTAGTCTTGTTGTTTCAGTTGATTTTGTAAAAGATTATTGTGAACAGGTATACTGAGAAAGCTGAAGTAGCTCACAGCATTCTCAGACTGGAGCAAAGTTGCATTTTGTTCATCCTGCCCTCCTTGCATGGAAGTACCAGTCATGACCTGGGGGTCAAAATCTGCCCAAACAGCAGCAGACAGGACTCATTTGTGCCCACACCCCATGTATCTCCCTGCAGAGCACCAGGGGTGTCCTGCCTACTGCAACATACCTCAGAGGAAGGAAGGTTTGGTATACCCTTAATGTATAATTGGCAAAGACTGTGACCACGTGGAAGCTCTCAGGCTTGGATTTGGAGGGATGAGGTTTAATCCCTGTCCCTGGCATGTGCTTGTGTGAGGGTATTAGGATTAAAGATACTGGTGTGCTTCAGGACACTGGATCCAGGTTGCAGACTATGATCCCAGCACAAGCTATACATCTTCCAGAAGAATTTTATAACTATTTTCTCCTCTTGGCATGATTCTTACCTTGCAATACAAATAGTTTTGACATAAATCATAAATTTACTGCCCACCCCCAGTCCTTTGCTTCTGCTTCACATTTTCCCAATAACTGATACCTTAGCCAGGAAAATCACCCACAGTCGTTCCTGCTGCCTCCTAATGTTTGCTATCCACTAATATTCATTTTTCTGTTTGCTATTACCTGTACTCTGCATGGGTGTGGAGACACTTTCTCTCATTAAAATGCCTCTGACAATATTATTCATCTGCTGTTTCCAAACAACTTCATCTTCTGTCTTAGGTCTGAGCTTGCAGCTTGTCTCCCGAGAATACCAAGCATCCTCATTAGGTGCTGGAAGGATGTGAGGGGAGCTGTACTTGGTCAGCCCCATGCTGCTGCCAAGGACTCTGGCACAGAAACACTCACAAGGACAAAAAACCTCTGGAATGAGGAAAAAGCATCTTTACTGCTCAGAAAAACTGGTGGCAGAGACTCTAAATACTACTTGTATACACAATGATTAGCTGGAAAAGGAGCTGTCTCCCAAAGTTTGGGGTTTGTGCTGGCATCAGATTATTTTTTTTATGACCCTTAAACAGATAACTTCATGTTTCTTTCAATGTGGCTAAATGGAGTATAAAACTAAAACGTTGCAATCCTGTAAAGGGCAGCACAGGTGGCCACGTGTGTACGTAAGCACAGGAAGCATCACTTTGGCCACCACAGTTATCACTGCTTCATGTAATTATTCCTGCAATTAGTGCTGCAGAAAAGCTGTGAGAAAAATTAGGGTGGTACCAAAAAATTCACCACACAAATCCACCCAGTGCACTGGATTTTTGCCTCTGAATTCCATCACTGCTGTTACAACCCATCTCCTCACTCTGATTATCCACATAACAGTTTATAGATTATATGACTTCCCAAAGATATCCTACTCCACGTTGAGTAACTGCTGTTGATCCACACAGGAAGGTTTTCTTCTCTCTGATTGCTTTAACAATTGAAAACAATTAAAAATTTACTTTTCCACTGAGATATAACCAGAAAAAAACCCAAAGTGCTAACTGATATTCTGGTATTTTGTTAATCACTACTGACAGGAAAGATGTTGTGCTTTAGGACAGTGGAGCCAGATCAATCTCTTCTGTCACAGACAAGTGCCCTCAGAACTGGTCTATCGATTATGCCAGGTAGAATATCTTTAGATCTCTTATTTGAACTGTTTCACTTTCTATTAGCAATTAAATACATCTTGAAATGAGGGGTTCAGTGTCAGTGCCATGCATTCATCCCCTGTAAAGGTATAAATACCTGTGATGGACAGCAGCTTCATTCACTCTATGGCATAATGTATACATGTTATTTATAAAAAATAAAAATAAAGGAATTCCAGTACAGTTAGATGAGTAGATGATCATTCAATTGGTCAATACACATTATTTTGGTCAAAACCTTATGTTCCAGAGCACAAGCCTCCAAATTTCTCCCCTCCTAATACAAAACCTGCACCAACAAAGGAATACAGGTCTTCTCAAAACTTTCAAATTTCTGTGAAAAGTTTCATTTACAGCATATAAAATAATCAACACTCAAAATTCCTGACCAGCTCTAACCCCAGTATACATTTTTTAGAAGCACAAACAAGCTGAATAAAGGGGGCAGTAAATTCCAGTATCAGTAATGATGCTTGTTTATGAGTCCCCAACAATGTGTAAGGGAGTGATTTATGTTAATTTGTGCTTGGGAAACAATGTCCTAATACACTGATTTTCAAGTGTTCTTTTAATCAAAGATCCTTTTCTTTCAAAAGAAAGCCATGGAGTGTCCTGTATCCCTTATTGTTTTATTCTTAAGGGAGGCCATTAGGGATATTTTGCATAAAGAAAAGAGGATAAAGTGAAATTAGTTTTTTATTTACAAAAATCATCGTTTTACTAAAGGCAAGGGACTCCTTAATTTTTGAGATACTGATAAAGGCCCTGGAGCCTGGGTAGGAGGTAGCCATAGGCACACAGCCAAACAGGGCTATATGGTTATCATTGAGTAAATTCTGTGTGAAGAGCTGGATGCTCTTTGCTTCATGAACTGAAATCTGACATCTTAAGAGCCCTCACAAGTTAAATAATATTTCAGCCTCTAAGATATGCTTGAAAACACCCATTCTCTATTATCAGATGGTTTGAGCAAGGTACTGGCAATATATTCCCTACATACAGTGCAGGCAACTGGTGGTGAGAAAGGCTGTTCTGGATCTTACTCTGTACTCATATCCAATAACTTCCTCAAGGCCACGAGCTTATTTCTGCTCTTTAAAGCCACCTTCATTTCTTAAAGTGTTGCCTAGCACTAAAGTGCTCTGTTAAGCTGCTGCCATGTTTTTCCATTCTGGTAGAAATTATTGTTCTATATAGTTTGATTTTAAGAGTGCCTTTTGGCATCCATTTGGGGAAAAGGCACTACATAAAAGCAAAATCAATACGAGAGACAGTTATATTTCCTGGGTTTTTTCATTAGCTATAAAATATATACATTCAAGAAGGGAGGGGGGAAGAATATCAGTTCTACCCAAACTGAAAGAGGACAAGACAAAGCAAGACTATGCATAAATGTGCACTGGCAGGAGCATGGACTGTGCAGGTTGCTGGGCACAGGCAGGTCTCTGATCTCACTATGCACAAACAACCCCACAAGAAATTGGCCTGTGCCTGTGACAGGCATCAAGCAACTGCCAAAATGCAGAAATATATGTATTTTAGTAAGTGATGTGTTTCTTGACTTGTTCTCACTTTTTGTTAAAGCCAAACTGACTATTAGCTAAACACAGGAAAATTTGCCTTTGCTCAGTACTAAGAATGAATAAAAGAATAAAACAGTGCTGAGCCAAATTCTTCCTCAAATCCCCACTGAACTCCACCTATGCTACCTTTGCTCTTTTTTCCCAAAGTATACCAAAATATTCTTCTTTGTATCTGAGAAAACCATCCTTTCAAGCATCCTTGGATAAATTCCTCATCACCTCATGTGATATATTTTCTAGGATTTGCAAGCATAGAACTGGAACAAATTCTGAAAAAGCTGTAACTGATATCTCTACAATTATGAGCTTAAAGATATAGCACTAAATTTTTACCCAAACCAAGTTATTATACTGCTTTTTTTAAAGCCCAGCTGAAAAATTAAAATTCAGACTGCTATATTAGCTGGTATTCTGACACAGGTTACCAAACCAGAAAGGCAAGCACCTTATTTTAACTTGGAGTAAAATTTCAAATCACAGTGTCTATTCAGTATCAGCATGCAATTATGGGAGTGAGAAATTGCACATAAGCTTTTTTTTTTTTTTCTTTTTAACATGGGCCTTCTATAATGACATTTTCATTAGCAGGAAATACCTGTTGTCTGTAGAAAAATAATTTGTCCTGGTTTTTGAAAACTAAATTATCCCCTCTAAAAGATTAGCTGAAAAGCACTATATAAATTCATAAGCATTCCAGATTAAATAACAAAGTTTTGCTTCTTTCTGGTGACCCCTAGTGATGCATTTTGTGAGAGAGTTCAAGAGTAAACCCAACAACTTATTTATTTCTGAAACGCAGATAAGGCATCTGGAAGATTTTATCTATGTGATTTTTTTTTCCACTAGCCCATAATTCAGAGATCTGGGAAATAAAGGCCCAGAAAACTTATCAGCGTGCAGTTGTTGATTTGAAACCCAAGTGAAGCTGTGGAGAAAAACTTGCAAGCCAGCAGTGACAGTACCAAGTAGAAGAGCCTTTGTAGGACAGTCACTGCCTAAAATCAGCCTCTTGGGCTTAAGGTACCACTTACATGACGTGCTTACCATCCAGAAGCTTTACACACATCTCTTCACGTTTGCCCTTTTGCCTCATACTCTCAGTTTTGTTATTCACAGTAACTCCCTTCCTGTTTTGGCTTCTCTTTGGCCTCTCAGTGAGGTAAGACGGAGAAACAAACCAGAACTGGGAGTCAAAACGACAGAAAAAGCAGCCATTAAGAAGAATTTAATTTTTATCATCATGGTTGTGTGGCATACAGATCAAAACTCATTTCAAACTCGCTTCATGAAGGTGCATCAGAAGGGTGTCTCTCTCCCTGTCGGCCAGACCATTCTATCCTATGACTGTGAGGTGTAGCTTGTTGAACATGTTATCCCATCATGAGAGAGTGCTCCTTGCTGTTCACACCCTGCTGCATTACAGGAAAGGTTTGAATTAAAACAAACAAGCCTCCAGCTATCACTGCCCAGCCTCTGCCATCGCACACTACATCTCATACAAACAAGAGACATTTGTCTGCCTGATTCATTCCGCTTGAGTCAGGAATTGTAACAGGATGTTTTGGTGCTGTCGTGCCATCTATACCCATCCTAGGACCCTGCTTCCCTCTCACCCTGCCCGGAGCCCACCCCATCTCAACATCTGCTGTTCCCCATACCCAGCTCCTGATCAGTCTTTTCTGGGCATCGACTGGAGCTTGGATGTTTTGTCTTCCCCAGAACCCTTGTTCCAGAGGAAAAGGGTGGGAAAGCATTTCTTATTCATCTCTCTACTTGTTGTAGCATGGCAGAAGTTGATGATTTTATCAGTCCTTTTACATGCTTCAGTATTCTGCTCAAACAGTTGAGTTCATTTATACTAAATAAAATGGAAGAGTGTGTCTAATTTTTAACACAGGGATCTCATGTTATGAACATTGTTATACCATGTTAAATTCAAGACCCTTGGTCCTGTCCAGCTCCTCTGATTTTCACTGGGGATAGAACAGAGAGCAGCTTGGCTCATTTGTGCATTGTAACAGCTGTCCTCAAACCCATTTTCCTTAAAAAAACCCATTGTGACCAGCATTACATATCACAGACTCCCCTTTGCATACTTTTTCATTTTTTCCTCCTAAATTAAACTATTGAGAAAATAACATTCACCATCCTAATATTTGTATTACTAATGTGAGGATAGGCAAGAAAATTTCCCTTCTGTTTTTATAGCAGAAAGATTTATTGCAGGTTGCTAAACAGTGGAGTGATTAAGTCATATTAAAGACGTATTTAAGAAAAGTGATTTCTGTCTTCTGAAGTTTTAAACTTGGTTCAAGAACACATCTTGATTTTGAAAGCGACAATATTTCTTCACAGTAGTGCAAATATTTCTGTCCTTCATCAGTGGGTCACAATGAAGTCAATAAAATATGCACACAAGAAATGCAAGCAGCATTTGGCTCAATATAAAGATTGATAATGTAACCACCTAAAAAACCTGCTTTTTATTATCATAAGACTCTCCTCATTTTTTTATAGCTTTCATTGAGCAAAACAATCCATCATACTTGAACTTCATCCACGTTCCTGAAGCCAACAGTTTGCACGAGTCAATTTTTAATTATGATATTTTTATAAAACCTACAATTTATTTCCTGATTTTGTAAAACACTTTAAACAGCAAGTCATCGATATAAATTATGTAAATCTCAAGTGACCCCAAAGCCATTAATCTGACTGGATTTCACAGCAAAGCATAATACAGCATAACTTACTGGCTCTCCATCTGATACCCCAGAGCAGCAAAGATGGGGCCAGCAGTGAGGAACAGTGGGAAATCTCCATTTTGCTCTAGATTATGGTGATTTTTAACCTTTTAAATAAAATGCCTATTGTGCTTAGAATCCCTGTTGCACTCTCACATTTAGGGCCAAAGGAAAATGGGTCTTTTAACTCTGAAAAAGAGAATAAAAGGTTCTCATCCATGGTATTGTACAAAGAGCAGTGAACCCCTACTCCAAAATATTGAGCTTTACACTCAGCCTGATGGTGAACTTGTCCCTATCCCATTCCTACAGCAAATCACAGCAAATCCTATTAGCAACAGAAGGGAATCTGTCCAGGAGGGTTGAGAGCAGAAATGGCCCATTGGTAGCAGCTGGTTTCCAAAATGGCTTTCTGCTTTGAAGGGGAAAAAAAAAAATCCATTGTGCCAAACCCCTTCCTCGTGGCTTTTTAGTGCTACAGGCCAAAGGCTGCAGAGCTGCTAGAAAGGTGACTCCCCCAACCTGTGTGAAGCACAAACTCCCCCTTCTCCTTCCTATCTCCTGTTACTGCTCCTTTCCCAGGGTCCGCCCTTGCCGAGGGCTCCTGCAGCCTGCCAGGCAATCTCACCTCTCCAGACCCAACACCTGCTTCTCTCATTTAAGACAGTTTTTGTGTGTGCCTCCTTTTAAAACCTCTTTTTTGGTTTTCCAGCTGTTCTCCCTTTTGGTGGCCACCTCAGTCCTTTCCAGCTGCTATCTCTCTCGGCACAGCTGTGCTGGCTTCATCCTCCTCTGCTGGCAGCAGCCCCCTGCCTTCCCTTCCTTTGTGTTCATGGACATCACTTGCATCCTTGTGGACTTAATGCTATTAAAATAGCAGTGAAGTATGTAAAGGATAAGAACACAGCACAGGGATGAATGAGGATTACTTTTTGCTCATGCACAGGAGAGAGAAACACAGGATTTAGCCTGTATTTTTCAATTAACAGAGTATTTTTCTGTGTATCAATTTTTAGTTCTTTTAAAAGTAGGATGCAGTTATTGTCTCAGTCTACATGAACTAGCATCACCCAGGTTCCTGTAGACAAAGAGAAGAGGAACTATTGGAAGGCAAAGTATCCTGGCTGTTACACCTTTCCAGCTTCTCTTGCTTTCAGTGCCTTTCCTTTCACTTTATGAAAGTCTTTGCAGGAGACCAGCAGGTGAGAGGGAACAACTGCAGCACTTTAGGATGTTTGCTAAAATGTAGTGACAGAGTAGAGCACGATGGGTTAAGAAAAAAAAAGAAAAATCCAATGGCTTTTTTACTTTTCCTAGGGGACAATTCCCACACACTCCATTCTTTTTTCAACCACTTGAAATGGTTTCTCTTCCTATTTACAGAGTAAGATATACAGCCTGTACTTCAGTTCATATTTTTTGAAGTTCAGATGCTCTTCTCCATATTAAAACATCTCACTGGCAAATGCATATCCTTATTTATACTTCTTATATTAACCCAGTTACATGGTGGCTATAAAATTCCATAATAAGAAATAAGAGCTCTCATTGCACATTCACAAAACCCTCCAAAGAACAGAGGAAGAACAGGTCATAAGTCTCGTAAATCTAACTCAATTTATTCCCAGCAAGAGTCTACAAATCAAACATTTTTATAATCCAGGATATTTATGATAAAATGGTGAATGTATAAACCTCCCCCAATGGTAATTCAATAATTAATGAGAAAATAACAAAATAGATAACAAGTTTCAAAATTTTTGCATCAAAAAAGTGAAATATTATAAACAATAATGTGGCCTATAAGCATTCAATCAAATCTGCAGTGAGAGAGGGCAAGAATAATATTTCAAAACTTTCAGAGGTCTCTCATCCCCCGATCCAGAACATTCCAGTTTTGCTGCTGCAGCAGCTGCAGTAATATGCAGATATTTTCCTTTCATCAAATATTCCCAAGTAAGTTGGGGGGTAGATTCCAGGCATCATGTGCATTTTCGGTCTCTGGGAGGATTTTCAGGTATTATATCCACAAGAGAAAGGGGGTGGTATGACAGACCTCTCCGTTCCAGTCCGTCTGAGAAGATGGACTGGAAAGAGGATTTGGCAAATGCCACCATGCAGAGCTCTCTCAGTCACATGATAAAAGCCCCTCCTGTACAAATTGTACAATTGCTCTTGCTCATTCTAAGTTCCTTGCTACAGAGGCAGCTATCTAATCCATCTCGTAAAAAGAGCTATTTTGCTTTAATCACCTAGGTCTTTACCTTTCAAAAAGTAGAAATTCCCTATTTTCCACCCCAAATATGTTCGTAGATGTTGCTTTTAAGCAGATGTTATCACAACATTCTCCCTTAGCCTGGAGTTCCCTTCCCTGCTTTGTGCATATCAGCTACACAAAGTGCATCCTCATCTCCGTTTTGCTAGGCTAAGCAAATTAGTTTTAATCTGTACTTTAAAAGCAAACTCTTTACTCTCCTGATTATCCTAATAGTCATTCCTTCTGCTTGCTCAAATCAGAACACGTACACAGGGATCCAAAAGAGCTCTGTACAGTGGCACTAATTTATCGGCTGCTCTACTGTATTTTCAGCACTGAAAGCAGCTTTTCATATTGCAGTGGAAACAGTCACCTTGTGATCAGATAGTATATCCTTCTTTTATTGACCCAATTCTATTGTTAAATCTTGGGCTTGCTAATGTACTGCTCTGCCCTGGAAGTGCTCAAGTCTCATTTGTATGTGAACAGGACTTAAAAGGGTTTTTGGAGATAATTCTAGATAACAGTATATAAGACCTATGCATACTCAATTCAATGGTATTTGTGAGAAAAAGGAGGGAAACGAATGTGCAGCAACAAAGGAAATTCTGTGACTCAGCTAGAAAAGTAAAAAGCAGGAACCCAGTAAATATCAGTCTTTAGGGATAATAGCTTTCAGCATTCAGCTATTCTTCACCAGCTCCTTATCTAAAGCCTCTGTGACACAAGCTGAGGAGAGAGAATTCAACCCACCAGAGCCTCACAGGAGAAAGGGATGTACACTCTGCACCCACTTTTCAGCCATTTAGGAATAATACATGCTTTTTGTTGATAATTTAGATTAGAAATCAAGCTATCAGGACTTTCCTGCCTGGAAGGAAAGTTCTGGTTTACAGTATTTCTGCTCATGGAACCTCTTTCTCCTGTTTAAAATTGTTAAAGTGCATGTCAAGGTCAATTTTCTGTCAGTGGCCAACAATGCAAAATTTGTGCTTGCGTGACTTTGTGTGATTACAAAATCCTCTTGTTGGTCTCAGGAATTCCGACAGAAACGATTATTTCTGCCTTGCTCTTTCCCATTTAAGTTGTGAAACACTCCACAAAATGTAAATGTAAATGCAGATCCTCCTGCTTCCTGCCTGACAGCAACTGGTAAAACTGATGGGGAATCTCTTCACAGCTCTGCCTTTTTTTTTTTGTCTCAGGCATCCTGGTGAGTCTATCTTCCTCTAGGAAAGATAAGACATCCAGCCTGTCTTGTTAAAAATCAGCTTAGGGAGTAACACTCAGCAGTGCCAAAGCTCATGAGAATTTTCTGCCACAGCCTACCAGAAGAACATGCCATCTACACATCTAGAAGGGACAAATCCTACCTCATTCTTCACTATTCAGGAGGGATTTTATTAAAAAAGAAGGTGCTTCATGGGGCTTGAAGCAGCAGGACAGAAATCCCATAGCCTGGGTGGCCTTGGCGGCCACCGCAGCCCCCTACAATTTGCTGTGCATGAAATTGGACAAAACATAAACATGTTGGAATCAAACAGCCTTTTTCTAGAGTGAATTAGATAACAATTTTATTCAAGACTTGTAGGAGAAGATTACTTACTGCTGTCTGGTGTCTGCAGAGAGCCACAGTCTCATCTCAGACTAATGATGCTCTGGCATTCACGCTTTATTTCAGTCCTCAGCAAGCACTCACAATTAACATAAAAAGGGTACTACTTACGCATTAGTTTCTGTATTTGACTTGAAGATGCAGATGAATAATACTAAATAAACATTAACTGTTAGACTGTGGGACTTAATATGTTTTTGGAAACAGGCGATGGAAGTTTTAATTGCACACAGAAAGATTTCGAGATCATTGAGATCACTTCCATCTGACACTAATGACTATGGTTTCCCAAATCAAAGCCCAGAATTTACAGCCAGGCTCAGCACCCATTTTGCTTAGATCCTCTCTTACGAGCAGTAATGGCCGCTAATGAAACAGCCAAAAGCCCAGGTGGCTCTCCTGAAAATGTACATTTTAGAGCCTTGAGACCTGATCCCGCAGCTGCCAGCTTCACCCTGGGAAAGCCATTAGCATCTGGCTTCACGTCTAGAAAAAGAAAACGAAATATGTTGCATTTTCACAGCCATCAATCAGCAGATGCATTGCCAGGAAAGCTTCATAATGATGTAGATATTGCCAATTGACTTTGCAAAAAAACCGTACTTTTCAGGGGGAAAACATGTAGGCAAAGCCCAACAGAAGATCTCAGCATACACTTGTGTGCATGTGATAGACTTTTGTTTCTTATTCAGAGGGGAGGGGACTGATATGAGAAAGCACCTCCCTTGACAGAGGTTCCACCGTTCACCCTTGTCCCAAAGGGTGGCAGCAAGAGGGCACATTCCCTGCACCCCCCAGCACCACCTCCCAGGACCTGTGGCAGGGGGCTTGTCCCCAGCCTTACCTCATTAGATGAGCGGCTGTGCTTGCCCTGCTGAGCTTTCTGTTACTCTTTGGAGAAGAAAGTTGTAAGAGCAGAAGACCTTGAAATGAAAAAAAAAAAAACAAAAAAAAGTTGGAATCCTCAGAGTTACATAATGATGCAAGCAAATGTGGTGGAGAGAAATACAAAAGCACTAACGAACTAATGTTACTTTTGGGGTTTGGTTGGTTTCTTCCTTAATGTTCCGCAAAATGGCTGAAAATTATCAGCAGCATCACTGCTCTTAAATGTTGTATTTCCAAAGATTTTGCTGCTTTTAGACCTTTTTATTATCTTTACCGTCTTCCTGAGAGAGATACTGAAATGTCTGGCATGACTCACGCTGTGAGCAATCCCTCTGTGAGAACTGAATGAAAACAGGCTGATAACAAGGGTGATTTCATTAAAAGAGCCCAGCCAGGTGACTGGTTACATGGGACGTTATTGAAATTATGCATGCAGAACTCTAACACTGTCATATTGTTTTAGATCATGTTTTCCATGGTGCAGGAGAAAGTACCTTTGTCAGTTCAGTGGAGAAAGGTTGGAGATGATTGAAGTAAAACAGCAGGAGGAGGCTGATATGATTAAGTCACATAGCCAACTGCCCATGTATAACACAGTAATGGAGGTGAAAGTAGAGGGCAAACTAAAATTAAGTCAAAAGGACACAGGAGACAAAAGGCTACACATACAGGACATGGAGAAGATGTACAATGAGCTGACTTGTACAGCAGGCAGAGTGCAAAATTTTCATGCCCCAAATTCAGATAATTCCTGTTAATATTGATGTGAACACTGTACTAACCAGTGCTGGAATGGACAGTCTGTTTTATGAGCATGCATGAAGAAAAGCATGTTTAATTAATTTTACAGTAGTGGGCAGAAAGGTCAGATGACAGCCTGTGAGTCAAATCCCCAGCAGCCAGACTGGACAACAGAACAAAAAAAAAAAAAAGTATCTGGGACAAAACCAAGGTCAAACCTGGACTCACTATGGTGATTGTTCACACCTCTTCAGCAGAAAATAAGGTCTTAATTTTGCTGCAAGCCACAAGGTAAGTATACCCTTATTGAAGAAAATCTCAGTTGCTACAAAGACAACATAGCCTACTTTAATTTGTTGCCTCTGAGTAGAACAAGACACAAATCACAAAACAGATGGTCATATGAGCTATGGGGTAGCCAGGGTATCAGCACTGTAGTGCTCTCCAAGGAAGAAACAATCCATAAAGAGTCATTACAAACTTCTGCAGTTTGGTGCAGAGACTGCTGGGGTTCACATCACATCAGGGTGTCGTTTGGTCCCCAGCAAACTCAAGGAAATATGTTGAGTGAACAGAAAGCTGGCAAAGATGACTTGCTGGTCACCTTTATAAGGTGCCATTCAGAGTTTCATGGTGCTGTTTTGGCCTGAGGCCTGACTTCATTGCAGAATGAACTCCATTTACAATTCACATCGTTGCACATGCTCACAAAGAGTTGTGCAAGTCACATGTACCACTTCCAAATGTTCCCAGAAGACAGCAGGACTGCCTGGTACAATCATACAATCATCAGACACTACAGCAGTAGAAATTTCTATAAATGTATGTAATCACTAAGAGAGTATTGTTCTGTCCCCCTATGGATAAGGAACTGCAAAAGCAGAGAACAGTAACAGTGCAAGTTACAATCCCAGACAGAAGTGAAAGATCTAACTTCTTCCAAGGCAAGGAAGCATTCAGTGCCTTGAAGAACCTGACAGGACACTACCCAGCACTGGGGCCAGAGCAAATATTTCACTTTCCATCTATCAGCACACAAAGGTATGATGGGAAGCTCACTGATTTCCTCAAGGAGTGGTGCTTCCTTCAGTGCCCAGAATAGATGGCACTCCGTGACAGAGCAGTGAGCCACTATTTCATGTCATTCTTACTTGTGAGCGTGTGGCTTTAATGCATGTATTGCTCAAAGTAGCAAATCCCATCTTGGAAGTGCCATTTGTTTCCTGATAGGCTTTTTCCTTCTTTATTATACTAACTGGGTGCTTAATTTGCAGTCATTAATTTACTTTCACAGCCTTTGTGGGGTATAGGGCAAATAATATCAATGTTATCAAGGCAAAGGAAAGTAGAGCAGGTAAAATGACATAGGAATACAGATGCAGTTGCTTCTTTGTTGCTTCTTTCTTCTCAGAGACATTTCATTACAATCAGATATTTAGCACAGCTAATTTCAAAATGGTAATAGGAACACAAGGTACAAAAAAAGGAAAGAGCTAAAAATGGATATATCCAGGTTGTCAGTAACTGCTGAATCCACCTTGAGTAACAGGCAAGTCATTATTTGAATCATTAAAAGTTGCCTTCAAAAACTGAGGAAGAACCTCTGAGATCCAAAGGGCAAAAACAGAGGCAAAAATCTGGTGGTTAACAAAAAAAAAAAAAAAAAAAAAAGGATGTTAGGATGTTTTGAGAACCCACAAACCAACCAGACTGCCTTCCATGCAGGTTCCTAATGATCTGCAACTTGCAGAATTATTAGGAAAAATTAAGAATGAAATTTGTTACTGAGGGTAGTGCACATAAAGCACAGCAACTCATTAGACCTGTGCACATGGAACTGAGAGGCCACAGCTGGAGTACTGTGAATAATTTTGATCATCCTCCTGAAATAAAGCTGGATGAATTATAGGCAGTTCAGAAACGGAGCAGAAATGCTAACTAGGAGCTTGGAAACATGACCTAAAAGGAAAGTAAAAAAAGGTATAGGCTTACCTTAGAGAAGAGAGCATTGAAAGGGGATGTATTTAGTCTTCTATTATGGGGAGCAGAGAAGGCAGCAGTTGCCTATTCTCCATATCCACAGATAGTAGAGAAAGAAGAATTTAGCCATGAGTTAAGTGGTGAAACACCACTGGGGAAATCAGTGTCAACAAAACTCCCTTGACCTGGAGCTAGAAAGAGACAGGTAAACCCCCCAGGTGCATAGCTTAGCAAGATTAAATCCTATCTCAGAAAAGGTGAAAATTAGGTGATTGTAAAAAGCTAGTGTGGATTATTATGAGCCAATTGCACCACATGAGTCAATTTTCTTCTCTTACACCATTACTTGTCTAGCGAGTAAGAGGCAACTGTGAGGTTTGGTATATCCTGTCTTCAACAACATTTCCAGGACAACAAGTTAATGGTTGCAGAGACAGGGAAATGGGGCTGAAAGTGTCCCAGCTGCTGAGGTGTCTGAACTCTGAACCCAAAGCAGAGCCAGGCACGGAGCTGCTCTTCCCTTTCATGAAAAGTACAGAGAGTTTTTTTCCATTCTTTCATACTGCAATGAAACAAAATTCCTTTGAAATGTTTAGTAAAAGCACTTAGAAAAAGAGTGAAAGGAGAAAGATCCCCTTTTCCTTCCCCTCTCTCCCCACCCCAACCCCCTAATAGCTATCAGCCCAGGAGACAGTGACATTAATTTGGGAAATTTTGCTCGGGAAGACCCAGAGCAGAGCCCAAGCCTCTCATTTTGTGGTTTCTCATGTGCTTTGATTATTCCAAAGTGCAGAGTTTTCTCCCTTTTCTTTTCTCCCTTTCTTCCCTCCAGCAATTCTGCACTAAGAAATCACACAATGAAAACTTCAATGGAAAAATACACACTGTGAAAATCTCAGCTGTGGTGAGTCAACATTTTCCAACGGAGGAATTTTTCATCAGAAAGCTCACAGCCGGCTCCAACATCGAGATTTCAGGAGCAGCTGAGCTTTAAGTGCCTCATATTTCTGCATATCGGGGTCGTCAGTCAGGCACCCAGAAAACAAGGAGCATAGAAGTAATGATCACCTCTGACATGGCTGGAGTGACTTATCCAGCACGACACAGGCCCCTGTGGCAGCCGTATCAATCACCTCCTTGGGGCAGCGTTCTCAGAGAACTTTTTTTTCTCCAAAACATCAATACCAGCTAACATTTTTTAAACACTGTCATCCATTTCAGTCAATCTTTTTCTTCATAATTTCAGTTTTGCTCTGTTGGGAAATTGGAGTGTATTTCATTGTGTGAAGTGTCAGGAGAACAACTGTGTCAAGGAATGACATCCTTTCCTTTGCCACCTATATTTGTTTGCTGGAGAAATATGTGGAGTAGCAAAGTGTTCACATACATCCCAGCAAGAGATTAACTGTTCTGATGCACCACCACAGCCTAAGCATCTCTTAGACATACTAGATAGTTTAACATTCAAAATCTCTGCGTGACCAGAGATCAGATTTTTAGGTAGCTTCATCTTCCTATCCAGCCTTCTACTTCTTTTTCCTTTCTTCATAATATTGGATTATTTAGATAAAATCTTAATGGGTGAAGCTACTTCTTGGCTAACTTCTCCATGCAATTGCCTTAGCCCACTTATATGCAATAATCTTGCAAAGAGCTTGTACTTTTCACTTTTATCAGCCAAAAAGCATACTGGAATTAACATATGGTATCTCACTCTATTTGCTTTCTACTGAATCCAAATACTCAGGGGCAAGTTGTTAGCAGGGAGAGAGTAAAACAAGCATGTAAAATCCATGCCAAGCACTAAATAAACAAGGGTGTGAACAAGCCCCTCTTGTTAGCAACAGGGGACTGCCTGGAGCCCTCTCCTCAGAGGGACCTGCAGATATTCCCCCAGGGCAGCACCTGAGGCCCAGAGAAAATTAATTTGCAAAGTTTTTAGGGAATTTCTGGGAGCTGCTCAGAGAGATAAGTTCTGCTTCAAAGCAATGCACTCTGCTAAGAGTGCAGACCAAGCCACTGTAGCATCTCTAGAGTTCACAAATGTTATCCCATGTGTGACAAATAGGACTGTATAATCCATGGTGTGTGTTGTTGAATGCAGGTGTATTACATGACTTTCCCCAGTCTTTCCTGCTCTATTTGCTTTGACCTTCTGTTGCACTGCCCAAATGTCCTGTAGTTCCTTGCTGCTGGCTCAGGTTAGATCTCAGGACAGCAGGGACAGACAGTCTGTTTTCCCCAGTGTGTTTCTCTTTTTATCCTTCTAGCAAGGTTTTGCCTTGTAGACTGGGATTTTTTTCCACCTGTCAGTGTAAGAGGGGACAACTCAGCTATAGTGTCAACTTTACTTGGGCCAGAAGAAGTGATTAATTGGTTTGTTTATTCTCTTTAATCTTGACACTGATTGTTAACAGGTTCAAATCCTGCTTGATCTGGCAGAAAAACATCAACTTTTGTTTTAGTTATTATACATACATATAGAGCTATCTTATAAAAGGGCTGAAAAACAGACTCTTCCTTATATATTGTGTGCACAAACATATGATCACATCTCAATTTTTTACGTCCCACTCTCATGGAAAAGGACATTTAGCTTAAAGACTATTTGCAGAGCCTTTTTCAAAGAGTTGGACTGCCATTTTGCATAGAATCACAGTCAAAATAACCTGGTGTTGTAAGAAATCTTTGAAAGGATTTTGGTGATGTGAAAATACTGCAAATTACTATTGCAAATGAGATTCAATCTGTATAAAAATCTATGTCATTCTTGGCATATACCCATGAAGTCTATGGACTATCCTGAGAAAAACTTTGCCTTGAAAGAGAAAAGGTCATTTTTCCTGTCTTAGAAGAGGATTTTAAACAGTGGGACACATTCCAAGAATAGGTCTGAAAAGAAAATATGAAAGCTGTAATCCTATGATCAGAGTGATAATGTTTTTTGGTCCCTGATTAAAGAGAAATATTCAGCTTTGATGTACTCCCTGTAGTCAAGGAGTCATAATGAATAAGTAACAAATATCAAGAAATTAGTTTGAGAGAAATACAGAAATTGACTGGTTCAGATGGCCACCTTGAGTCAGACCTACCCTGTATTATCCATATCAGTGACTGAGACTCTAATGGCAGATCAGATTTGCTGGCAACATGCACAAATCTGCTTTGTGGAGAAGAAGAATTGTAGCCTAAAAGGGTGCAAAATTGTAGGAAGGGCAGTTGTCTCTCAGGATGGATGAAGACTATGTCTTGTTGAGGAAATACGGAAAAATATTGCAGGAGACATGGACACAGAGTGCTTTGGAAGAGTATCTAGGGGAGTCATTCATTTATGTGGCTGTACATTACAGTATGGGAGATAAATCAGAATTAGACATCCTTGCTTGAGGTAGAAGGCAGGGAAATACTTCTGTTGTAGGACTGTCAAGAGACTGAAGCAGTCTCCTCGCCTCATCTTCCCATGCAGATGCTGCAGGAAGAGTTTAGAGATAAGAAGGATTATCACAAAAAACAGTAGTCTGACCCTCTTTTCAGCACAACTCATGCCAGCATGCCTTTGTGCTCCTCACACTGGATAATCAGGGTTGGGATGAGTGCCATGCCAAGGCATACTTCATTCTTCTGTACATTTATACCGTGTGCAGACACCACTTCCCTGATGCCAGAGCAGTCACAGCTATGCAACTTCCACCTTGTAACGTGATGGGGGTCTTGCAGGAAACCTTTGTTTTGGATTTGGCTGTGCCAAGGTCAGAATAAAAAGAATAAAACCTAAGAGCTCATCATACAAAGCAGTGCATGTGAATTGAAGCCTGTGGAGGCAGGGAAAACCCAATGCAGTGAGCACCCTGGGGAGCATGTTTCAGGTTAACAGAGGGTTAAAATGGCATTGGCAACACTTTTCTCCACATCAGCAAGATCCACCATCATTTCATTTGGAATCCGACAAACTATTTAGCCTGGAGAAAAGGAGGCATATTTTTCTGAAAGCTGAAATTTTTCCTTTCGATGTCTTTGCAAATGAAATGGCTCGATGCCTCCTGTTTCCAAGATATTTAATTTTAGGTTGAAGAGGAGTTTAGTCTGAATGTCAATATTATCAATCATTCTTTGTGATTTTAAAGATTCTATTTCTCTGGAAAAAATGGGAAGATTTCATTTTAGACTGAAATGAGTCACTTTTCCTCACTGGACCATCAAATTGGAAATCATCTACTTACTAAATTTTCCATGTGCCGGTAACATCTGTTCAACAGTGGCCTTTTTCAAAATTTACAGCAGCACAGCATTATAGCCATGTCTTTTTGTCCCTCCTACATGCAATCGTTTCCTTTCTGCTTTGCTCTGGGTGCTGTCTGTACTTATATTATTGCAGTAGAAAAATGTAGAACATTAGCATCTGTTAATCCTTTTATACCTCAGGTCTTCACATGTTTGTCCAACTCTGCTTTTCATTGTGCCTGCATGTCTCTGGAATAACCTCAAAATTCCAGATACAGCAAAATAACCCAAAGTGTATCCTGGCCCTGTGGTGCTGCTGGAAGGCTATTTTAGAATTAAGATAATTCAGTGGTTTAAGTATGTTTGCTGGATCCCTAGGAGCAAACTTTTACCCCACTTTGCAGGGATTTAGCCATTCAGTTGTTATTAATATCGAGCCATGCTGCTGAATCTACATGTTCTATAAGGAATAACCTAGTTTTGAGTGTCTTCCTTTACACTAGACAACTTTAAGCAATTAATAGAAAGGATGAAAGGAGACTTGACTTTAGCCTACAATTTTACAGTGGCATGACAGAGGAGGAATGAGAAGCTAAAGAATAGCTAGCAAAGATCTTCACAGTAAATTTGGACTCTGGCTTTTCTTTCACACCATGTTTGAAAGTATATGTTGGCTAAAAAAAGAGTCCTAAAATATTCTGATTTGGAAGGGAACCCAAAGGATCATTGAGAGAATTGAGAGATCATTGTAGAGTAGCCAAAAGGGTAAGTTTGTTTAAATAACATGGGGTGAGAGTCCAGTAAGGACATTTACCCATAATGTAGTGCAGAATAAAGTACCTGGCCAATCTCTAAAACAAAAAAATGCCTTATCCAAAGCAGTTCAGGTTTTATAGCCCATGAGGAGCAATTTCCTTTGCTGCACATGAGGACCAGACAGGCAGGAGGGCAGCAGCACCACAACCAGGAGGATGAGCAGGGAGATGCCTGAATTCCCTCAGTGAGACTGAAGCAGGGACAGCAGGTAAACCTTGCCCTTCTGAAACTTTGAGTCTATCTCACCCACTTCAGAAATCTCATCTGTGAAACCCTCTCCCACAGCTAAGTGCTTCCAACAGAAATTTTAGAGCTGAGGAAAAAAAAATAAAAAGAAATATTTTCCATCTCATTGCAGCTAATAAACAGAGCTTGGGCAAAGAAACTGGTTTTAATATCTCATTCCCTGGTTTCTACCCCACAGGTGTATCATGAGGCAGCAGAACATTTTGCTATCGGATTTGTAGGTTTTCTTGATGAAATCATGCATTGTATAAAACAGAATTGAATATGCATCAGTGCAAAGAAAAATTAAAGGAAGGAAAACATAATTGGAAGATGTTAAAGTTAGCATATTCTTATTTATAGTGAATAGTTAACAAAAGTACAAAAAGAGTGGTTTCAGTGGGAGGGGATCTGCCATGGAATAGCCAAGTGCTCAGGCCATTGCCCCAGCACATGGCAGTCGTGGTTTCAAGTCAGGGAGAATCAGCCAGCTCCAAACCTGCCCAGGAGGCTCAACCCCAGCAGATGATGCCCTCTAGTCACCCCCCTCCTCTCACCTGTTTTTTTGCTTTTTGTTATTCTTTTTCTGGGTCTATTCTGTGGACTGTGCTCCAAAGACATCCAGCGCCTCTCTGAGCATATCCACTGCTTGCAAACAATATTTATACAACTCAATTCAACATCAAGACTAAAAAAGGTTAATGTGATCCTCATTTCCAAATGCAGAAAGATGAACATTATGGGGGATAAAAAAAGACAAAGTGCTCTTGAGGTCACTTATGAATAAATGTGAACAGGTGTGGCACAGCAGCTTGTGGCACCACCACTTCTCAGTCTATCACAGGCAAACATCTTTTTATTAATGGGCTGATAGACATGTTATCCAAACCACGGGGTTAAAAACATCATTTCATTTCTATACTATTCCACCCACACAGTGGGTACTCTAAAAGAGGCGACAGTCACCCTTGCACATGGGACCATAGTGACTCATGCTCTATTTGGAGATGTAGGTCCACAGGGTGTCTTTTAAAGTGGCATTTGAAGTTTTAGTGGTAACTAAACCTTCTCTGAACTGGGTTAACAGTGGGGAAAAAAAACAAACAAAAAAACCCCTAAAAAACAGAAATAGAGCTGCCAGGCTTCCATGCTAAATTTTAGCTATTAGTGTGCTTGGCAGATGCCAGACAGATCTACCTGTACAAATCCTCTGTTCTCTAAACAACTCCTAGAATAGAATCACAGAATCATTAAGATTGGAAAAGATGTCCAAAATCATCAAGTCCAAACTTTGACCAATCACCATCTTGTCAACTAGACCGCGGCACTGAGTACCACGTCCAGTCAATTGCTGGACACCTCCAGCTATGGTGACTCCACCACCTCCCTGGGCAGTCCATTCCAATGCTTAACAACCCTTTCAGTGAATGAATTTTTCCTATGTCCAACCTGAACCTCCCCTGGCACAGCTTGAGGTTATGTCCTTTTACCATAAAACAACTCATAAAACACACCACAGAAGTGACCAAAGCCTGACATTCACCAGGTTTCTCCTAATCAAATTTTACAAGTTTAAAAAGCAACTCAGCAATGACTGAAAATTGCTAAATAATAAAGTAGCAAATGATAAATTGATTGCCTGCTGTTTCTTTGTGCACTAATTTGTGTTATGGCTTTCCAATCTGAAATTGCTTGACTAGATTTTTGCCGATTGTTTTTTCTTAGCTCAAATTACAAATGAAATGACTGTTATAAACTGAACATATCAAGTCTAATGAAGAATTGATCAGTTGTCATATTGTAGGGTTTTTTTGAATACTGGTTTCTAGTCTATTTTCCTAAGATGAAAATTACCGTTGTTAGCCAATTACCAACTAAGAATGCAAAATTGAGTCTGGTTTTGATAACAGAAAGATGGAAGAAAGCCTGAAATAGTGCATGTCTGCCTATAATCACCTTGTTTTACCTATGAATGGGGATACACAGATAACATTTTCTATTGAATTATTCCCTAACAAAAGCATTAAGATCTGGTTGCTTCCTCCTTCAGTAATGTTATTTTTTAAACCATGTTTTTCATTAAATGGTAGAACTTTATTTTATAATCTAAAAGTATACTCTCACTGTTATCAGGTAAGAAGGAGTTGGAAAAGTAGAATTGAAAGCTCAGCATGGAAATGGCTCTATGGAAATAAAAAATTTCTAGGATTCATCTCATCTGGTGAGAGGAAACTATACTGAGCTACCAGCGTCTAAGGAGAGTGGTTCCCATTGAAAAATACTCCATCTGCAAATCTGATTTTCTTTTACTTTTTTTTCTAAAGAACTAGAAAGTGTCAGTGCTGTACCTCCTGTAAAAAGCACTGGCACCACGTCAACCGTGGTGGAGGAAATCCCCATCCCAACCCATTCCTGTATGGGAAGCCGTCCCACAGCCTGACTAGCCACTGAGGGACAGAGCTTATTTCTGGCTCAGAAGACCTTCTGAGCACACAGATCTCCCCAGCACATTTTTTAAGCAATCAGAAGCTTTAAAACATACAAACCTACACTGTGATTAAAGTTAATTCAGTGTAAATGAGAAAAAAATCAGTCAGTTTACCTTGTGCACGGCTGATCCTGATCAAAACACATCTGCCTATAATATGCACCATATGGGGCAACAATTGTCTCCTGTTTATTCCTGTGCCTTCCTAATCCCCTGTGTTCCCTGTGAACATGCATATCTGTACCTGCAGCTTTAGCTGGATGGTCACAGAAAGGCATTTTGCTTTACATATACATAATTATGGAGACTTTTTTTTCTTTTTACAGTAATTACATCCTAAAAGGTTGTGCAGATAGCAGCTGCAAATATGATGAAGACTTAGCTGATACCAGCTGAGCTGAATTTTGTTTTACATCAAAAAGCAGCTTATAACTGAAGGCCTTATAGGTTCCTGAAGCTTTGCTATTTTTATGGATGCTTCCACTACTACTGGTAAATAACCAGAGATCTGTGGAGCAAGCAAAGCAGAGACAACCCTAAACAAAAAGGAAAATAACTACCTGTTAGAACAGTGAGTTGGGAGCTGAATTCCACTAAATTAAAATAGCAAATGCATTTATCTGAAGGTTTTGTATACAGAAACTGAAAGCCTTGTTCTTACATGGCATGAATAGGCTTCAACAGATCTCTATCAGGTGCTAGACACACAACCAGATTCCCCTGGAATATTATCATGGCTGAGGGAAACTGCTGGCTGGAACTGGAACCATCCTGTTTCTATAGGAGAAAGATAATGACGTATTTTAAATTTGAAGATATTATGACTATGTGTACAGAAACCATGTCTTTCGAATTTTGAAGAAACAAACAGTGAGGATTGCTGATAAATTTGGATTTTAGAAATCTATTAGGCTTAATGTCGCACTTCCACGGTTGGGAGTACACAGCTTTATCTTATCACACTGGCCAGGCAGGCTGCCGGCTATTTCTAGCTCATGACCTTTTATTTCAATATTTTTTAAATCCATCCAAAGCGCTATAATGCATGAGAAGAGGTTTTTGCATCCACAGCAGGAGTTGTTATGAGCCTGAGCCTGTTTTGTATCAACTCTGTCCGAGTTTCAAAGGGTGCACAGTCTACGAGGGGATGAAGGACAGGGTCAAAGAAGACCTAAATTTTAGTAGGAAGGTGGCAAGATCCTTGCAGGTTTGTGCAGTAGCTGGGAAGTGGAGCATGTCCATGTGCATTACTGCAGAGCAGTAATGAATAAAGCCTTATTCCAAAGGCAAGAGCAAACCCAACCATTCATCCTAAATGTCAAACCCCTGACAGAAAAGCCCATTATAAACACGTGAAGAGTGTGCGGCTGCCGAAACCACTGTTGTGCCAGTGAATGGAATGAATAATAGCCATGAATAATAGCAAAACAATAGCAGGAAAAATTGCCTCGTCACCCTGAATACATTAGGAACTAAATCACACCCAGGACACACGCAAACGGATCTGGCATTTGGCAGCACTAAGCTGCTCACAGTCAGAGTCCCCTTAGCTGTTCTCCAGTCTCTGCTGCATCCTGGATGCACTGACAGCGAGTTAGTGGTGACACTTTCCCCAACATAATGTCATCCATACACAGAATTACATCGAAGAAGTGGAGGAAAATGTAGCCAAAATTCAGCATTAGCCATGGGAGCAGTCTGGAAAAATGTGTGGCTTGCAAATTGTAATTAGCCCGTGTCATGGTTGAGGTATAGAAACAGCTCCAGCTCTCAGAGGGGTAAGCCATGGAAATCAAATTTCCGTTTGAATAGAGTCCAGTGAGTTCTAAAATCAAAATATGTGAGAGGTTTTTTTGCTGCTGCTATTTAGTAAAGGTACATTTGTGACTGTATGCACAACTGAGATTAGAGAGGTAAGAAAGAACCTTTTCATTTGGTTTCACTTTTTCATTCTGAGGGATGAGAGCAAAACAGATCAATCAATAACAATAATTATAATTTTCTTTTTATTGATTGCTGAGAAGTCCTTAGAGGAATCATCATTAACTCAGAGATAACTTGAGGAAATTTATGAGTTTTTTAATTCTGTTCTGACACAGAAATAATAAGTGATTTCTATATTCAGATTCTCAGCCTGCTTGGCTGTGAGGCTGAGCCAGAATGAGCAAGGAGGAGACTTGGTAAAATGTAATAGAGCTATTGACACAATTTGGCTTTGTTGCTTTTTCTAAGCGGTACATTCAATAGATGAGTCTGTATTTCACAAAGCAGGGTATCTACCAAATTCACCTGTCCTGTACAGCTTTTTATCCATATGATGTGTGCCGTCCCTCTTGTGTCCACCACAGTATTCGTGAACAATTTTCACATTGATGAGATATACCAGATAGTGAATCCTGGAGACCGAAATATTTTAAAGGACAACAGTCCTGCTGGAAACTTCTTGGCTCATTCACATCAGTTGGCCACACAGGCCTTGTCCCTGAAAATAAACACTCAATGCCTTCATCCTTTCTATCTGTGGAGAACTGAAGAAAGTGCTTTCCATCCCATCTCCTGTGATAGTGTTCCAAACTCCACAGTAAGCTGCCTAGAAGTTCCTTAGACTTTGCTCACACTTCTCCCAGGGACCCCTTATTGTCACCTATTTTTTCAGCCCCTCTTGACACCTCTTCTGGCCCCATGCAAAATGCTTGTCTGCCTGTCTCTGCATCCTCTTGCATGAGCTATATGCAGCTTATTATTCTGCAAAGTATTCAGGGGATACAAAGACTAGAAGAAAAGTTTCACATAATCAATTCCTCATTTCTAAACCACAAGTTAAAAATAGAAATGCAAGCAAAGATAAGAGATACAAGTATGAATAAATATATGTTTGCTCTGGCACTGAATGTTGGCCTTTGATTTGTCAATAGTATATTCCTTTACTTCATAGAAGACCAGGATGATAAGTGACCTTGTTCCCAGACAAATGAAATTCAGATGCATCATAAAGGCAACACCTTCAGATTGTAGGAGGGTTTTTTTCAACTGTGCTTTCCATCAGGGAAAGTGTTGTTATCTTTGTGCAGAAGAACAGAATTCCCTAAGAATTAAGCAATAAACTAATTCTGCCTGATGGGAGAAAACTCTAGTAAGAGTTTCAGTTCTATATATCATAAGTATAAAATATCAAAGATGTAGCATAGAACATCCTTGGGTCTGAGGGAATAAGGAAAGGGATCTCTTCCCGTATCATTGCCACTGTCTTTGGTGCTTGGACCACACTCAGGCACTGCAGAAGGATGTATACAGGCTGTGTTTTGTTTCCAAACACAGCAGATCCCTAGAGCAGAACAGTCTAAGTGTGCTTGCTCTAAGACATACATGTTAGAGAGTCTTTAACTGCACGTTGAGATCCTTGGGTTCCAAGAAGAGGTTTATTTTTAAAAACTTCTAAGGGGAAGTCTTAAGCAGCAGAATCCTAGAAAACCATGTTCCTACTTGGCTTGGTTTTCCTTCTTCTCAATTCTGTCTGTTATTCAGTACAAATAACATGTCTCAAACATGTCTTATTCTTTTCAGCAGGTGCTAAAGCCTCTTCCTGGGTCAATTTTTCTATAATTACATTCATTTTGCACAATGGTTCATTTATCTCTATCAATTTTGCCTTATGAATGTTTTATGACTTGTTCAAGACCTGGCTATTATGAGTATGTGGCATTTATACAATGGGCTTTCTTATCATTTCAGTTCAGTAGGAGGTTTTCTGCTTCTGAATTCTCTGAAAATAGTTTTATTTATTAACTATCAAGGCCTTTTTATAAAATTATTATGTTTTATCTACCAGAGGAGCATGCATGGTTCAAGCATCTTAATTTAGTGATCACTGTCATATTCACAAAAAATTTCTGCTTCTAAATATTGCTAGGAATAAATTTTTTGTCATCAGCAGGCAGAATAATTGCATTAAAGTCTTAATAAGTATTGGTGAAATAAGGCAGCAACTTTTGTCTTTAATAAACTGTCAGGTATTCCTTAGCTACAAGTGCCTTGTCTATTAATAAATAATTGTTCAGCTGGAACTTGCATCCACCAAAAGGAATTTTTAAATGCTGTCAGATCATTGGCTTCTACTGTTCTTTTTAACATATCCGTTAAGACCTTGGAAAGAATTTCTCTTTCTCAACATCTGCTTTCCTTTTCTACCCAAACTCTACTTCAATGGATGGTGAATCATATTATGGAGAAGTGATGGCACTGACATGCTGAAAGCTTCAGGAGCTTTCATCTGAGCTCTGCTGCATCAGTGAAATGCAGCCCCTGGGCATGGAAGTGGCTGGAGATTAAAAGGTTTCCTTCTGTCTCTAAAGCAGAAAGAAAGTAAAGCAAACACATCCTTTGTCTGCAGTTAATTGGAGTTATGGTTTAACAGCCTCGGCATTTCGGACTGATTTTTCCAGATGAAAATCTTCCATAATTTTCCTGTGAAGAGACAGTCAAACACTCTGGAAAACATTTTGTTCCACTGTGGATTGTAAGAAACAAAAAGCGGAAATCTGAAAATCTGCCAGGGAGGGAGAGACTTCAAAAATTCACTGTATGTCATACAAATGTCAAAAATACGAGCACTCTTATACATCATTTGAAACATATATATATATTAATATACAGATATGCATACTGACATATACCTACATGTATATTGTCAAATGTCATACTTAAAATCTCCCCAGCACCTCCCTGCTCTGCCTTAGAGCAAAGCCATGTGAAAGCTGTTGGACAGCCCCACTTCCCAGTCCTCACTGTAGTTTTAGGGGAAACCTCCAGGTGGGTTCCCATGATATGGGAGATGATGGCAAGAAAGAAATCTGGATTTGGTAACCCAGCTTTCCTCATCAGAGAATAATTACATCCCATCTCCAAATGGTGCTGCTGGTTAGTTTACTATGTTTTCATTCACTCTCCACACAAAAATTATTTTTTGATCTGCCAGTTATTTCAAAAGGCTTTAGAATGCCCTTTAGATATATTGTGTGGCTGGCACCACTTTGCCCAAAGCAAACATGCACCTCAGGCTTGTGGACTATATTTCTTTCAGGGTTCTCTAGCTGCCATCACCTATTGATATTATTTGGTTTGCAGCTGCTATTCAAAGCAAACAAACAAAATCTCACAGCTTCTTAAACCTTCTTCCACGTAAGCCACTGATATTTACCGGGAGCAAAAGTGACAGGTAAAGCTCTATCACCTGCCTGTAGAAACAAAAGCAAAGGTTTAGCAAATTGTTTTCTTCCAGTTTTTCAGCCTGCCACTCCAATTTTCCTAGCTTTCTCCCTGATATTTCTGATGCTTCCTCCCATGGCCATGAGCATGAGCCAGGGTGGACAGACTTTCAGCAAATGCCTGGTGCTCCCACAGCGGCACCTTTTCCACGAACACCTCTGCCCAAGAATTGTACAGGTGGCTCAGCTGCTTCCAGACCATAGAGTTACCAACCTGCTTGAAATAAGCTGCAGCCAGCAGATGTTTAAGGTGTTAAATGTGTGGGTCTGTGCTGGGGGCATCCCAGAGCAATGCCCTAAAAACATCTTTCTGGATTCTTGTTTGGCTGGTCGCTGATGGAGCCTCAGTGCCATCTCATACAATATTGATCACCACACCAAGAGTGGGCTTCCAGGCTGCTGCTCCCAGAACCAGAACACATATATCCTCCTCCAGCTGTGGTCACATCAATGTTTCCTTTAGCTGAGAGCCAACCCCCATGCCCAGAGCAGTGTTTCAATGGGAAACAAGAGTTCAGACATTCACTTCCTGCTCATTTTCCTTTGGGTATTTCTGGATGCTTCCGCCTTCCTCAGGAGACTCTCCCCTTCACAGCAAGCCCATAGGCAGCCCCTCCTTTCCCACATATTAACTTTGTGTGAATCTCAACCTCCAGGCATTAACAGCAAGATTCCTTAGGGCTTCAATGAAGACAGGCTTTTCCCCACAGGACTTGCTTTATCATGTCACCAGAGTTACTCAGATGCCATTTTCACTTAGCAGCTACAATAGGTATTATTATTTGTTTGCTTTTTGTGTCAGAAAAGAGCTACTCAGTGTCTCTTTACCACAAGTTGCCACTGCAAAATTGTTATATTTTAAAAAGAAATAAGCTTTTAAGTCTAGTAAAGCAAAACATCCTTTTGCCTTAGCAACAGTTCCTTGCCTTTATAGAGGGTGGTGGTGGTTGAAGAAGCAGCTCTTAGCAGGAGACTAAAGCACCAGCTACCACCCAGCATTTAATTCCAACAGCTCTGGACTGAGAGCCACAGTTTAATTCCTTCCTGAAGGAAACATGGATGGTCATCATGACCAGGTCCCTGAAAAGCCATAATTTATTTCATAAGCCTTTTTAATACAATTATAGGAGCAGAGCTGGATTAAATTAAACTTCTAAGTTTCTCTTACATAAGGAAATAAATATTTCCTTTTAAAGACAACCTTGTCTGCATACCACAGAGTAGTGACTCCATACGAGACACGAATGTGGACTTTTATTCTTCCCCAAAACAGGGGGGATGATTGGGATACTGGGCACTTCATCATTGTACACAAGCTTGACATCTGTACCTGACTTTGCTGTGAATTAAAAATTAACAGGAAGGCTTCCTCTGATTAGTGAAGCTGCAGCCACCATAAGGCACAGGTGGGCATCTCTCAGGTGACCAACCAAAAGAGCTCAGCTGTGTCCTCTTGTTGTTTTTAAATAACATTTTTATAATGTAGTCTGATTACAGCAATTCATTTATTTCTGCAGGAAAGCCAGTGGTAATTAACTTGTACCATGGCCTGCAATTTGCATGTTAAAGTTTACAATCATTTTGTCATAGGGCCATAACAAGCACTGCTTAACAAGGAAAACTCAGTAACTGAGGGGTTGTTTTGCTCATGGCTTTCTGCAAAACCTGGGTGAGCTTTTGCAATGCCATCAGCTCCACGTGCTCTGGTCTGATCTGCATCAGGGAGGGAGCAAAATCCATCAGGCTGACTCCAAGGGAGCTGACATCAGATCAATTTGCCTTGCTACCTCCTGGATGACAGCCTCCAAGCATAACTAAACCCAGTCACAGGTATATAAACACACTCTGACAGCTAATAGAGGGTAAAATGGGCCTTTAGAGGTGGTGGCTGCTTGAGCCAGGGCTTCATATGTATATTCCTTAGGGAGTGAACACATGGCTCTAGTCTCAATTTCTGCTAAATGTAATGGGTGACCACCCCGCTCCTTTAGGGACCTTGCATGCCTGTCCTGTGTGCTCCTCCAAGTCCCTCCCTGCCCCTTGTCAGTCCTGTGTGTGGTGTTCAGTTAACATGAGAAACAGCGTTTTCTGAACAACTCCAAACAAAACTGTGCAAAGGATGAAAAATAATTATCTGTGTGTCAGAGTCTAATATATTTGCATTGTTTAGACAGAGTAGTTAATCACTGGTAAGACCACAACATGTGGTGTGAATTTGAATTATAACTAATATGTATTGAGCAGAAGGCTATTAATTAAAGGCACTATTTGATATTATTATTATTATTATTATTATTATTGAGAAAGTGAATGCAATTAATTATATTACAAAGTTTTTGCAGGATTCCTGTGGCAATACTGTATAAAGAGCTGTTTGCTTTCAGACTCCTTTGTCTTTTGTTCAGAAAGAAGCTAATTCAGGCAAGCAAAAGGCATCACAAGCCAAGATTCTGTTCCCATTAACACTCCCGACGCACTGAGTGATATTGAAGGGGTCAGCAAGGGTCTGCATTTTTTTAAGGGTTTTTAAATATGGGTAAACTTTTCATTTGTATAAAATTGTTGGTCTGCTGAAATGTCACTTCTTCCCTTGGGTTGGAATTAGCAAAGGACAGTCTCCATGTGGTCCCCAGAAAGGACTTCTGAGAAAGGGAATCAGATCCCAGATTTAATTAGAGGAGCAATATTTCCCAGTGTTCCCTCTCTAAAATGGCCCTTACCTGTAGAAAAGAAAAGCTTAGGGCGCTTCTTTTTTATTTAAAAAGGCAATTGTATTAATTCAGCTGAATTTTGCATTGAAATTGCAATGGCTTTGACAGTTTAGTTCCCTGAAAATTGCAATAAAGGCTCTGTTACGCTACATTTTGTCCCCATTTGTCTTGTATACCATTGCCTTGCCTTTGGCACAATCAAAATAATCTTTAAAAATAGTTCCATAAATGGATTGACTTTGACCTTCTGAGTATCTTGTCAATAAAATAAAAATGATAAATGTGTTTCAGAGTGCCACTGGCATAATATTAAAGCAGAGTCACAATCTGAAAAGTGACATTTGAAAAATTATGTTATGGGGAGGGGTCTTATTCTCTGTCAATGCTGTCACATAAATAAGCCCTTTTTACAACGAAAAGGGGATTTTGCTTGCTGCCAGGTTGTGCAATTCCTGCAATGTGGCCTCTGCCTCTTACATCATCATTAGCAATTAAAGATTACTGCAGCAAGAAATTAGCTGAGCCTTCTGTTGCTGATGCAGAGCAGCTCCACCTTGGTCTGCTCCTGTGACCCTCTATCACTGCTGACACAGTGAAAACAGACTTAGCCTCATCAAGAAATGCCTCAGATAACCAAGAAAAGACCCTTTTTTCTACACGATCAGCTCTTTGAACTTCTAAAAGAATCATTACAAGGCTTCTTTTTATTAGGTGATAAGTAAAGAACCAAATATTCTGTAAAAAAATCAAGAGTTGTATGAAAATAAACAGGGCAAATGAGTAAACAAACATATGCCAAAGGGCAGCAGGTTTGATTCGGACTTTGAGGTGCACACAGAGAAGCTCTGATGTGCTTGGCTTTATGCTTCAGGTGAGTCTTACCTGTAGCTTGAATATTTGCAGGTCTAACTTGAGCTGATTTCTAAAAAATCTGTACCATTGTTTTAACATCATTTATTTCCCCCCTTTTAGCATTTCTTGTTCTCATTCTTCTAAAAGCATATTTAAAAGTATGTGAAGTGCACCTTTATGCTTGACCATCAATTTATACCATGTTTAAAATGCTCATGCATATAGTAAACTAAATTAAAAATTAAATTAAAATTAAACTTGCATATATTTTCAAAAGTCACAGGTCTTTGGAACCTCAAAACATTACCTAATTTCTGAGTAGGAGTGACTCTGCTAATCACTAAAAGTAGGCTGAAATCATGTTAAAAGGATAAGGTTTCTGGTCTTGATTCAGGTATGATGAAAATCTAGACAACGAATATCTTTATGTTACCAACCTTACAATTCTACATATTTAATTCCAGATTTGATCTTTTCCTGGTGTTTGCCTCGAAAATTAGCCCAATCCTGAACTGCATCTAAACAGAAAAGGACATAGCCCTCTTTAAGCATCTACTAACAGTACCCAGTTGACTTAACTTGTTTAATCATTGCCCTGTCCAGCTCCCGAGTGCTCACCAGAAGGACACCGGATCCTCCGCAATCCCTACCGGAGCACCAGGTTCGACTCCCTGGAGCTGCAGAGAACAGCAATCGAGGACCTGGTGTGTGACCACTCCCTGCCACCAGCATGGTACCGCTTCCTGATCCACGGCAGGCCCGCGGAGATGCCAACCAGGTGCATCGAAGTCAGTAAAACTTGAGCACTAACCCTGGGGAACTTGAATAAACCCTTTGGTGTAGTTTTCCTCTCTATCCATCCCAGTAGACTGCAATGAGCGAGTGGTAGTGGGAAAACCACTCTAATAACGATAATGATGATAATAATGACAGTGATAACAGTGACAGCAACAACCACAACAATAAAATCAACAACAATAGTAGCACTGTCACATCCAAGTCAGAGATTAGGACCTCTGTGCAGTAGGAAATATTCAAATATAAAACCAGGTGTTTACCAGCTCTTAAGGGAGATATTTATTAATCCACATATGTCACTGGAAGTTGTTTTTTTTTCCAAGCAACTCTATTGCTTTAAGAATGGATTCTGCGACCTGGCTCTTTCCCCACATAATTTATTGTGAGTTAGGAATATGTTCTTACAAAATCAGAAGGGAAAAATCAGAAAAGGTGATTAGTTAAAGAGAGCTGTAGTGATACAGAAGGATAAGCTAAATTTGAGTCTCTTTCTGCTGTTACCATTTCTTGTATTCTTTATTCTCATAATGGCTAATGGCTTTCCAGAGCCAAAAACCCTCCACCACATAAGACTACTCTCTAAGAGACAAACCAATAAGATAATTATTGGTTTTATGCGTGTTTAATCTGTATGACAATAACATTTAACTTGCAATCGTTGTTTCCAGATCAACTTGAGCCCCCAACTACAGTCATTGCCACCTCAGATAGCTCAGCTGCAGGAGGTTAGAATAATTTCAACACATAGTTAAATAACATTATTCTGAAAATAATAAACTAATTACCCTAAATTACTTTAGAAATTAAATATTCAAACTAGAGTGCCAGGAGGTTTGGTATCAGGTAATGCTACCCAAGCTGGAGAAACCTCTCAAAATTATCAAAATATGATTTATATCCATTCAAAATGGACCTGTGAGCTCATCACAATAGAAGTATATCTTAATAATCTAACATTTAATGAAATGCTAAGAGAGAGCTGTTATTTCTGTGGGATTTCTAACTCGCTCCACACACAGACCATAAATCTAATTAACATGAATAAATTGGTAGGATTACTATTGAAATATTAATTTCATGGCAGGTCATCCTTGCATATACCAACCCATTATGAAGTATATTTTTACAAATTGCTCTATAAGTTTATATGTGCTCTATAATATTATTTAATTTGTCATTTTATTTCAGAAATTTTGAGCTTGTGGCAATGCTCAACTGTATCAGATTTCTTTTCAACAATACATGCTTTGTTTCTTTTAACCTCTTCTCTGGAGTTTTTTATTCAAGTTTGTGGAGCTATATTCATTAGTTTAGTTTCTTATCTTGTAACATAATGCTTGCCATTGGTTTCTTCATTATCCTCTGAATGACAGTAAATCTCTGCTTCGCCATGCTGATGAAGGATTACATCTGTTAGATGTCACAACTGGAAGAATACGCTTCTTTTAGATCTTCACCTTCTAAATCTGCCTCTACATTCTATCTCTTCCACTTAATTAAATCATTGTTTAATTTGGTTTTCCATTTAATTTGAGCAAAACCTCTGGAACAAAATAATTTAAATTAATAACTGCACAGCTTTCACTCCTTAATAAGCTGTTATTATTGGACATTCCAGTCTGGCTGGAGTGAGCTGATTTTAATTAAACAAGTCAAAGACAAAGCCCTGAACAGATAGGAGAGAAAAGAGACCACATAAAGCCTGACAATGTGGGTGGAGAATTAAAAAGTACATTACTCCAGCATCTTGTAAAATATATGCCTGGTGATACCCTGTTGATACCAGCCCGATACAATTAGCTGCTTATCAGTGGATAAGATTAACTTCTTAAGTCAAAGTGCTAGTAAGTAAAGGCTCTTGTCACCCAATTGAGCTTCGGGATTTAAATCCTAATGGAACTTTAGACGTCCTGCCCAGTGTGGCAGAGAGTTGCAGGAGGACAAGTGGCACCTCCTGGGGGTACACAAGGGAGGTGAGCACCCAGAACAGGCTGTGCGTCCTAGGCAGGGCTAGCTGACTCCTCCAGACAGGCTCTCAATGCCTGTGTTCTGAATCTTGCCGTAAAAAACCCTCCACAATAAAAATATGGCCCTGTCAGCATGTAGTTTCATAGGCATAGGAAGTATTATATTCAACAGAGAGGAGAACCAGGTCATATAAAGATGTGAGAGCCCCAGACTACAACCTTGTCACAGCTAAGAGCTACAGCAAACTTCACAATGAAAAACGAGTAACAGCTATTAAGGAGCTGCTTCTCATGTACTAATTTAATAAAAAGTGGAAAACAAAGGGGAAAAAGACAGAAGAAAAACCCAAAAGCTTCTGTGTCAAAGAAAGTGAAAACGTTAATTGTATTCCTGAACTCTCTACCCCTTGAATCCAACTGCTGTATGTAAACTCATTCCTCCGGTGGCAAAATGGTTTTGACTGAAACAGCTTTCCAACTTAGGCTTTGCCTGCTGAATTTCTCAGGGGGATGGAGGGGGTAACAAATGATCCTGACCTTCCTCCCTCTATTTCTTCCTCATCTTTCCTCCTGTTCTCCCAAAAGAGGCACAGCAACTACCAGATTCTGGGCATGCTCTCTTGGCCACAGCCACTTCCCCATCTAAAACCATATCCTAGCAGAAAAGCAACACAAAGTTGTAAATTTTGGATCCCCAGGTATTGAGGTTGCTGCCTACAGACCACAAACAACAGTTTGTTCTTCAAGAACTGCCCAATTCTCTGTGAAAGGCAGAAACATTAAAGGAAGAAAACATAGGGAAGCTTTTACTAAGATTAAGGCAGTGTTCTAAGAAGCAAGAAAGAATGCACAGGCATGGCCAGACCTAGTAGTAAAATGACCTTCAGAGGAAGAACAATAGTGATAGAAAAATTAGAGCTCAACAGAGAAACTATTAAAAATACAGAGGAGTATTTAACAGCCAATATGGGAAAAACATACAAACATACATCAATTACAGAAATTCCAGCTTCTGAATTAAAATTACACAGGTTATATGCATACATCTGTATACATGTACATATGGGCAAGCCCCATGAGAGGCATAAACACTAAAAGGAAGTGTGACAGAACATAACACACCACTGTTATTGAAGATCTGCTCCACAGTCAGTTAAAAGATCAATCTGTGGATTACAGCGGAGCAGTGCACGCTGCTGCCTGTAAAGCAAATGCCACACCACACTCACAACAAAGCCAGAAACAGGGCTGCAAATGCACTCCTTCCCCTCATTTACGTGGGGGTAAAAAAGCATGAGTCATACTCTGCAATTTTAAGGAAAAGTATCAATTAAGAACTTGATTATGCAAAGAGTAATTGATTCTGGAGCCAGCAATGATATTCCTGATACCACACACACGAGTTGGCTTCATTCGTTCTCAAACAAAGCTCATATTTTCAGCTTTGAGTAGTCAATTGCACACAGAAAATAATAAGCTAAAAAGAAAGGGATTAAAAACAGGATCACTACTGGAACAACTGCCATTATCAAAAACTTGTGCTCTGAAACAGAGGATTCCTGGTACCATGTTTCTTGAGAGGAGAGATTAATGCAAATGTTAAGTCACCGCTAACAAAAATCACTGCACACCCACTGCTGGGGTGGCAAAAACATTCAGGCACAGCACCAGGTCCTGTCAGCTCAAATTCAACCTCTCAGAGCAGCCATCGCTCTACTCTTGGTTTCGTCCCAGTCTTAAGGCAGCCCTTTGGTTCACTCCATTTCCTGCAGTCCTGTTGACAGGCATGGCAGAAGCCTTCAGTCACCTTCAGTCACCTCTTGCCTTACCATGGAGGTCCACTGGTCCCAGGTACTTGTCCTCACCAGCAGCTGAATGTGTTTTTCTAGAGGGAACTGTAGGAATGGGAGAATAATTTCACCTTTGCACATTAACAATCCCCAGCAACCCTTGGCTCAGGGGCTTCTGGATTCAGATATGGGTTGTATAACACTTCAAAGTAATTTCTCCCCCATGAGCCAGTCCTGTGGCTGTAATTTTTGGCATACACAGTTCTGTAACAAGCTTTCCTACAGGTTAGTTATGGCTACAACGCTCTGTTTGGGAAATGCCCAGTAATACCTGCCTGTGATGGTGTACCAATATTGCTTCCAATACCCTTCTTCAGAAATTTGATCCTCTAAATCAGCAAAACCATCTCCAAATCTTTATATGCTCTAAATACAGGTACCACTGTATAAGTGTAACCACAGGGACATGTTACGCAGTAAGGGCTGGCGTTTTCTCAACAGTTGCATTTTCAACAATACAAATTTACTTTTATATATATGTACTAGGCTCAAACATAGGTTTAAATGCTAATCCTTAGTGTATAAAACAAGGTCATGTTAAAGCTCTCCAGATCTAACCTGCCTATGATGCTTAATATTTCAGCCTATGGAGAAGGAGAAGGTTTATTTTTCCCATACTCAGTTTAATTCCCTCCTCTTTAACCTGCTGTAGCGTATTTTATACTCACAATAAAAACACAATATCTCAGCTGCATACCATTAATTTAGCATTTTGTTTCAATTTTTGCTTTGCTCTGGATCCAACCCTACTTTGCTTTGCAATTGTTCTACAAATTTAAAAGAAAGTGACACTTTCAAGGTATTATTTCATCCGAAATTCTCTTTCTCACACATATATGTGAATATTCCAAATCATAATGGTAGGTATGAAGAGGCTTTGTTTTCCTTGTTTGTTTTTCAGACATACAAAAAGCCACCTGTAGAAATTACAATTACAGCCTCTATTGTTCAGAGGCATGTGCTTAAAAGAAAACACGAGACAGGCACCAGTTTAATTGCTACTACATATATTCCTGACGTAAACTGTGGCGTTCGGGCTCAGATTGAAATAAAAAAAATTTTATTTACTTTAACTTGCTACAAAGAAATTAAAAAAAAAAAAAGGCAAAATAAAGTTTTGAGTGGATAACAGATGCAAAATCACAATGCTTTAACTGCCAACCAGCAGCACACCAAAAAGCCTTCCATCTCCATCCAACTAAAACAATGCATTTCTCACATATGGTGCTACTTATTTTTAACAGCATAATTTCAGCAATACCCAAGTGACGAGAACAATCAAGCTTGATTTCTTTGTGCAATTATGAAGAACTGTAGTGTTCAATCAATCAAACTTGTTGATACTCCCAACTCCAACCTAATGGAAGGAGACATCATTGGATTAAACAATAATGGTTTGTCTCCTTGTTTTGGCAGAGGGAACAAATTTTATTTATTTTTTTTTATTTAGGTTTGCTAAACTGGAGTATTTAAATGATTAGCTGGTGACTAATTATGAATCAAAAATACTTAATGAACGCCTACCTGCCACATAGAGGTGTTGTGAAGACTAATTAGGTAAGGTTTACAAAATGCTTTGAATATTAAAAACACCACTTAACAATAATTGGATAAAGTATGCAAGGATACTAAAGAAACTTGGCAACAGCCTAAAATCTCCCTTTTGTGTTAGAGAAGTTCTCCTTTGTGCAAGCTGTGTCACTGGATGCCTAAACTTGTGCAGTTTGCTCCTCTGTGAAGGCAGCTGTGTAATTCCTCTTCCTTTTGGAAATGCTGCTGAATTATGGTGTGAGATTCCCACAGCTTTACAACATCCTTAGAGCATCAGTAACTGTAGGTATTGCAGATAAATGCTCTATCCTAAATGCCAATCATTTGCTACCTCTATATTTAATTTTCTGGTTACTTTGCCCTATGACAGCTGCAAAATTTAATGCTAATTATACCACAGCTGGGACTCAAAAATTTTGGCTCTTTGAAACCTCTTCTCCTAGACTTTGTTTTTATAACTGTCTTCTAATTCACAGAGGTCTCATGCAGAAAATCCTTTCAGCTTGTGTGGGGCAACTTGCCTGACTCAGAGGGACAGCATGCAGCTTGCAGAAGAAAATAAATTCATGTATGTCACAGAGCTGCCAGGAAAATAGAAATACCCGATCTATAACAACATTCCTCCTTGGCCAGCCTGTAATACTGCATTATAGCTTGTTACAATAACTTTCTGTCTCACAGTCTGACTTTTCCTGGGCGCAAAATCTGTCAGAAGGGTTGGTTATTGCTTGTAATTTGTGCACATTACACAAGGAACTGTCTGGCTCATGTGATTTCAGTGCAGGATTTGCCAGGACAAATCCAGGGTGCCGGAGATGCCAGTGGGGGGTTATCAGGAAGCCTGCACAGTGCTGGGGCTGACGTCAGTGATGCTAATCCATACTTTCTCGAGCACTGAAATGGCTCACAGACTTGTGGCGAGGATAAATACAGAGGGAGAAAATCACCCTCCTCTTATTTCAGCATTTTATTTTTTTTCCTCTCTGCGTTAACAAGGGATACAGACCCACTTTTATGTTTGGAACGCTTTTTGTCTTTTTTCACAGCCAGAATGAACTCACATCTGTCTATTTATCTACATGGCCCACAGCACAGCAGATAGGTGGGTATCTCACTAAGGAATTATCTTCTCAGTACTGCTTCAAGGCAGGGAAGTGCTGTTACCATCTCAGCCACCTCCACCTCTGGCTGAGAGATAAGGAAGCCAGGTACACAGAGAGTAAGTGATTTATTTGCCCAAGGTCAGGCAGCAACCAGAGAAACTGAGGCACTGCCTGTGCCTGGCCAGAGGAAGCCCAACAGTCACATCCACAATGGATCAGCACTGACATGTTGGCTCCAGTGACATTGGTAAAGGCAGCATCAGATGGACACAATAGCTTATTTTCAGCAGCAAAAGGTCAGTTACAGAAAATCCTAAGAGTATTTTTTCGGTTTGCTGAGGCACAGGTGCGAATGTGTCTTGACACCACAGGTAGTTTCAGGAGATCGAGTCACCTCAAAATGATGAAAATCACTATTCAGCAGCCAAATATCAGTAGATGGTGGCAATAGCCTTTTGCAGGGATGTTAGGAGCACTGGGAATGCTTGCCATAGCAAGTGTGATGCCAGTATCCCTTCTCCTCCTCCTCAGACAGTGAGTTCCAGTGCAGCCGTGGGATCAGTGGGAGCAGAGGAATGCCGTGGGAGGAATGGGTGGGCTCTGCTGTGTCTCCTTTCCAGACCATTTCCTTCAAGGATCTGTGAGCTTGCACACACCTATTGAGCTCCAGCACTCCCTCCTCCCTGCTGTTCTGCTGCCACAACTCTTATTTTTCCTGTCTTGTGTGGTTCAAAACACCATCAGGGTGCACCAGCTAATACCTGCATTTTAGTGTAATTTCAAAAATAATGTTCCAATCCAGCAATCTTTACTCATACATGCAGAGACACTGCAGTTTGCAGTTTCCTTGTGTCAGAGGAAATTCCAGGTGTAAACATCTCATCAAGAAGAGCATTAAGCAGAGACCACTGAGCTCTCGTTCCCATCCTTCTGTCTGCTCCCATACATCTCCACTGGATATCGTTTTTTTCGTTCTCCTGGGTCCTTTCAGTACAAGTGTATGCTCATAAATGTGCTTTGGAAACATGCTACTTCACCAGATCTCACACTCTAGGTCAAAAGTTCATCAGTATGCAACAAATTCCTATCATCTGTATATTTCCCAGCTCAGAGAACACCTGTGTCCCTTAAAGCTGTAAATAAATAAATAGAACAAACCTCTTAAAAAGTTACACACAAAGTGACTTTTAAAGAAAGAAAGGGAAGGGATTGCCCTAAAATTCCACCTAAAAGCATTTTCATGTCGACCCCCTCTTCTCCTTTGTTAGCACAATGACAGCACGCTGCTCCTCCCCAGGGACCAGCTGCACTGTGTGAGCTCTGGTGCCTTCTGCAAGAGCACCAGGACACCAAACAGGAGGGCAGGCTCAGCCCCTCTGCTCGGCTGCTGCCACATTTCAGGGGGGGAAAAACTTTGGGCAATTTCAGTGGTGTCTCTCAGGAGTCCTTGGTTTTAGAAGCCTGAAAATAATTAGATCCAAATGGAAATCAGACCATGTCATGCCATAAGCTTGATCTTCTTCAAACACCCTTCATTTTCTGGGTATGCACCCCCAGTCCCCTGACCCTGCAGTCTGGCTCATGTGACTCTCAGATACAATTCAAACTGCAGGAGGGCACTGGTGCATGACTCAATAAATTTACCCTTTAACTTTCAGTGCTTCCTCTGCTGCCACAAACAACTTTGGATCTTAAAAGTGAAGCAGCAAACCTGGACCAACAGGAAAAAATGGTGGGGTTGTTTTGGGGTTTTTTTCAATGTGATTTATAGCCAAACATTCACACTGGGAGGAAGCTGTTCCCCAGTTCAGACTGGTAGAGATAGTTCACTATCTCTGGTTGAAGAAATGCAAAATGAATGCAGCAGTCACACTCTGCTGATGTCTGAGACTTAAATTATTGTCAGTATTTGGTAATAATTTTCGAACTTTAGCTCAAATACGTCTGTGCTTTGCATATCGGCAAATGCTAGGTAATGATGCAGAATAACGAGTCACCATTGTAATTGGCTTTGTATATTTAATAAGGCTCTGATTATACCTAATCTCCTCACTGAGGTACTTAAAGACAGCCTTGGAGAATCATGTTCCTTTAGTCAGTGGGAAGTGCAGGTACAGAGGGCAGCTGAGATTTGAGATGCCTGAACATCCCTCTGTAAGTTGGGAGAGGGAAATCAGTCTTAAACCACTTAGGACCAACTCCTTCTGCTTTGGGATTTCTTGCGTTCAGAGTATTCAGGGAATTTGGTAATAGATAAAAGCCTGAAAAACAAAAAAAGATAAATTATTGTCGTGCATATGCTGCACATGTGTTCTGTACATCCTGTATATTTGTCTCTCCTCAAGAATGAGTTAGAGGTTCAGGCCCCAAAGATGTGTCTAGTACCTGCTGGAGGGGTAGGGCAGGAGCTGCCAGGACCATGACAGCTGAAACTGTAGCTGTTTTGAAGCCAGGAGATGAGATGTGATGCTCTGAGCATCACCTGCTTCTTCAGGATGGTCCTAACACCTTCTTATCCCTCATGCTCTGTCAGCCTTTGCTTTCCTCTGCCACAGATGAAGCATGGATGTGTCCAGCCAGCTGATGTGACCCAAAGGTTCTGCCCAGGGAAGGGATCTGACCTGTTTATATGCTTTCATTTTTTTCATACAAACCAACCAAAACCAGAGGAAAATACTTTGAAATCCAGATATTGTGTTCTTTGAGAGTTTTATCTGTGTAAAGTCACCTCTCTAAACTGAGGAAGACATTTTCATCCCCACCTACACATCCTTTTCTCTGACCCTCCAGGTTCACCACACTCAGATTCTTGGGTTTTAGTGATTCTCCGCGGAGTCTTACGACACTTGCTCCAAATGGTTTCTTTTGTGTGCATCCTCAGATGAACAAATGTGGGACACAAGCTCCGGTGTGGCTGTCACTGAAGTCTGAATCCCTGCCAGTTCCTGGAGAGAGCAAGAGGCTCACGGCCTGTGCCACCTGGCAGGTCCTCTTTGGGGGCACCAGGGACTGCTGCTTGTTTCGGATACCTGTCGCCGTCAGGAACTGCGGGGAATTCTTTGTGTACCTCCTGCAGCCCACTCAAGGATGCATGGGCTACTGTGCAGAAGGTGAGGGCTGGTGAGGTATTTATCAATAAGATTACTTATGCCTCTCAGGCTGGGTGTTCAAAGGTCCTGGTGCTGCAGTGCATGTCTCGGTGACCTTGTGAGTCAAGCATCACTCCCGGTAAGACGCAGACCGTGTAGGAAATAAATCAGTGGCAGTCCAAGGTGTTCCTGAAGAATAGCTCTTATTACCAGTGCAAAATGTAATCTGGTGTGTATTACTGAAGCGCTCTTTGCTTGGTTACAGCTCACATGTAACCTTTCCTGCTGTCTTTGGCTCCACTTTGGCTTGAAGTTGCAAAGCTAGAGAGTGGAAACATCTCAGCTGTAGTGAAGCACTGTATCCAGGATACTGTCTCTAAGGTCTGTTCTTATCTTTAATAATCTAGTACCACCACCGCCCCCCCCCAAAAAAAAAAGATAATAGATAATTCTGAAACTCTGTAAGAAAAAAAAAAAAAAACCAACAAAAAAAACCCCAAAAAACCCCCAAAACCCCACAAACTGATAACATCTTTTTCAAGACATTTAAATAATTGTTCTCATCAGAAATAATTTTCAGCCTACTACAACAGATGCATCCCCTGTTTGGTAGCTAGGAAACAAAGGAAAAGCAGAAAGGAATTGCTCATTCAGTTAAACCTTCTGAACTTTAGAGCATGTTCAGGTGCATATAGATTTCATCAGAAAAGACACTTCTTTCTAAAAATGAAATAAATTACCTTTATACTTTCCTTTCAGTGTTTTGGACAGAGATATGACACATTGAGAAACTAGAGTTATCAGCTTTCAATCAGGCAAAATCCAAGCTTAAGTAAATTTTAAAGAGAAAGATAACTATTTTCTTATCTTTATAATATTTTAACATTCCCACATGAAGAAGAGGAAGGAAGAAAGGCTCAAAGAATATGAGATTAATTCACTATTTGAAATAAAAAAAATCCATTAAAATAAATGAAACTGATTCTTTCTCAGAAATTACTTTTTAACTGAATAGAGTCATTTTTCAGTTTAAGCTTGGCTTTTTTATAAACTATAAGATTTCCACAAGCCTTGTTCAAAGAACTTTTTTGCCAGTACCTTTTGGGTGGTTAATTTTGCCCTTTCTGTTGATTCATACCTGTTTGGTGATGCAAATCTGGCTGCATTTTTCATAAAAGAAAACTTATCCCTTCCCATCTATCCCAAACCACCGAATTCCTGCCTTTTCCTTACCACTGCTGTTGAAACTTTCACCTTTTTCCTCGACATTTCAGTGAGGGTCAGTCCTCCCGAGACTTTTCTTGTAATTAGAATGTTTTTCCAGTATTATGCATTGCATGGAAAGCACCCAAAATTTTTTGCTGGGGGGGGTTTTACCTCAGTGTCTTAAATTCAGCTGTAAACTTTGCACCACAGGAGCCCCACACAGCCCCAGAGCCGGGTCCAGCTGGCATCGTCACGGCTCCGTGCAGGGGTCAATTCCCCAGCCCCTTCTGCTGGAGGCTCGGGAGCAGGACACTGGTCAGCGCTCCTGACCTGCAAAACAAAATGAATTTAAAGCTTCACAACTTGTCAGAAAAGACACAGCTGGGAAAAGCAGCATTTGGGCTTGCAATTCCGCTCACATCCTCCCATGAGCTGATCACCTAAGTCTGTCCTTCTGGGATAATTTCCTGCAGAAAGTCATGGTGTGAGCCACAGCTTGAGGCAGCTTTTCTTAGAAACAAAATAGAAAAGGATATAAACAACAGGTCTTTACTCATATTTAAAGTAACTTCTTTCTTTTACTTTCTTCTTGTTATCTGCCCTGGACAGATGTTAACACATTGGTTCTCCATTCTGTTCATAACTTATTCTCTTGGGCTCCCATAATATTTTCTCCTCCAAAAAAGTTACTTAATTTGTCCTTTCAAGGTATCTGAACCAGCTTCGTGTTCTGTTTGAGTCCTTGTCTCCAGAGATGAAAGAACATCCCCTTATGCTATTATACATCTTTTTGTTTCTACTTTCTAGGTGAGTTTAACAGGAAGAAAGGTTTCAGACTTCATTACCTGTTGAAGCCTGCAGAAAGCAGGCTGTATTTTTAGAGCAGTGACATTATTCTGGGCAGAGGGAAACTAAACTGAGTAGACCTGGCCTAGATACATCCCAAAACAGCCTGGAAAGGATCTTCACAGCATGGCAATATGGGCTGGATGCTCTCTGAGAGTCAGTTTACCTCTGCAACATAACGATTTTTCATATCTCTTCTGTGCTTATTGCAAAACTTGGATCAAAAGTCTGTGCTTCAGGGAAATGCAAAGCTGATGGCCTTTGCCAGACTAATTAATTTGTATTAATCTGAGTGCTTCATTTCCATAAAATTTCTCTTACTGCAAAAAAAAACCTACAACACACACATAAAAAAAAACCCAGGTCAAATATTACAGCAACAGTGGGTAGTCAGTACACAATTAGCAATTTTTGCATTTCACATGAAACGCATTTTCTCTCTCGCATGGTTCATAAATCACAGGAATATAAAATGTAACATTTCTCCCACCTTTAGTTTTATTGACACCTTCTCGTGAGGTGAACAATTGTAACGTTAAAATAACATTTTGTGTTGCATCCTTCATTTGTTTCCCTCTTCCAGACAGACTCACAAACCTGTCTTTGCAACCAGTGATAAATCCCGAGCTCGTGCAAGGTCGTGCCCACCTGAAGTGCACCTACAGCCACCCTCCCTCCAAGCCCCCCCTGCAGTACGTGGTGCTCTGGTCACGCCTCTCCAGCCCTGGCAAGAGAGAGCAGATCCACCGGGAGACCACCCTGGAGTCGTTTTCCTACGTAGAGATGGACGGCACAAATCTCAGACTGGGAGACACGGTAATGCCACCCTGCCTTCAGCAAAAAGAGGTCAAACACCTGGGGGGGATCAGATCCCTTTCTTAAATCTTTCCTGTGTTTTTATTAATGCTGCTCCTCACTCCTCATACTTGTAATTGCTGCACTAGAAAGTACTGAAACTGTTCCATAACAGGATTATTAAATAGCATTAACCAGATTCAGGACCTGTAACGTTTCTTTGAATTGCAGTAAATTCATGGAAGGTATTTTAGTACTTTCCAAAGGCAACTTGAATATTTGCACTTACAGTACAGCTTTAATGCTATGAAGTTTGTATAAGTGATAGCTACATGTGCCTGAGCCAATTTTTGTTTGTTACTTTTCATATCTTGCAAGAGTGAGAATTTGCAGTAGAGGCAGGCTCAGCTATATGCACTCAGTAATTTTTATATCCATGGATCAAAGACACAATCACATCTTTTCACAGAAAAAAAGGATAGCACATTTTAAAATAGAGGGAGGTTTACTTTATGGTCTTTTTCATGGTGTTCTGCCTCTCTGATTCCAAATTCTTGGTTCAATAGCACACTGAAAGATAGAGTTCATTACAAAACAATCTTTAAGAAGTATATTTGATGGCTTACACAGCAACACAGATCTAGTTTCAACAACAACAACAAAACAGAAACCAATACAAGATGTGAAAAAAATTGACTTGTGTATGAATTCATGGCCTTTGATGCTACAGAAACAAGACTTTTAAAGTTAAATTAGGTTCATAACTTTTATAGGCAGAGGGCCATTAGTGATGCTACAACAAACTGAAGGAATAAACAGGGATAATGGTCTTGTGTTAAAAATAGGTTGGAAATAGTCTTGGCATTTTGCAGCTCTTCTTTGAGATCATGGAATCATAGAATACCAGGCTGAAAGAGACCTCAAGCTTTATCTGGTCCAAACTTTCTTGGTAAAAGCACAGTCTAGACAAGGTAAAAGCACTTCTCCTTGCTGAACTTCATGGGGGTCTTATTAGCCCTCTCTTCTAGCCTACCTGGGTCTTTCTGCATGTTGCTCTCCTTTTCAAAATGTCAATTTCCCCACTCACTTTGGTATCCTTGGCAAACTCTGTCAGGATATTCTTGATCCCACCTTCCAGACCACTTATGAACACATTAAACAGCACTGGGCCCAGTATCTCACTGCTCTGGTTGGCCTGGCTTATTCCCCAGTTGGTTTCAAGGGTGGGAGTGTTGCCACTTCAGACCCCATCCCTGAGTCCTTCAGTTCAATGTCCACCTCACTAAGTTGTCCAGACTGGTGCCAAAGATTCCCTTGCTTCTTCTAGACAGGTGGATCCCATCCTTCCCTAGATAGATGTTGAAGAAATTATTCTAAACTTTTTTCCAGTTCTTGAAAGGATAAGTCATTTATAACAGTAGCACAATCTAGATAGGATTGTTTTTGTCATTTCTCCACATAATTATGCCTCCTGAGTTCAGAATCTGACTGATGATGCCCTCACATATTATGAGACAGATAATTCTGCCAGTTTAAGACAAGTTTGTTTTATGAAGAGATATTTTCATCAAAATAATTTCACTTGCAATCACTTCAAATCTAGTTTTAACAATCCTGAGGGATTCAGAGAAAATATGGTTCTGTTAACTAGTAGCATTGCCAAATCTTTATAAGACCATTTTTATTATATTAAGTTTTCAGTAAGCCCTTCTTTGTCCTCTGCTGAAACTACGTGTTTAATTTAGTGGATTTAGTGAGACTAAAATGTTCTCTTCCTTGTTAGATTTCTTTAAAGGTCTTCATGGCCTATTTGACTAATTATAATTATTCATAAATCATCATGGGTAAAAACCAAGTGATGAAGCTTCAGCTGTAACTGAGAATTTGCTTTTACAGAATAAAGATTAAAAAAAAACATTTCACTCTGTTTTCCATCCTAGTCTGGATGTCTAATAGGAGTCACAAAGGAGACGACTCTCCCCTCCAGTGGTGTAAATCTGAAGAAATTTAGCACTGCTACGGCTACCCCAGAGGAAAGGTGATGGCACTAAAAGGAGAATCAAACCCTGAGTACCCAAACTCCACTGCAGAGAGGCAGCTGGCAGCTTCCACCTGCCCATGAAAGATGCAGGTGGAAGACTATTCTCTCAGGCAGCATGAAAGGGAGGTCAGATTCCCCTGATAGAAGCTATACAAGAGAGGAGACAATGAACTGGGGACACTTTCCAGTTCTGTTTCCCCTTCTCCATGCACAGCCCAGTGATATCATCCCCATGGCTGTGCACTCCCAGGGTGCACTGCAATCAGTGCAGAATTTGTTCGCCAGGACACAGAATTTGCCCCCAAGGATGCAGAATTTGTAGTGTTTGAAAACTGCTTCCTTTTTTTAACCTTTTTAGCTCTTCACCTCTACCTGCACGATAGCCTGCATTTGGTCTCAACTCATTCATGGCCTGAAATCGGCATCTTTTTTCATTTCTTGATAAAAAAAACTACAGCGAAGCACGAAGATTTTTTTTAATCACCTAAAAGGTGATTGATATCTATGCTATTTTTTATCTGTTAAAAATCTCCAGGTAATAGGTCAGTCCCATAATAGAATAGCTATTGATATATTTTAATACACAGTCAAACCCTCGAAAAGAGCTGAGATTTACCGGCCGACATTCCTGAACTTGTATTGACTAAACAGCCAGTTATTTTTTAATAGCCATCATGTGTCCTTTTTTTCCTCCCATCTTTGGGCTCCAATTTAGTTATTTCAGACAGTAATGTTGGCAACATAATGTTCACGAAACTATTGCAGCCTTAAATAAATCTATAACATGCCACTATTTCTATATAAACTGTGAAAGAAGCCTACTGCATCTGATATGAAAATCCAGGCACTCCTAAGCCTTATTTATGTGATAGTGACAGAGGTCATTTCATTCCTTGAGGCACAGCCATCTATAAATTATAGTGGTGCACTGTGAGTAATGAGTTATGGTAAGAAAGAAAGGTGTTTAGAAGACAACTGTGCAGATTTTGCTCAGCCCAGCAATCCAAAAGTTCACACAGTGAGGAGCAATTGTCACTGTACATAAACCATGATGCGCATTGTAAAATAAGAATGTTTAAGCAAAACCAGCCTTTCTGAGCTCTGTGATAGAAGTGGCTGCTTTGCATGGAACTCTGCATAACTGAAGATAATGCCCCAGACAAAAAAAACATTGTAAATTACTGCTTCAATCTATAAAATAACTATTTTTCCCCTCACAAGGGAAAGGGTGTGAAATTTCATAGAATGGTTTGGATTGGAAGAGACCGCAAAGATCTTCCAGTTCCAACTCCCCTGTCATGGGCAGAGACACCTTCCACTAGACCACACTGCTACAAGCCCCATCCAAAGTGGCCTTGAACACCTCCAGTCATGGGGAAAGAGATCCTACTATCCTATTGTTCTTGGTGCTAAAGCCAGATCTTGCAGAGCACTTACTCTTCATGTCTCAGGGAAGTAGGATCTTTGTCTCATTACCAGCACTTCTAATAGAAGAGGTCCCAGTTCAGCTCATGAGAGAGAAGCTGCTGATCTCCTGCAGAAGCCCATACCAGATGAGGGATCCAGTACATTTATTGCACTTAGCTTAGATGGAGAATCCCTGGCATATGGGCTCATAAATGTTAAAACATATTAAGTCTATATCTATGTATATCCTCAAGCGCTTAGAAGGCCATATTTAGGATTTGCCCCTTCTCCTTTCCCAAAAATAATAAAGTCCAAGCTTACAAACCCCCAGCCAGCACCAACACCCAGCATCTCTCCTCTTCAATTACTTCATGCTCTTGGCACAGCTCTCAAACTGACTCAGACTTTTCCACTTCACAGCTCATTCTGCACTGGCATCTGAACTGCTAAGTGCCAAAGTGGCATTTCCCCCCACTTAAATGCTAATCCCCTCCCAGCCACTGGACTTGTCAAAATCAACAGCAGAAGTAGGAAGACCTGCTTGTTTGTAGGTCACACCTGAGTTTACAATTTCTTTCTCAGCCTTCAGGTAGAAAATGAGGAGCCTCCCCACAGAAACAGAACTCTGGGTGAACTTTGACAGAGCTTTTAAAGCAGAAAGGGTCAGAGAGTTGATGAGCAAAACTCTGCAGATGATAAAACACCTTACTACTACCCTGGGAAAATTTCCTTCCTTAGCAGAATAATGACCTACAGTCAGCTTCCACACACTGTTTGGCCATTTGACAACTGGGAAGAGCTGCCTTCTTTATATACAGTGAGTAACAGAGTGAGCAGAGCTGGACTCCCTGCAGTGTCAGGTCACGCTGCTGCACCAGCTCCCTCCCTTCTGCAGCCAACAGCCCCTCACAGGGAGCAATTTGTGTTCTAAAGCTTTAAGGTCTAGTTCATTAATTAAATCAAAGTCAGATTCTCCCTACTTTCCCCTTCCTGCTAACCCTTCTGGAAAGCCTTTCCAGAAACTTTGTTCCTACACCTTTCTGCAAATACCTACAGCCAGATCATTTCCTCAAGCTAATGAGAACTATTTTTCTTTTCCTCTGGCTTCCCTAGAAATGTCATCCTTCAGTTCTGCTCATCCCTTCTCTTTTCATCAAGGCTGTAAACCACAGCTCCCTCCCACATACACCCCCAGCTCCCAGCAGACTGGAGACTCCAGGTTTTTCTAACCCCAGCCCATTAGTGTTTAATGGAGCAGGCAATGGCAGCGCCTGTGCCTTGACAGCCATCGGGAGACACCTTTCACCCGGTGTGATGATTCTCTGCCCAACCCTCCAGCTGCAAGCCATGAGTGCTACTGAGTGACTCTCACCCCTGCAGCCCCAGCCTGCCTTCTGATATGGGTGATGTAGCTATAGGAGGGTAGATCCAATCCTGGAGTTAATAATCACCCCAGTTTGGGCATCTACATCTTCCCAGCAGCATCCAGACTTTCCTTCCCAGTGAACAGGAAGAAGTAGGTAACCCTAAATGGTACCTGGTGTTGAGAAAGGAGCTTCCCACAAGTGGAGGACATAAATTACTAACTGGGTCAGCATCCCTGAATTCCCACACCTCTAAGGAGATTGTATGTCCTGATTAGGAAAGTGCCTCCATCTACCTCTTCATCCAGACTTTCCACTCCTACTGAGGTGTACCTGGCTTTGTATCACACTGAGGTTTGTGGGCTTTGAATGACCACTACCAGTAAAAGCAAATATTTCAGCTTTGTTGCTGTTGTCACTGTCTGGCCTCTGTCATCACAATGTAGCTCAAGCACTTGTTGGGGGGATGATAAATGGGTATCTGGCCCACCTGGCTATGAGCTGCACATGTCCTGCCCTTCCCAAGGGAGTGTCCCACCCCCAGGACACAGGTTGCACTAGGAGAGGAAGCAGGGACTGCAGCCAGGGACTGGCACTTGCATTTGCTTGTTTTCTCTGGTGGCTGTTTAGGTAAAACTTTCAAGCCATCATGACAGGCAGATACAAACTTCCATCTGCCAGCTCTTCCCATTTTGGGGACAAGTGGCATTGCCCTTGAGACAACTGTGGAGATGGGTGGTGGCACCATTTCTGCCAGTGCTTTGAGAAACATGTGCCTGAGCTTGGCATCTTTCTGAGAGATCCTGACATTATTTTTGGCAAATCCAGGAGCCTTCACAGGTACTGATGAGCAGGGATGGGTTTTGAGCACACAAGCAACTCCTCTTTGGCCTTTAGGAACCCAACCCCTTGGATGAGCACAGCAGGAGAGGCTGATGAAAGAGGAGCCATGGTAATGTTGGATGTGCTGGCAAACATCCCCCTCTGTGCCCCAGCCTGCACTCCCCACAGTAGATTCAGAATTAATTAGGGGCACAGGAAAAGGTGAAATTCGAGGCATTTTTTATGGTCAAAATAAGTATAAATAACTGATTTTGATGAGTTTTGAACTCTGAAAGCTATGGGGGAAAACACCCATGTTTTAACATGCAGGTTTTGCTAGGGAGAAATTTGCTGGAGGCGGTGACAAGTCCTAGGATTAAAATATTCTCCCAAATTGCTTCTCAGAGCTACCTGACCCTCTTCAAATTAATAACTGAATTATTCTGCTTTTGGCTAAATAAACTGCTCATCGGGTTCATGTCAAAATGGGAGGGAATCTGTTTGAGTCCATGGAAAGGGGGAAATCTGCTCCAACATACAGGAAAGGAGACACTTCTTAGATAAAAAGGGCCTTTTTAATCAGAATTTTCTGCCTAGAAATAGTTTTCTGCCCTATGGAAAGTTCTGCCAGCACAAGGGGAAAAGGGAGTAGCCCATGTTGAGAAGAAATCCAGCCATCCTGTCTGAGAGTACACTTACATTTCTGTCCCTTTAAAAGGGATGATGAAAAATAATAATTTGATTTTTTTAAGAGATCCTGTGAGTTTGTGGAAAAATACTGCCTAACTTGTCATGGCCATCAGCATACTGATATCAGCGATGCTTTTATCTCTATATTTTAAAAAGGCTGCATCCTGAGATGGGTGGAGGGCGGGGAGGGGGAGAAAAAGAGAAAGAAAAAGTTGATTACTGAACTGGAGAAAAAAGAGCTAGTATTTAGCTGAAGGCAAAAAAAAAAAAAAAAACAACCCTCCTTAGAATGACTATCATCATAATTATATGACAAACTGTCAACCTGTAGCTTGGTAGCCAACGAACATATCTGCTGCTTGTGAAGCATGCACCTAACAAGGTAAAGGTACTACAAGGGGAGGAATGATATAAAAGACAGAAATAAAATGTAACTTGTGACAGCTGTCAATACATATCGAATTTGCAAAGTTTGTGCTAATCTCCAAAAGCACTGAAGATCTCTAAGGGTGCTGAAGACAGAGCTGGGATGGACTGATAGTCTAAGAGTATTTCGGTGTATCATCACAAAGTAAATTTTTCTTTGAGTGCTTTATCAATAAAATATATCTCTAAAATATATATGAGAGGAAATACAACAGAGCTGGGTTCTGATATGCCCCAGAATGTCACTTTGGGGAAGATCACCAGGCCGATGTCTTCATCAGTGCTGGGCATCCTTGTGCGTGTCTCTGGTGCCTGTCATTACAGCTTCCTGCCTGGCACGAGTGCTCCACATGGAATGCTCAGAGGGAAGCTTTAGTGTGAACATTTTTGGTTAAAAGCACTGAAGCCAAAAGTGCAAAGAGCTCAGTGAGACCAAATATAGTGTCTGCAATGCAGATGCATATAATCTGCTCGATGAGCTCTGCAAGGGGATCAGTATTAGTTATTTTTTGGTAGGGGGAGTATACGCTATCTGATCTCTTTCTCTGTTGTCACCACCTTGTCAGAGCCTGATTTTGCAGCCTCTCCCTGTGGCAGCTGCAGCAGAAGCTGCATGAGGATGATCAACACTTGCTGTTTGCCTTCCCAGCAGAAGAACTGTTTTGAAAAGTCTGTAAGCTGAACACGAGCCTTTAGGGAATGACTGGAGATAATAAATATCTAATGATAACAGAGGCTTATTACCTTGAGGAGACAACAACTTGCTCTACTTTGGAGGCAAACCGACTATGAAATATCTGAGGAATTTTAACTGTAAAGTACCTCTGTGAGGTGAGGTCTGACTGTGTTTTTCCCCAGTATACCCAGTGTGACCTCAAGGCTTCCATCTCGTTAATGTAACAAATGACACCATTTTCACTGGGCCAAACTGGCTGGAGCTGTCTGCAAGAGAGTGAGAAAAATGGTGAAGGTAAAAATATTCCCAAAGGGCACATAAGCCTGGGACTGACCTGGACTGGAAATAATCCACTTGAACAGCCCAGAAAACACTTGTCTTTCCCCACAGCCCTGCAAACGACTCTGTATTGCTGGTGGGCAATTTTTGTTGTGCATAAATGAGTGTGGGAAGGTTCTTCAGTTTGATGGTAATGAAGAGGGATTTTTAGGGTGGTAAAAGAACTATTCCAGGCTGCTGTGCAACTCATGCCCATATGATCACAGGACTCAGCGAATATCCTGGATTTGAGCCTGTTTTGTAGCTGGTGATCATGAGGGTCATGCCTGAGCCAGCATGTGAGAGCTACCAAGATCAACATGGTCAGTGAATGATGATGGAAAATCCATCCAAAGGAGTTTAGCACAATGGAGAAAAAAAGTGGATCGGTCCAGTTCTTCCTCATGGGTTACTTGAGGACTGAAAAAGGCAGTAGCTATAAATATGTCTTCTGACTATTTGTAATTTGATTTCATATGTCACAATCTGTTAGTCCATTTCCAAGAACAGGCCCAAAAAAATATTTAGAACTACAGTCTCAGAGTCTATTGTCATATGCTTTAAGGAAAATTTCTGTATTTTAATCTTATGATCCTCGAAATGATTTTAGCAATTTGGTTTCTCTGAAACCAATGAAACATTAAGATGGCAGATGGTGTGCGGGCTCAACAGAGATAAAGGTTGTGTGACTGTGCTAGGAATAAAACATAAGTGTCCTGGTACATTGTGTTTGGGGGAGTTTTTTGTTTGGGGGAATTTTCTTTTTCCTTTTTTTTCTTTCATGATATAAACCTTTTAGGCACATCTGCATCATATTTATAATGCAATAAGGGGAAAAAAAGGAACTTCTTATGTTGCTAACACAATTTCTGAGACTGGATAACTGTCAAAACAATTTAAATTTTAAAATAAACTGCTTACAAACAAGGTACAGAGAGAGGATATTTGATTCAGTGGACAGACTGAAGTCTGGAATCCCAAGGGAAAGTGTCTTAATCCTGACAGTAACATCTGTGAACAATGTAATTCTCCCTAAGTAAAATGAGTTAAAATCACAAACCAAGGTACTTGAAGAACTGCAGAAGAAAACCCATTGTAAACATTCAGTGTTATTAATTGTTGAGACAAAATCTATGTTTCTTCCCTTATTAAGCGAATCAAAAGATCTTCCAAATCTCAAAATTTATGCATAAACATTCCTAAAGCCTAAATCCCCGAAACATATTTCAACAGTAGAAAGAAATCTTAACAACTCTGAGTGACAGAGAGAGGCATAATTACACGAATGTTATTCAAGAAATGCTACATAGTGTGTGCTGTTTATTTATTTATTACAGGTCTTTTGCACTGTCACAGCTTTTACAAGGGACACTCCTGAGCAGCAGTCATTGCCTGAGGACAGCAAAGGTTTCTATGCTGGGATTAAGGTAATGCTGATGGCCCTGATTTAGTGACTAGGGAACATTTGTGCAGCCTCTGAAAATCAGGATGCAGAAATGTAAGTCTGATCATCATAACCAGTGCTGCTTTTATGTTCACTTTGAGAAAATGACTTTTAGTTTGTTGGTAAAACATCCTAAAACACCCATCAGCACCATGTGCACATTAATGTATCCCAAAGATGAGCAAAATTACACGTTATAGTGAGTGTGCCCCAAAGTTCTCTGATGGTTTAATGGGAAGACACACCTACAAACCTGCAAGGATGCAGAATTTTTTTGTAACTAAACCAGAACAAACGAAGAAAAAAAATTATATTCTATCCATCATCTTCTTATGGTCGCATTACAAAATAGAAACTGCTGAAGATAAATTCGTACTGAGTGCAAGAACCAGGTCTAATCCCATTCAAGGATTAGGCTGTCAGCCTGGCAGTCCAGGAGGTTTGGAGATCTGAGTATCTAACCTTCATGCCTCCGTGAATGGCGTTTGAAAAATCTGACTGCCCATTCTGTGTGATATTTGAAGAACAGTTTCTGAAGGGTTTTTTTTGAAATGTCAGAATTTCCCAGGGAAATTCCCATTTCTGACTAGCCCTGAGTGCTGTTTCTGCTCTTTCTCTGGGAGAACAAACAGATAGACATGACAAAACCTGAGCTCTCTCACTGGCACACAGGTCCCTGAATCTGTAATATATTACATGTGGAGAAATCCCTCTGCCTGCCATAGTAAGGAAAGGGAGTGGTCAAAGATTGCACTTTTTTTGCACCTCTTGCAGATTACGAAGATAGAGTCCATGACCATGAGGTTATGCCATACTTTATACCATGGTATTTCTCCCAGTAAATTGGAATAGAAGGTCCTTTAAACCATGGATATTAAAAATTAATTAAATTCTACAGTATCATGATATTTTCAAGCTAATAAAAGCCTGGTTTGAGATTTGGAGATGAGAAGCAGTTACACTATATATGGAAACTGCAAACATTTTCTTAATTGCCAAGAATTTTAAAGTATATTAACAACAAGTTTACCTTAGAATGTTGAAGATCATTACTACAAAATTATTATTATTATTAAGAGGATTATGATAAAGATTATTATTATTTTGCAAGCAATTATACATCTTCGTAATTGATTAAAACCACTTAAAATTTCATAGATATCAAGTGTTGTCTAATTAATCTGTCATCTGTCTTGCCTGTCAAAATTATCTTAAAATTGTTTACTTCTTTCCAGTTTTTACCAGAATCACTACAAATTGCAGAGGATGGCAAAGAGCATATTTTGACTGTTCTGAGCACAGTACCCATTGCCTGTCCTGGGCAGGATGAGTCCTGTAAAATTACTTTGCAGCTAAGTACTGAGGATTTGGGTAAGAGTTTTACATATTGGCATCAAATCAATGGGATTACTTTTTCCAGAATTAAATTACAATGGATTCTAATAGAAAACATGATATGTAAATAATAACAGAGGGCAGAAGCCATAAAATCAACACACTGGGACATATATTTATCTGCAAAATAAAACAGCTGATAATATCAGACAGGTTTTTGAGGAAAAAAACCTCAAAAACATAAATCTGACTAGCAATAACGTGAACAGTAGTCTGTAGAGATTTATGGATGAAATAACTGTGACTAGAAGAACTTATTTTAAATTCTAGGAGTGTAAAATTCCATTTTTAAGTTTTTTGCAGCAGCAATGTTCTTAGGTAGAACAATTTCATTAATTATCAATAAAAAGCTCCTGTGCTGATTTATTATTCACTAAATGTATACTGAAGCCTTTTTCTGGCTTGCAGTTTTTTCTAACTTAATACAGAATGAAAAAAAAAATTCTTATGCTTATATATTTTTTGCTTTCTAAACTTTTTTTTTTTTTTTAATTGAAAACCTTGACAAAGTCACTTAGAAAACTCTTGCCCTTTTATTCAGTAAATGATTTCTTCAGGTCAGTCTGGTGGAATACCATTGCTATTTACTTTCCATTTGCACTAAATAAAATATGCACGCCTTTTTCTAACAAGGCACTTATTTCTCTTCCATAAGTGACTCAATGAGAGAAACGTTCAGAGATAGGATTACAGCTGCAGTTTCTCTACCCACAAAAACCCAGCTCTAAAAAATGTTGGCAAAACCCAGATAGTTCCTGATATTTTTCTCTGTTTAAATCCCTCTCCTAACTCTCCTCCTCATCAGCCAAGTGCTTAGACAGAAGGAAAAAAAAGTCATTCAAATGGTATCATAACACAATGATCTTAAACTGAGCAGCACCTTATGGTTCCAGCAGCTGTGTTGGCTCTGGTACATGGAGTGCTTTGCATTTCTCCATGGCTCTGTTCTGCATATTGCTCTTGGCTTAGAGTCTGTGCTGGCCCATCAGGAAAACATCCACTGAGCTCATGGGAACAGATTTTCTTAGATATTGAGGCAGCAAAGATCCTCCTCGTATTGAGGGATTGAGGATGCCAAAGCTGGTGGGTGGTGCAACGTCCCCACAGAGTCCAAGTAACTTAGGCACTGACTGCTAGGAGAATCAAATAAGAATTAGTCCAAGTCAAGGTCATTGCTTTTAACTCACAGTTTCTTAGGCATCAATAAAGCCTTTTAAAATCTCACTGACACTGAAAGCAGGGTCCAGGAGCTCTCAAATGGGAGAGGCTGAGCTTGATAGATTGGACTGAGCCCGACCTCTTGCCACGGGCTCCTCCAATCCCACAGTGTGCACTGGACTGGAAGAAAGAGAGGATACAAGACTTGCAGAAGCAGCTCTATTTTCAAGCTGTCAATGGGCTTGATGTGTCGGTGCCAAGAGGTGTCAGGATGGAGGCACAACTCATCCAATTAACTAATCTTTGAAGGAAGTTGTTGCTGAAGTGGAAAATTTCTGTTAGTTTCAATTAACTCATTTCTGCAGCTTAAACTAAACCCAGCTTTAGCCCCTGGTTGCTCCGTCCTGAGGCTGTTTCCTTGGATGACACTCGGGCTGTTTATGATCAGTTGAGCTATCTATATACACTTAAGATTGAGTATCTGCTACTGGGTGTTTGCATAACCACATGTTTGTTTTGAGCCTTTATTGTCTTTAGGGTCCATTAGTTTATCTGAAGGAACACCGCGGGCTTCTGAAAAATATGTCGGCCACAGTGCTGTAAATTAAAAATAAACCTCATTTTAGTTAAGCTTCATTTATACCAAATAAAATAACTGACAAGCTCCTTTTCTGACTGAATCCATATAACAACACAGTTGTGTTAATTATGTAGGAATAAGTGATAAGAAAGCTAATTACAAGCACAGAAATATCTCTCCGTGTTCAGACAATATCATAATGAATGCCAAGGCATAGCAGAGCCACAGGAGTTTGGCTTCTCTTAACTTTATCATTACTATTTTGACAAGATGATTTTCTTTGATTTTAAGCTTTCGCTCTGGATTGTGAGCACAGCTCATGGGGCTGTAATGGCAATAACTATTCCTCACGGAAACCTCCAATTTAATTGAATCAAGAGCCTTGAATATGAGCCATGACTTTTCTATAAAATGTGAGGTGAGGTAGCCTTTAAGGATTTGATATGAGAGATAATATGTTATTAATATCTGTAGGTTTTAGTTCAGTTCCTATAGTACTCTACATGGTTAATTTAAATTATATTTCATAAGACTTTTCCATAAGGAATAAAACATTGATTATTTGAATGTGTTAGAAATGTCATCTTAAAATACCTTAATGCCACCTCTATAAATTATTTAGCAATTCTACAAATGGGAGAAATTATACGAAAATCACTTTTTTTAATATCAGAAAATCACTTATTTTCATCTCAGTTTAATTGCATTGCCACCATTTCTAGAACCTTATCAGATGATAATTAATGGTCTGAGACAGCAAACTAAATATTCCTCAAAAAATGCTGTAAGTCCTGAAATCAGCAGTGAGATTCTGACTGGCTTCAATAGGAATCATAATTTCATTTTTGTCAACCAAAGGATTAATGAAAGGTTGGGTAGTTTCTTATATGCAGTGCAGACCAGGTGGCTTAGAACTAAATGCTATCATAATTTAGTGTTTGTAAGGAAAAACACATCTGTGGAAATAAAAAGTTCAGGTTTGCCCTTACCTGAGACCTCATCAGGGTCAGCACCCATGAGAGGTGGACATTATCATTCTTGCTGCTTGTAGAGATCCCTTTAGGAAAGACATGATGTGCAGAGGTAGAGCTGCATGAGTGACTTGGGCTGCCATTGTCATACTGATTTTGCCACCACCCATCATTTTCCTACCCATCACAGACACTTATATAGCCAATACCTCCATAGCTTCTTATTTTTCCTCATTCTTTTAGTGAATCTATCCTCACAATACCTCTGTGAAGGATACAAAACTATCATCATTTTACAGACTGGAAAGTAAAATGCTGCAACCTAACTAAGCCAAAAATACAAATACAGATCTGCTGCACTTGCCTTTCTGTTGTGGATCCATAGTTCACTAAAAACTAACTCAAGAATTCTCCCCTTCCACACAAAAAAATCTGTTTATTTTAAAATAAATAACTCCCAGTATATACCTCCTTATCCTCAAGTTACTGAACGAAAAATGTGTTTCAGAAATACAGACTCATCTCTTGCTTTGTCATGAGAACGACTTGTCTTCATTCACTGGGCATGGACCCGTAAAGATAACACTGTCAGTCCAGAAATATCATCTGTGCAAAAATAGGCACCGTGGAGTTGTAGTAAACTTTGTAACACATGGGGGAAAAAACCCCAGCACAGCAGTGTGTGCAGAGGGATGCCAGATTCAGTCAGTCACAACTGTCTTCATGCAAACCCCATCTGGTTTCAAGGCATGTGTGTCCTGGAACGTGAGGCATTTCTGTTGAATGGTAAACAGGGTATGGTTAACTGTTTGGAGAACTCTTGTCAGACGCTGTGTTTGTGTTCCTTTTAGACAGCCGCTTACCAGGGCCCCCAAACATCGCCCTTTCAGCGTGCCAGGTGGATCTGCTGCAGGCTCCCTGCTCGGAAAGCAGCTGTGCAGCAGCCACGGTGACAGTGACAGCCGTGACAGACTTCGCTCAGGACGGGAACCGCGTCAGCCACGTCAGAGCTGAGCCAGTCGGACGGAGGGATTTGCTTTGGAGGGCTCACACGCCCAAAGATGTGAAGGTCAGGTCCTAAAATAAGCTGGAAAATGTGTCAAATTTAAATGAGAGGCTTTTTTTTTTTTCCTCCCTCAAAGAAAGTGCGATGCTGATAACCCTTAACCACATAACATGTTTGGGATGGCATCAAAAAATCACAGAATGGTCTCCATTGGAAGGGAACTTAAAGATCATCTCATTCCAACCCCACTGCCCTGGCCAGGGACACCTTCCACTAGACCAGGTTGCTCCAAGCCCCGTCCATCCTGGCCTTGAACACTTCCAGGGATGGGGCAGCCACAGCCTCTTTGGAAAATCTCTGCCAGTGTCTCACCACCCTCGCAGTGAAGAATTTCTTCCCAATATCTAATCTAACCCTGCCCTCTGTCAGCAGAGTAAACCAAAACAGTTTCTTTATACACCAAGAAAATTAACTGGTGCTTTAGCAGATTTAGGTTTGATTATTAGCCAACACATCAGTAAGGCAAAGAGCTGGAACATAGATGTAAGCAGGCGTGTTTCTGTACGCTGGAAGAGGAGAGAGGGGCAGTGTGGGTTAGGGAATTAGCACCTTTTCAAGAAGGAAGGAGGGGGGAAAATGAGGGTTTGGAGGAAATTTTCTGAAAAAGTAGAGGAAATACAGTGCCTCAGAAATGAGAGAGGAGAAAAGGGCTCGGCAGTGCCATGTTCAGTGTGTCCCTCTGCTAGGAATCACTGTGACACCTTCGACAACGCATGTGGCTGCTCCATCTTTTCATTTATCCCTGTGCAAAATGGGCAAAATAAAAATAATAAGAAGCAATCAGGGAGGCAAGCCACATTTTCCCTGCAGAAAGCCTGGCTAAAGAAACATGGTGAGCAGGGACCAGCCCCTTGTCTGTGAAGCTGTTTCAGGGCCTCAGCTGGGTGGTTTGAGAGCTGTAATCCCACCACCCCAGAGGAATAACCAGAGCACAGATTTGACTAAGCTAAATTTCTCAGAGCAGCGGCACATCCAAGTTGGCACATTTTAAGTAACTGAAAACAAACCCCAAGTGAAATCCACAATTTCCCTGCCCTAATTTTTGTGGATTTGCTCAGGAGAGAATGACATTAAACTGGACCAAAAGAATTTTTGTCTTTAAAGGTAAAATGTCAAGTGTGGGACTATAACCTTTCCTCTCCAGCACAGGCTTCTTTTGAACATTTTAAGATTCTTAAATCAGAAACTGCAGCTAATTCAGTGTAATGCACTCAAATACCCATACTTTTTTCTTGAAGTTACAAATTCTTTCATTAAAATATGAAAATGTAGCAAGTGTGAAATTGAATTAACCAATTTTAATAATAAATTCCATTTATCTCAGTTAAAACTTGATTTATGGAAACATAATAGACATTACCTTCCCTCCCCCCCATTTTCCTGTTGCTGTTTTGCAGTTAATTAGAGGCCTTAATGTAACACAGTTCCTGCAACAAAGCAAGAAAAAACCCATGTATTAAAAGTCACATAATCTTTAGTCCTTCTGGCTTGTTCAAATATTTTTGATTTATCTGAAAATTGAATGGAAATGGTGGGCAGAACATCCTGACACATCCAGGCACCCAGTAAAGAGGATTTCCTCAGCAAACTACAGCTGCCTACAACCAGGACTTGCATCTTCTGCTGATATCATGCATGAAAGAGCAGAGTAGAATGGACCACATGGATTTCTTTGTGCTAAAGTTTTGCTTAGGAAGTGTGAGGCCATGGAGAAAATGGGAAAATTCTCAGACACTTCTTCACTGTAGATCTGATACAAATTACCTCAGATCAAAAAGCTGTTCAAAGAGGTGTTCAGTTTTTCTTTTCTCAAGACCATCACTCTAATAGTTTGGTGTGCCAGACGCTGAGGGGGTGTCTAAGAAGTGTTTCTGTGCCAAGGTTAAGGGGTATTTTGAAACACAGATGATGTATTGCACAGGTGAGGAATGTTGTCAGAAACCATCGTTCTATCTTCACCCTCTTATTCATGTATTTAATTTCACCTCTGTTCCCAAAAGTTAAGTTCTGCTTTGTCACTGAAAGACTGCACAGGGATAGAGCAGCCATTCCTCTTCTCCGCTCTGTGGATCCTGGTAGAACTAACTGAAGTTCACCTCTGGACTTCTCACGGACAAAGAGAGAGCAAAGAATTAACAGCCCTGCCCAAAAAATCAGCCTGACAGGATGGATAAGGGAAAACCATAGCACTTCATCACTCCCACCAGTAATGACTGGGGGCTCTTCATATTACAAATCACTACACAACCCAAAATTACATTTCTGAGAAATGGACAGCTGAGCATTCAGCCATGGGAAAACACCTCCTTGAGCAGATGTGACAATGTGGGTCCAGCACTGCCTGAGAGTCAGGTATTACAGCTTCAAAGTCCTGTTTCTGACTTTTGCAGGCTACCTGCAGAGTACCAAGACTCTCATACCTCATCTGTGACCCAGCTAGTGCCCAAGGAACCAAGAGCTGATGCAGATGATCTCTGTTGCTATAGTAGATCCTTTCCTCTCTTTTTACATGTGCCTAATGCAGGCAGCTCCAACAGCCTGATGTGGGGCCTCATCACCAGTTTCTGATCAACAACCACATCAAATATATAACTCATCCAATCAGACACTGTAACTGGAAATCTAAGGTCAAATTAGAGACAGGTAGCTACGACTAAAACATGCTAATGCTACTTAATTACAGCACACCTTTTACCATACTTCAGGCATTAAAAGTTGTACAATTTAATGAGCACTCTCCTGATAATTTCAGTGAATGATCTACTTCTTAGCAAAAAGTTTTAGTAAAAAACCTTCACATTGTACCAGAAAAAGAAAGACATTACATCAGGTGAATAGGAGCACTTTGAACTCCCTTTATTGCATGTGATTAAACTCCGCTGCTTGAAAGTGAAGCCTATTTTGTACCCATCCACAATCATGTTTGAGAAGTCAGACTGTAGTTTGTACCTAACCCATGAATCCTGTCCCTTATGTTTTGTGAGAAACAGTAATGAAGAAAAACTGCTGTGTAGACTGTATTCATTACACATTTCATTTTAACTAGGTCACAGTTCGAGACCTCCCAACAGGGAACTGCTACTCTTTCACTGATCCACACATTATCACATTTGATGGATGGTGAGTATTCGACTTTGAAATAATTTGGCTCAATTACTGCAGTTACCAGTTTCTGGATGTGACATGCATTTGGTTTTACATGCATTAGAATATCAAAAGAGCATTGTACTAGTTTGCTTACAGTGAGGAATGTCGTGCTTCAATAACATACATGGTTTCCTTCCAGCTGTTTTTACTCCTTTTAAGAAAAGGATTAAAAATGGATCAATCTTGGAGAAGTAATGGGTTTGAGTCTGAATAATTTTTACAAGACAAAAGTCAGATTCCAAAATGTTCTTCAAACAGAACCACCACTAATGACTTTGAGAAGGTGCCTACACCACATGCTACCATGTTAGTGACACCCCAGTGCCACACAAGTGAGCCATTGCATCCCTGGAGCAGCACAGCACAGAGGGACAGCCTGGTCCTTCCCATCACTTTACTAACAACAGACGTAAAGTCACTCATCACCAGGATGTTCTTGATTTCTTCTATTTCTACAGCTGGTTTATGCACAGCTGGAGTTGACAGTCACAAACCTAACCAAAAAAACATACAGATGGCCACACTGTCTTGGCTGAAAGATGCCCAGAAATGATAAATGACAAATATCAAGGGAAGAGTGCAAAAATAAAAGTTGTACATCCTGCTGTAGTGTCCAAATGTCCTTCTATATTATCCAGCAATAAGCTACTTAAAGACTTACAAAGTGGTACTTTTGTATTTGACAGCCTGAACTGTACAGAACTTTTCCTTGTTGAACTTCCCTAATCATTCATGGATCTATTTATCCCAGCTAATTGACAACATAGAAAGTTTTTTAAAGTTTGCATCTGGCAGGTTTGATCCAAAGTTGGTAATATTTCAGATCACATTCCAGGTTTGTCATTCCACTGTTAACCTCCTAATGGCACATATAATGACTTTTAAATGCACAGGGTCCACAGGGGCTCAGCAGGCTTGATATTTTAATCCTGATATCCTAATGTCCCAATTTCAGTCCAGCAGGCTCTGGAGGTGCATCTGAAGAAGTCTGTTGATGAAACATGAGCAAGAAAGGCAGTGATCCCATTAAAAATCATACATCTGCCTCAAATAAAGATTTCACTTAAACTGGGTAGTCTGAGCTCAGAGATTATCTCCGCACATCTACGGCTTCCCAGTTTCCCTCCTGCTTTGCTGAACAGAATTTATAATGTGGTCAAGAACTTGTTTCATGCAAGTTTAGTTGCTTGAAATGTAGAAGCTGCAGAAGAATTATAAGAGATTCAAAGACATTCCCATGCCTCATGTATCTGCAATTATTTCAACTCTGGGATATTAAATTAGGTTGGAATATTATTTCAAATCTCTCTATACATTTATATTGTAAAATATTCCCTTTTGATTTAGGGCTAAGAATGGACAGTGATCTGCCAGATTGTTGTGTTTAGGGAGTAATAAATTACTGAAAAGTGCTTCTTGGAATGGAGACGCCCTCTCAGCCATATAGTACATTTTTATATCACTTCCATGGGAAAAAAAGGTCTAAAGTGAAATAAAGTAATTTTACTTGAATAACTCATTTTTTAATCTTGTTATTGATAGCATACAAAAATGCTTCTAAGCAATTTATATTCTCTTTGAGCACTGGGAGTTTGGAAAAGCCCGTCCCTTTGTGTCATCCTGACTCAGTCACACAAGCTTGAAAGAGAAAAATCCCAGGATTAACTTGACCCCTTGATAACTGCAGGTCTCTTCCTTGTGGGTAGACCTTCATTACTGCTCTGTCCAGTGCAGCTTTAAATGTGCCAAGCTGATGGGGCTTCTGCCATCTCAATAACTAGGTTATTTCACTAAGATATATTACATCTTGATATTCAGCCAAGTTTCTTACCCATCATTTCACAGTTCCATTACTCCTACTTATATTCCCATTTATTATTGTAAATAATTTCTCTTTCAATTATTATAATGATTATGCTACCTTATTACACATCAGTTAAGCAACTTCTCTGTCTGCCTATCCAAAAAAAATGTTAACACATTAGAAATGATTTTATAGCTCTCTATTTAAGGAGTAGGGAATGCTGTTCCTGCTTCTGTCCTGGTATAAAACCATAACCTGAAGGCAAAGGCTGACACAGAGGTCTGGAACTGAAGCATTTCCCTTTGGTCATGAAAGGGAATGTGGTGGGAAAATGTGTTTGAAACTTTGTGTGCGTTAGGCGTTGCGAATGGAAGAATTGCAGAAAAAGCTTGTGGGCTCAAGTAAGAAGCTATGTGAGTGTTCCTCAGGAATAAAAAAAATTATTAGAAAGAGACTGATCTGCAGGATGTAAATGGTGAAGGAAGAGAAGAGAAATAGGTAAAAGAAATTTTAGGGACAAAGAAGCATTAGGCTGAGAGGATGAGTGGAGCATCAGCTCTTGGGCATCTGGAACTATGTCAACTATGAGTGATATTTAGACAGGCTCGGGTGAGAGTGTTACACAGGAAAGAAAAGAAACATTCAAAATTAGTCAAAGGGAAGGGAAGGAAATAACAGCCTTTACCCACCCCTGTATGAATACAAAGTTGTAAGCAAACAAAGCTTGATAAGCTATCAAAACTGCTTCTGAGATCCATAGCAGAACACCCATCATATAAAATCCAAGGAAATCCATTTGTCTGATCCCAAAGCCTGTGGAGGAGGCAGCAGACTCTAAGATCACAGTGTAGTAGCAGAATTGCTGTGGGTGTGTGGTGATCAGTTGTCTCTCTGGCACCCTTGCCACCCACTCGAGCCCTGGGGATGGGTTCCTGCCACAGGAAAAGCAAGGGAAAGCCTGAAGATGGGGAACATTGCCAAGAGAAAAAAGTAGGAGTGTTTTCTATGCAAACAGGCATTTATATAAACATTGTCCTGCCTTCCACAGTAAGAGTTCCTTCTCTTCTTTGACTTTCCCATTAGCAGTGGTGAAGAGAAGGGAAAATGCACAATGGGGAAATGTAAGGATGAAAGAAAAACTATGAAAATAGAAAACTGAAAACTTTACTTTTTCAAAGTTTAAATTTAAAGCATTAAAAACTAAAATTTTAACTTATTTAAAAATATTTTTTCGAATATTTTCTTTATCAGGTTTGTTGGAAAATTGATAAAATTGAAAAATCAAAAGGCTGCTCTTTTTGGTAGTAAAATTTTCCTGCTGAGATAGTCACTTCCACTGTATTTTGTAACTTCTATAGTGATGTTTTCAATGGCTCACATTACATCTGAGGCAGTTAGCTACTCATTAGACAACTGAAATACCTAACTCCCACTTCTTAATGACAACACTCCCCTTTGGTATTCCTCCTGCTAATATATGTCTGTAGAAATATTTATCTTGTAATCTTTTCATTCTTTTCACCAAAGGCAGTGACTGAAAATCAAAGAAGAATGTGTCATATTTTACAGCATAAGCACAATCAATTTGTGTATATTGGAGCGTAGATGTGAAATAGCGTTAATTATACAGGCTAAAATCCAGAGAGAGCACTTCCTTTTATAGCAAAGTACCTTCTAAATTAAACAAATGTGAAAGCCTGGTAAAGCAAAAGTATAGCCCTCATTACTAGTTATGGCACATTATAAATATAAAAGCTTTTCATGCCATAAATTGCAGATTCTTAAATATGAAGTACTAGCTTAAAACTAAACATGCAAAAAATCCTTTTAAGGCAAAGTAAAAAGGGAAATATGTCTTGATTGGTGAACTATATACATCATCCAGGTTATCTTGCATTTTACCCTTAAAAAAAAAAAAAAGGTAAGAAGATTTCTCAGATTTCTCAAGCATTTGCACTAATCCATCCATCAATATTATCTTTGGGGTAACGGTGCCATTTCCTGCACTATGGAAAAATTTCTCAGCTTAGTGCTGATTGGCTTTAGTGGCTTTCGTCATACTAGCCCACAACTAAGTCCTGGCAGGTGCTGGGGTTTTTGATAGTCTGTAGAAGTTTAGATGTCCCCAAGCATCCAGTGACTACTCAAAGTAATCCAACAGCTTTGCTCCCTGAGAACAACGTGATGAGTGCTCTGAAACCAGAGAACATCCTTCACCATTACCCAGACCTTCACAGGGTTAGAACCTGAATCAAAGGCGGCTGAAAGGTTTAATTTAGACACAGAGCAGGTTCCTCATGTGCTGTGCAATCTATGCCATGGCCTAATTGAAGAGACTTCCAGGAGGGTTGGATTGGGTCCACTGTCAGTGCTTAGCAAGCAGAGAACAGCTCCCATAATGCAATGGCATATATATGCATATGCAAATACAGTCTTATTTACCAGATGGAGATGATTAATCTGGGTGCAGCCATTGTGGTGCCTTATTTTCCATCGGTCTCCCTAAACACCTTTCCTTCTAAGCTGATCCCATAGGAGGAAACTCTAGAAAGTGCTCTCATAAAATGCCCTCTCCGTTCTCACTCTCCTCTGAAGATGTCCAAATGTAATAAATAAATGATGTTAAAAGAGAGTATCTATTTTTTTTATGTTGTCCTTGGTTCTGATCAATCTTAGCAGCAACATCTCTGCCATGTGCTTAGGATTTCTGAACCTGATTAGAAAATAAGATGAGACAGAACCATTCAAAATCTTATCTCTTTATGGTGAACTTGACTAAGTTTTTCAAGATGAAAGATAAAATCAGATGTCTTTTCTAGCATAGAAAAGCCATTGAAGTTTAAATTCTTACTGTGTTTCAAGTTACATAGTTTTCTATGTCTTTTATTCTGAAGAGAAATAAAATATAGAAATATGCATGCTAAAAAAATCCCTGTTCTCAAGCTGTTTTTTCCTCTGTATATGAAACAATGATGGCCTGGAAAATATTGATGTTCATATGGCAGTGCTTAAAAATAATCCTGTTATTTAGGAGGGATATTTTATACATTCCTTTTTACATCTTTTTTATTCCAGAAAGGAATAATGCTTATTATTATAAGCTTATAGCTCAGTTTCCATATTACTTAATTTCATAAAAATCGTGTTTAAAACTAATTACAGTGCCTTTAAGGAAAGGAGATTAATCCATTGTTTTTAAGATGGAAGTTGTTGGCTTGTAGAGAGAAAACTCCAGACACATATATAAAGTATATGGCTACTGTTTTCTTTTGTACAACATATTAGAATAAAATAGAGTAAGAATAAGACAAGTTTATGCAGTGAGAGCACAAACAGAAGAGGATCCTCTCCCATCTCCTGTTGTGAAAATCCCAGGGACTGAAGGTGGTTCATACAAAGGGGAAGCACTTGCAAAATTGTTAAGTTATTCTGTTCCTGGCCCTACTCAGATGGAACAAGGATGTTCCTTGCAAAAAAGAATGAAAGTCCTATATTGTTCACCATGTTGCCTTGTGCTGATTGTCAGTGCATTTAGTGGGAAAGTTGTGCTTACAAGGAAGCTGTTGAGGGGGAGATATCAACTTCATTTTAGCAGGTTTTCAGTAGAATCCCAGATTTTCACAGGAAGCCTTTACCTAGCCACAGCCAGACTTGTAAAAATTGGTGATTGGTCACAGAAGAGGTTATTTCAGCACTGATTTCCCTTTCTTTGAGGAAGATCGTGCTCTAAAGCATCTGGTTAGAACCAAAACATATTTATTAAGACCTGGAGGCAGGGACTTCTTCCCATTTGCTTTATATCAAATGTTTATCCTTTTTATCCATGCCCATTGCCATGGCAGCAGCTGGGAGACAGCTCCCACTTTTCACGGGAATTCTCATGCACTTCCAGCTAATAACTGCGGCGGTGTTTCCCTTGGATACAGCGCTGGAGAAACGCTTCCCAGCGTGTGTGGATTTTTCCCTCCTCCAAGGCCAGCCACCACCAACAAATAATCAATGCAGGTGGATGCTCAGGGTCTCCAAATCCTCCTTGTTTCTGTTTCTTTGTGGCTGTTTAGGCGTTATGACAACTACAAAATCGGGACCTTCCTTCTGTGCCAGAGTGTGTCGCGGGTGTTTGAGGTGCACGTCCGGCAATGGGATTGTGGAGGTCACCGCTCTGCCACCGCCTGCAACTGTGGCATAGCTGCCCAGGAAGGGGGTGACACCGTGGTTCTGGACACTTGCAATGGCCACTTTCGGGAGAGCAGACCCCAGCTGACCATCAAAAGCACCGAGGCACCACCGCGCGTCAAAATCCTAAAGTCCTACGGAGGCAGAAAAATAACAGTACGTGGATGGTTGGGCACTCTTGTAAAAATAACACTACATGGATTGCTGAGCACTCTTGTTATTGCCGTGCTTTGAAAACACAGGTTAAATATTTCTGAATTATTAATAAATTTGCTGCAAAAACATCTACCTGACGCCATAAGAGCGCCCGCAGCAAAATGCACCGCGAAACAAGGTGCAGGGAAGTAGCTGGTTAAAGTGTTAGTTTAACAAACTGTAAAACAAAACAAAACAAGCATCTCTGGAAATTTCTTAGAGACATAGCAGAGCACTAATATTGTTGCTTACTCTCTGTAGCGCTGCAGCCAGCTCCCTGTTTGTTTATGCCAGGCACTACCCAACCACATCACATAAAGCAAATTTCTTTGCAGAGCTCACAATATAAATATTCAAGGAAACATCACAGGTAGCAGAATAATGGAGTTTTAGAGTGGAGCAGTAAGGCACTATTAGTCAGATCCAGATAGCCCCCAAAAGCTATGAAAATGAGCTGCAAATGTGCAGCATTTGGTGTAATGTAAAGCATTTGCCTAAAAAATATATGGCCGCAACATACTTTGCATAAGTATCGCTTGTCCACACTAATCCAGTGAAATCACCGGAAGAATAAGAGCAGGCTGCACCAGGGGGTTGGTGAGGAGAAGAGCCACAAATTATGGCCAAGAAGATAATTTTGTCCTAGAGTTGTATCATCAAGATTTATTGCCATGAAATGTTTTGGATGAAGACTGGTCCACATTAGAGCCAGAATGATGCAGGAAGCGCCTGTGCTTGGCTCTCCTTGTGATCTCGCTTGGAATAGATCTCAGGAAGGTAGCAATTGAGAGGATGTTAATTATAGAATAGAGAAAAAGCAGGAATCAAGCTGTCATTTCATTTTGCAACTCAATGCAATATAATAACTGTTTTATTACTAGAATATTCTTAGCAAGGAAACCCGATTCTCATTTACACCTGAGGTAAATCTCAGGGAAACAAATCAGGACACAAATATGAATCCTGCTCTTATCTTAGCAGGAATCTATAGGAACTGTGCAGCAGTGATCCCTGATCACACCCCAGAGCATCCTGGTTTGCTCAGCAGTTGCCCATCATCAGCCTCGTGCAGCACAGGAGCCGGCTCTCCCCTGGGTCCCACAACATTCAAGGAGGCTTAGAGTGGGGTTAAGTCATGTTTTTCTGTGCAAGGTGACAGCTTTCAGGAGCCAGTCACTATATATCTCTCAAAAAAGCTTCTTTGAAGCCTCAATCAGCCGCGTTAAATCCAGGTGGGATATGTTGCCTGGGGCAGCAGGAAAGGAAAGAGTTACAGCCCTTCAAACTGCTGAAATAAATCCACACCTGGAAATATTAATCCAGACAGCATGGAAGACTGAACAGCTCATGCAATTCTGACTGCAAGGATTTTACACACAGCCTTGTAGGAAATACTCCTTCCTGCAGTAAAGCATGTAATTAGAAGACACATGTTTATGTGAAGAAGGAAATCAAATCCTACCCAGCACTGTGTCAGCTGCAGTTCTCCCCCTCTACCTATTAAACCACCGGAAAAAAAAGTTAAACCCATCAGGCCATTTGAGTTTTATGTTGGGGGATTACTGGGATTTTATTTATACTTACCTTGGGAAGTGAAACATAGGTACAGCCAAAGTGGAGGGACAGCCAAGAACATCTGAGGTGTTCAAAGCACTGGTTTTATATGAAGCCTTACATTATTCCCCAAGGCAAATATTTTTTGAAGAAAAGGAGGCTTTAAATGCTCTGATCAAAACACAGAGAGGTTGAATTCAAAACTGTGTCCCAAGCTGCCATTGCGCTCGGTGGCACTTTGCTGCTCTGCTCATGGGGAGCTCCTCAAAAAAGTATTTGCATGCCTGAAATGATGGCTGGGAAGCTAAAAGGGGCAGCATTATTATTTAGTGGAGCTAATATGTAAACTCTAGATTCCAGCACAGGAATAAAAATATAAGCTTGTTGTTCCTTCACAGATATGAATAGATTTGGTGGGGAGGAACTTAGAAGGGACCCAAAAATCCCCACAAAGACAGAAAAGCAAAGGATATTATTTGCCTGAATAAATTATATTTAGGCAGAGGCCTCTTAAAAAAGGTAAATAATTATTTTGAAATTATTATAATGAGATGTTTACAAGTCTTTAATGTATTTTTTAAGATTAACTGAAAACTTTTAATTTTGGATAAAAAGAAAATACTAAGGCTACTTATCAGGATAGTATACTCCTGCTCCTGGCCCAGATAATTTTCAAATAATTTTCTTTTTACCAGTAAAAATAAAGCAAACAAACAAGAATACATTTCAGTTGAGAGGATATTTTCTTTTTGCTTTTTTTCCTTTTATTTCTTGGTTAGTAAACCAATCTGAAAAATCCATTATCCACACACTTACTTCTGGTTTTGAACCTTGCCATTTTTTTTCTTTTAAAGGTCAGTGTAAGCCTACCACTAGTTCTTTAATGAGAAAATTGTTTTATCTACTTTAAAACACAATCATTTGCTGGGTAATCCGGCCTTGGAAAATGAAAAAATTTTTCAGAGGAAAGAAAGCTGTTTTTCAAACTTGGCAGTTTATCTAAAAGAAATTATTTCCCAGGCAAAGACACAAGGGTGACCTTATTGTCATGGAAGTCACTTCAAAAATTAGCCGGTAACTTACCAGTGGGAAAACTTCAATGGGTGCAATTATTAATTTAAAAAGAAAGTACTTGTGCAGTTTCATATTTATGTAATGCTATCAGATATTAATACCATGGAATCTGAAAGCAAGATAAATAATAGTACAAATAAATATTTATAGTGTGTCTAAGTGATCTTAAATTACCTCCGCCGTCTCTAACGTCCTGCTTCGATATTTTCATTTATGGAAAGAGACATTTCTTATTGCATAAAAAGCTTGGCAAGAGCTTCAATTCACTGGGGGGTTTTTTTCTGCCTCTTCAGATCCTGTTTCCATCGGGAGCGTTTGTTCGAGCCGACCTGAGCGAGTGGGGAATGGGTGTGACAGTGAGGACACCAGGCAGGGACTTCAACAGCACCAGGGGTTTGTGTGGCCTCTTTGACGGGGTCAGCCACAACGACCTGAGCAATGTTCCTGAGGAAGACTTCATAGAGGAGTGGAGGTACAAAGCCAGAGAGGATCCTACCCGTGAGACACTCTGAGCCGTGTTACAAATGGTCTTGATAGGTTTATTTCATTACCCACTCCCCTAACGACCCGACAGAGAGATCTGCTTAACCTAGAGGGGAAGCCCGGAGATCCATTTTCATCCCAACAGCACAGGGGCTTAATTTTCAGTCAGCACAATACACATCAGCACTTACTGAGAGAGAAGTTACATTCACAAGTGATTTCATGTTAACAGCTGTGTTAAGATCCCTCTTAGCTGTTTAAAAAAAAAAAAAAAAGGCAGTTCTCACCCGCACTTGAAAATGTAGATAACTGACAATAGGGATTAATTAAGGGTTTGGTATTTCCTGTGTTCATTACTGAACACTAATTACAATATGTGAGTATAGATTAAATGTTACATTTTGACAAAGTGTGGTAGTATATGTTCCATGTTAAAACTTAATATCTCCTCGACTAACGATGATAGGGAGCTCTGAAAACTTGCACTTTCTGAGACAGATGGTCTGGAACCAGAACCAGGAATCTGGCTTTCTGACATATCCTTGTCATTGTCCCTTTCCCTGTCCGTAACCATATCCCTATCCCACATTTTTATTCCTGTTGCTGAACTTTAAACATACCTAATAGGTGTTCCTAAAACCCAAATGGGTTTGATTGTGTAGTCTTAAAGTATGTTTTGAAAATAAGGAAAAATAAGGCAAAACACTGTAACATACTATTTACTCTGTACATGGAAACTCAGCACAATCCTAGATGAACAATGAATTTTTAGAACTGTTGTATTTCAGAAAATAATCACTTCTACCATATTCTAGTTCTCTTCAATGGGCCTAAGCAGTGGCTATCTAATGTCTGTTTTGACCTGCCATTGCAAATCGTAATATTTAGAATTCAACAGCCATCATTAATATCCTAATAACGTGACAATCAGTCAGAGCTTTCTCCTCGGAAGGCAGATGGGCAAATAGCTTGGTGCAAGAACCAACCAACCTCCTTAGGAGGACCTATTCTAATCAAGTTTGTTGGAAGATCTGAAGCCAAAGCACAATATAAAGGAATATACCTGTAAAGCACTGAGGAATTTTCTAGGGCTCAGTACATATGATGGAGATACTTCAGGGAAAGCAGGAGAAACTCCTGCTAAGTGAGAAGGGCAAGTGGGTGATGAGTTTCATCTTGCAGTCCTCCCAAGGATGGATTCTCAAGTACCCTTCAGAACTTGGTTAAAAAAACAAGCCAATGGAGAAACTAAGGTCATCTCCTGAAGAGACTGGATCGTTCTCTGATCCACCCACAGAGAAATGATGCAGAAAAACCCAAAAGCTAGAGGGTGATTTTTCTGCTGCTGTTTTTAATTTCATTTTAAATAACCCTGAAAGTGTGTTAGGCTTTCTCCAGCACCTGAAGCTACTCTGAGTGCTCACCATCTGGTGGTTTCCCTGGCTCCCACCTCTCTCAAGCAGCTGCAGGGCTCTGAATGACACAGATCTGGTTTACACATCAGCTTTCCAACACAAGTTTTAAAAAATAAAACAACATTAGAGCTTCCCAGCCCTTAAATTTTGATCAGGCAAAGAAGAACTGAGTTTTAAAGCATGTGTTTTAAGCAGATTAAATAATTTTTCAAACCATTTTTAAAATATACCAAGAAAGAAGCAGAAACACTAATAATTTTGGACTTTATAATATTATCCAGCTCAGTTTGAAAAACTTATCTTTAGTTTTTCCTTGATTGTAGTGGGAAGCTCAGAGGAATGAGAGTGTGGTCATCTTATGCAGGGCACAGAAGGCCTATCCCAGCTCACTGAGGTGTTGTTGGTTACGTTCATGACTGTGAGGAATGATGGGGTTTCCAGTGGCTCCATCCTTTCCACACCTTCCATTCCATCCTGTTGACCAGGGTTGACCAAAAGAAGGCAGTTAGTTTCACAGAGGTTTAAGAAAGGATTTTATCTCAACAGAATCTCAAGGCAAAATTGTACTGAAATTTTCATTTCTGTGTTAAGTTTCTGCCCTGATTCTGGAACAGTTATTTTTTTATTTAATTATTTGATTATTTATTAAGTAAATTATATTTACCCCAGCCTTTAGTTTATGCAGTATTATACCAAAGGAAGAGCTAATTCTGCTGCCTTGGTTTAGGTTTGCCATTAAGAAGCTGCAGGTAACCCCTCTATTTTAGAGCCGGAGGAATGGTGTGTGTAGGACATCCACTCAGACACTAAAATGTGTTGTCCAAACACATTTTTTAATTTTCTGCATTTTCTGCACAGGGCTAATACCACCTCAATATCTAATATGTTTTATTTTCCTCCATTGATTTAAAGTGCAAAATAGCTTGTGCATTTCCATGAGCCTGAAAACCAACCCATTCTGCTGTGCCCAAACACTGGGATAAAGGGTTTCATAAATGTTTGTGCTCATGTTTCAGGAGGAGAAATTGGTTCATTTTGCCAGTGTCACCGAGAGGTTTTATTTAAAAGTTAGGGTTATGTCAATGACTAAAATAGTAATATTACATATGCCATCTTCAATATATTTTGGAAAAATTGGATAAAGGAAATTACAGTTTCCAAAAACAATATCCAGCGTCTGGCTCCAATATGTTGACAACTGCTTTCACTTTCCTGAAACCTCAACATTCTGGCTGCAAGACAAAATTAATGCCAAAATAATTTAAATTTTTGGTGCTATTTCAAATTTTTCTGGAAAGGATGCACTGCCAACTACTGGGGCAGGAAACACATCCTTTTCTATGAAGCTCTAGGATTCCTCTTGTGCTGCACAAATAAGATCAATAAGAGATATGAAATTTCTGAAGAATCTTTAATCATGGCTGTTTATTCAAGTTGAACTCTCTAGAAGTTCATCCATCATTAAAGAGGGACTAAATTAAAAAGGGGGGGGAATATCACCTCACCTTATATGACAGCCTAGCCCTATGATCAATAGAAAATTGCTTTGTGTTGAAAGAAAAACTCAAAGAAAAATCCATTAGAAGACAAGAATGAAATTGAGTATGCAGAAAATTAAAAAATAAAGAAAAACAAAACATTTAAAAGAAAAAAGTGATCCACATGTTAGAGGACACACGTGGTAAGCAAAGCACAGGTAGATAAAGGTGGTTTTCGTTATACAGCATTTGAAACAAATATGACTTTTTTGTGATTCTCCAAGAGTTATCTGGGTCACACCAGGGACAAATCTAAGGCCTTATTTCAGGTGTAATACACAAAGGGTAACCTGCACCTCAAAGAAAATTCTGCAAAGAGAAGTCAAGCAGTTAGGCAGTGCTCCAGAAAAACACCTAAGCATCTGTTATTAAAAAGTCCCCATGTAGTGCTAAAAAACATACAGGAGAAGTCAGGAAGGGCAGTGCAAAAGTGACTAAAGAAAACAGAGATCAAACTTAAGTATTTTCTTAAGTATTTTGTAGATTGGGAATTTGTACATACCCCAGCCTCAGGGAAAGAAAGTTTACTTGGTATTATAGACCAATTTGTTGAAAGTTTTCTCCCTCTAATCTCTTTCTATTTTTAAATTAGAATACCTCCAGGGAAGAGTTTATTTGACAGGACTCCAGCACCTTCTGAGGGGAAGCAAAGGAGAAATTACTGCAGATGTCAGAAGGGGAGCACTAAGTCTGTGCCTGTGGCAAACACTCTGAATGCCTTTCAGACTCCTTTCCCTCAGTCCTCTGGTTGCCATTATGATCATGTGGATTACACCTCTGCAATCCCGTGTCTGGATGTTACATCTGAGTTTGTCACTCGCTCAGAAACAGAGTCTGCTTTAAGAAAAGGTGAGAAACCATTGACCAAGCGTTTTGAGCAAAGATATCTGCCTAAATCAGTCCAAAAGAGAGGTAGCCCCAAGGTCCAATTAAAGCCCCTCACAAACGTTTCCATGAATAACAACAGTTCCACTAACTCTACCAAACCAACAGGAGACCTAAGGAAAGTGAGAAGGCAAGATGACTATTATGAACACTCATCCTTTCACCCATTGCATGGCCCAACCCAGAGGGACTCGGAGAGATTTGCCTATTTTTTCCCTGAGGATTACTTTGAAGGGGTTCGGATGAAATTTCCACTGACATGGCCCACTCCCAGTGGCCTGACTGCCGCCAGAGCTCGGGACATTTGCCACCAGATTCTTGCAAATTCCACCATTGGCTTGGCCTGTAAAGACCTCCTCGGAAAACAGCTGGATGAGGCAATTGAAATATGCCTTTTGGACCTGCAGCTCAAAGATGACGTGGCTTGGGTGAGGGCACTGATAGCCCTTTTGGAAAATGAATGTGAAAGGAGAGTGCTTGGAAGCAGAAACACAGTGTTTCGTGTTGGGAACCAACCATCTGTTCCCCCGAAGGAAATCCTCGCCGCCCTCCGGTGTCCTGCTCTCTGTAACAGCAAGGGCCGCTGCACGGAACTGGGCTGCCAGTGTTTTGAAGGCCACAGCTCCTACGACTGTAGCATTGCCAAAAGTAAGTAAAAAATTCTTTCCATGATACTGGAATTATTAGGTAGAACATCTGCACAGAGTTGTTTGCTCTTCAAACAGTGCTACCAGTAAGGTATTTGATGAATTAGTAATCACGTTCTGACCTTGAAGAGCCAATCAAAATGTCTGGTTGGCTGGTCCTTCACTTTTTTTGCCTCAGTAACTTTTTAAAAATGGATTTTACAGGCCCCTTAGCAAATTGGTTTTGCAGAAGTGATTTTCTTTACATCTGATCTATCACCAGCGTGCTGACAAGCAAGCTTCTGACAAAAAAAAGTGTCCTGCTCATCTTGTGGTCAATATTCATGCTAACAGTGCATAGATACTTTTTTTTCCTGATCAACAGGGAATAAAGTTTGAACATTAGTTTCAAACACTGTACTAGTATCAAAATAAAATTAAAAGTGGCAAGATGAGCAGGTAACCCTGCCTAAGCCATAAAATAGCTACAGGACATACTCAAACCTGCAGACCTGATTCTGCAAATATTTATGAATTACACAGGAGACTATCCCACTGGGTTTGTTTCTTCCTTATAGCTCAGATTCTCAATGGATAAATGCAAGTCCAATGTGAGTACTGACAGTGCTTTAAACTAAGCACAGGCATAAATGTGAGCCTTGATTTCAAAATGTGAACCCTGCCTCAGCAAACCACACAAGCTTATGCTTGAAGTTACAAAGAGGTGCTTAAGGCTCAACCATACAGCTTAGTTCCTGCAGCTTAAGGAGTCACAGTACTTCAGCTAAACTGAGATGACAAGGTGTGCTTTTTTAACCCATCCCAAATGTGGGGGAAACGTTTTTTTCTACACTGTTCTGTATTTAAGGCAAGTAAAGCTCGTATCTGGTGTCAGTCACTTAGCTGAGACATCCAAGTATCCATCCAGTCCCAGGAGCTCAGTGGCACATTTGATACCCCAATGCATTTATTAGCTGGGATGGGATTACCCACTTACTTCACAGTAAACATGTCTTCAGTGTTGAGGTTTTAAAGTAGCCAAAATATATCTTAATATTTGGGTTTTGTTAATGGCAGGCTAAAATTTTGCAGAATAATTTCCTAAATATGGAGGAATTCATTGTCTTTCACACAGAGAACAATTGACACCAGGGACTGAAAAGCAAACTAAGCAATTTTGAAGTAATTTTCCAACACACAATTCAATGTTTAACTTCATTTCTCTGTGATATGGACAGGTTAGGGGGCTTGCTTGGGCCAGATTTTGAAATTTTATTTTCCTATGGCTGAAATCTCTCAGATTAGAGGAAAATAGCTTCAATATAACCTTTCAAGTAAAAGCTAATGGCACCTTGTCTTCTTGTTGTGACATCAAATATAAATCAGGACAGAATACAGAGCACGGCCTGGGATTGCACAGGGAGGTGAGAACTGAAAAACAAACACACATCAACTCTGGTAAACACCCTGTAAGCCATTACTATCCCCTGTTCTGACTGCTTTATCCTTCTCTTGCTGTCTCAGCATTGCACACTTTTAAGATTCAGCAGGAGAGGGTGCTGGGCCATGTTGTCCAGACCATGCTTTTTCCAGGAGAGGTTGGGGCAGATGGTCCTTGGGATGCCTTCCAACCTGGTACAGCATGATCCTATGATTCACTTTTCTCCAGTTGAGGTAAATGTGGTAGTTGGTCTTTGCTTCAAATCACTTCTCTTTTTTAAGTTTGGCTTATTAGAGCTCCCAGTACATCAACTTATTCCTTCTGGTTTTCCAGTAACTAACATCCTACCTCTCCCTGGCAGTCTACTGATCCCTCCAGAGCCACTGACCTGGAAATTTGCTCCAGTGCTCCTGCACTCCCACAGGGTCTCCACTGGGTGAGAGCTGCTCAGAGGGGCTGAGTTTTTTAGCACAAGCATCTTCTTACTTAGTCTGGCCCCTGGGGAAAGGAAGCTTGGTGTTGGACCTGCAAAGGAGATGCACTGCTGCAATTAGGAAAGGATAAATTCCCCTTGCTGTTTGTGTTGCTCCGTTTGCTGGGGGTGAGTGTGTTAGTGTCATGGCAAAACTAACATGGAACAGTTCCAGCAGTTTTCCAGTACAAACTTACACTAGACTGGTGAAAGACCAGTCTGGGGGGGTAATAGTTCAGACAGCCACACTGAGTGGCTCCATACCAAATCCCAGCAGAGAGCAGGACCTGGCCACCAAGGACATCCTTGTAACACTGTCACGGAGACAACAGGATGGAAAAGCACCTGAAGTTCAAGCTGACTCTGAGCAAAATTGAGAACAAAAAACCAGAAAAGTTAAAACAAATCCAAGGTAACTCTTGTCATGCTTAATTTTCAGGATATTCTCCCTTGTCTTCAGTATAAATGCAGGTAAATTAAGATAACAGATATATATAAATGCAGATAACTTATTCACATAATAAGTTTGTTTCAGCATTAACTATGGAGAGGGAAAAGTACTGCCACAGTCTAAAGTGAATTGATATGATGAACTGCAATGAGCTCCATGTATTACAGACTACTTATTAATTCATTTATGAGTTATTTTGAATATTTTTTCTCTATATACAAAAACCCAGAAGCTGTATATATATAAAGTTACCCGATCTTGTAAGTGCAATGTAAAGTAGACCTATACATCCAGCCACAGGTCAGACTCCCTACAAGGAGAAATAACATCTTAGTTCTGGCACGCCAATCTCTCTGACATTATAATACTTAGAAAAGGTCATCTAGATAATTTGGTCCAGACGAGCAAGATAAGCATTAGTGTGATCTTCACCTTGATTTTTGAATTTTGTTCACATTATATCTAAAGATATTTGCTTGTTTTCACATTTCGTAGGCAGAAATGTTCTACACAGACAGCCCAGAACAATATAATCATTCAGTTTGGGAAAGACCTGGGAGACAAAATCGAGTCCAACCACTAATACAGCCCTGCCTTCTTCACCACTAAACCAAATCCCCAAGTGCCACATTTAGATGGTTTTGAACACTTACAGGGATGGTGACTCAGTCACTTCCCTGAACAGCCTGTGCCAGGTCTTGACCACACTTTTGGAGAAGAAATTTTTCCTAACATCCAATTTAAACCTCTCGTGGCGCCACCAGAGGCTGTTTCTTCTCGTCCTATTGCTTGTTACTTGGGAGAAGAGACCAGTCTCCACCTAGTTACAATCTCCTTTCAGGTAGTTTTAGAGAGGGATAAACAGGGGCTAAACACCCCCAGAGCTGTTTACATACCTACCGCAAGGTGTGTGTGGGATGTGACACCTCTTTTCAGGGAAATGTGGAGCAGTATCACACAGCAACAATGCACCTCCTAAATGGCAGTTCAAAAGATTGGAAGCCCTCAGAACTGAAATCCTGTTGACGTCACTAAAACCAGGATTTCACACCAGAAAAGGCTGTTAGAGATGAAGAATTAAGATCAATCTCAGAAATAAAGCTGCATGTTCCAGCCAGAACAGCTTGAGCCCCCCTCCCTGGCAGCTCAGGCGTCCTGACCTGGCTGGCAGCACCAGGCAATCAGCACTGTGCAAGCACAGGAGGGATAAACCTTTGGGCTTTGTGACTAATAAGCAGGGAAGGGAAGAAAATGAGGAGAAATTAAGAATTGAATTAGGTTTCCATAGGACATAGAAAACTGCTGCCTCTTCACTTTCTTTTAAAAAGGCAGGACCAAAGAAACAGAGGAATATACGTTGATTTTGGAAATGCTGAAAGTTTTAAGTGCCATTGTTAGGAAAAAGTTATTTTCCAGGAGAAGTTACATGAGTAATGAAGGAGAAGGCAACTCCTTTTGCTGGCTATATATTTTCCCATCAGTTCCAAAACAAATCTCCGTCTAATTTTCTCAGGTTGGAATTATAGATGTGAATTAAAACTCCCACAAGATCGAGGAGGCCATCAACATAATTCAAATACCTTTCCCAAGGTCACCCAATCTCAGCTATGCTGCCAATGCATAACAATATATTCTGCCACTGGTTTTGACCAGCAAAAACACACACAAAAAGATGGCCATGCAGTGTTATTAGCGGTTGGAATACAAGCCATAACATATTTGGAATAATTGAAAATGAAAACATGCATAAATAGAGAAGATACAGAGTGTGGTTTGCAGACAGGCTTTCTCTTCTGCTCTGCCTGACTCCAACAGGAGCAGTCCAGGTGGCCAGAGCTATAATTACCCTCACATGAAAATCGCAATTTGGAGTTGAAAGGCACCTCTGAAATTTGGCAATGCTCCAGAAGCTTAGACTTTCTTAATGTTGCTTAACATTTCATAACCCCCACCTCCCCAACACCTGTATAAGGTGCTTAAAATGTCATTACCACCTGTAATTAAAAGCAGAATCCAATTACACCAGATAGCAAATCAGGTTGGTGCTTACCATTTGTATATATTGACCATGTTGCTTATAAAAAAATAAATCAGGACTAGTAAAACACATAGAGCAATGTAATATGCAGATTGTATGAAGCTCTAAAGAGCAGTTACAAGATAAAAGGTAATGAGGAATAATAGGGACAAATTAGTTTCAGTGAAGTAATGACACTTGAAGTTTAAATTTCTGCACAGAAAGTTCTGGGGGGAAAAAATAGCCAGCACAGAAATTAAAGTGAGCAAAAATGACAGCGAGAAGGTGAGAAGTTAACACTTACCTACCTCACTTATGGATATCCCATTTTGGTATCAATACATTTCAGTAACATTATTAAGGAGTCCTGTGAACCCAACTGCATTTTCAGAGCTGTGAACCACAACCACACAGGTCCCTCAGATCCATCTGCCACAGCAGTTATATTGACTACACCCTGGTATTTTTAGTTATTACATAGACCTGCCTGAATTCATCAGACTTCTTTGGGTTGAGTCTTGTTCATGTGTTCTAATTACATAACATATATTAAAGCACTAAATATTTAAAAAAAAAAATATAATGAGCAAAAGTACGGGGTCAGCTATCACAGTTCCTCAGGTGGGGTCTTCTGATGGAAAATGTCTCTCCCTCATGGAGGAATAAGCTTAATGCTTTAATCAGACCAGGAATGAAGGTGAGGATAAAGTACATATTATTAAAATCTCACCATTTATATAATTGCTTTATTTTTAAGCATAATTCCCATTCTCAAGGAAAACAACATGAGGAAAACATTTAAAGAAAAGACTTGTTTTGAGATCTTCAGGTGAAAGAGGACAGAGCATTTCAGTCGGTTCTCTATGTCAAACTCCAATCTGCTTTGCAGACTTTGTATGGGAACACATAGATTGAACTAAACACTTTTCTCCCACTTCTATCAATTTGTTGATCTTTAAATTCCAGATCATAGTGATTATTTAAGGGCTGTTAGTCTGGCAAGTAAATGTATGCTTTTTGGCCTTTGCAATATGTGTTTTAATGACATGATGCATCACAGTGCTGCAGACAGAGCCATCAGGGTATATTGGGTCAATAGATGCCCTCCACAAATAAATTAGACTATACAAAGTAAAAGAGTGCATATTAGACTTTTCAAAGAAAAATCAGTTCATTTCCTAAATCGCCAGGATATCTAAAATGAAACATAACTACTCACTGTGTGTAATGCTGGTGGCCTCTGTCTCTGGGACCAGGCTGTGGTGATGCTGTGACCAAAACTTCAAGGGAGAATCGCATTTTATAGCACCACAAGGGCCCTAGAAATAGAGTTACCTGAAAATGTGGAATTTCTGCCTGACCCTCTCCACAGGAATTGATCCTTTTTTTTAAAAGTTTCTTAAATTAGTAAACAAAGAAAAAACAGCCGAGCTTTTCATTAATATGGCAAAAGACGTTATATGGCAGTGAGGATGAAATACACTTTAGCAATTCTATTGATTTTTCAAAATTGGATTTCAAAGGAAGAGTCAAACATGCTTGTGAGAACAGCAAACACCATGCTTACTTGCTCTTAAACTTTTCTGGCCAAACAGAGTGCAATTGCTATTAAAAAAAAAATCACTAAAAAAACCAACAAAAAACCCCCAACCCCCTTTATTAAATGACATTATTCTTTAAGAAGCTTTTTTGTTTTCAATTAGTGAGACATTGGGCTGAATTCTCCTTCTCATTATAACAATTCCATTGACTTTGGCCGATGTGGCATTAACAAAGTCACAGTTACTATTACTGTGATGAAGTTACACCATCAAGAAAAAAATCAAGCCTCTATTTACAAATATTAATTTATTTTTCCTTTTTTCTCATACTAATATTGCCTTTCCCGCTCCACAATGTTGACTTTTCCTATCTACCCAGCTGAGGGTGGTTTGAAAGTTTCCAGTACCTGTCCCCACCACATTCCCTCGAGTGTGTGTGTGAGGCAGTGTTCTTCTATTGAAGTTTACAAGCTAATGTATCTGTTTCTATCAAATACATTTTTCTTCAGCAAATAATTTTATAAAGCAGGGAACACTTCAAGCAGATCTCCATGTACTGCTGCAACATAAACCACACATTAATACACAGCTTCCCTCCCACTGGGATTGCGTTCTTGACACAGAACTTAAAGATAGTAAGAATATATTCTTATTTCCTTTAAGCTGACATTAAAGAAGTTTCACTAAGATATCAATACTCTGTAAAAGAGGTTCTATATAACTTGAAAATGAAAACTTTTCTTTTGAGACCTGTTATCTCCACTTAATATCAATTTTTTTCCTCAGCTTACTGAAAAGTATTGGAAAATAGATAAAGAATAAATATGAAGATACATGTTATGCAATTCGACATTTTATTGGGTTTGGTTATTCAGCCTTTTCCTAGTTAAAACAATTTATGACTAAATACTGAAAACAACCGGGGGGGGGGGAATCTTTTAAATGTTTATATACAAAGTACACTTTCTTTCTCTCAGACACCTAAAAGTGAATGTTTCTCATCATCAGTGATGCACTGGCAGAGGTTGCCCAGAAAATCTCTGGATGTCCCATTCCTGGAAGTATCAGGGCCAGGTTGGATGGGGCTTGGAGCATCCTGTATGAAGAAATTATTCTACAGAGTGCTCAGGTCTGGGCCATAAAAATTTACACAATTGCATTCTTTTCAGGCTAAAAACAGAGTTGGTATCAGCAGTCATAATTACAAAGGCTATAATGAGTAAATATCAAGTTTTGAGATTACTTGTTAGAACATAAATTTTTCAACATAGGACTTATCCACTTTTGTGCTTTTAGAAGGAATGCACACCTCCAACCACAAAAATTTTGGTAAGAACTACAAAATTTACAAAAGAAAAACAGTTTAGAATTAAAAGAGAAAAAACCCATGAACTTTACCTACCACTGATGCGTCTTGACTGACACCCTGGTATTCTGCTTTATATTGATGGAGACTCATTTTTCTCGGTCACATAAAATATGTTTGTGGGCAATTCTCGGGGACTGACAAAGTTCATGCTAGTTTTGAAGCTTCTCTTCTTTTCATAGCGATTTTACTTTACTTTCTGATGGCACAGATGTAATAAACAAGCATCTGAAAAGGCAAACATCAATATCAGCCTTAATCTACTGGTTTAACTCCCAGTCCTTTCCATTCGAAGAGCAGACATGGCTGAGCAGGAAGAGGGCTATTAGCTTTATAGTTACAAAGTCAATAGAAACCGAATTTTAAAAGGATATCAAATCCTCATGATAAGGGACATGGAAGGTTGCATGCTCAGTGATCCATACTATTCCCTGCAAACTAGATCAGGGAGATTAGTCTTTCCTGGTGATTAGTTTATTTGCTTTAATGCAAAGCAGTGAAAGCAGTGCAATGAAACATGTAGCTAAACAAAACCATTTTCAGAAGTATATGGAATTAAATTGCTAGAAAAGTTTACAAAATTATAAGTCTGATTTAAACTGACCAAAGCCAGACACTCCAGAAGCATGCCTATAACTTCTTTACATCAGGCTGTTTACAGGCACCACAGGAAATTTCAACCTTAAATCTTGTTAAATCCAGAAGAAAACAAAAAGCCCTGAACAAACAACCTCCTTCCCCAAATACTCATACCCACGCACACAAAATAAATAACAAATTCACAATGGTTTTTGAGCTACAGAATTAAAACCTGCAAACCACTCTAAGGTGTGTTTTAAACTGGCCAAAGCCTAAAATTCAGAGCAAACTTGTAATGCCTTTATATCATGCTTTATGTTGTGTAAAGAGCCCACAATCTACCAGTAGAAAATGTTCAACCAATCATGAACAAAAACCTAAGTGTAATAACCATATTTTATTCTAATTTGGTAACTGTGAAGATGGGAAAATTACTAAAAACAACCAACTGGACACTACTGTTAACATAAGGATCAAGATGACACCCACAATGACCCAAATCCCTTTGAGTGGTATCAATGTAGTCATTCATAGGAAGCCTCAACGTGTTGCCAAGGGTTCTGCCCTGAAGTGCCTTTGAGGGACAAAAACTGAGAGCTGCTTTGGTGTGTGAGCCATGAAAGCACAACCAGAATCTTATATTATGTCACCTCTCAAGGCCATCTAGGAAAGAGGCAAATATTCTGTAGTCAACAGCACACTCCCTTTCTATTGCTGAAGTAAATTGCCAGCAAGCCTTTTAAAAATAGAAGGATTAAGTAAACCTAAAATGTCACAGTGAGATTTCTAAAGCAAAAAATAATCTACCATATTGTTGCAGCACATGGATGCTTTCAGTGTGAAATTGAGCCAGGCCATTTCTCACATGCAGGGAGTTCTTGCAAAATGCTTTTTCTCACACTCTCCCAGGTCTGGCTTATGCAATCCATACTGGATACCAGAGACCCTCAAAGAAGAAAACTAGATTCACTCCATGTCAAGAATGATCATAGGTCTACAGTTTGGTACTATGGAAACAGAGACTCATTTACATCGGAAAAGATCCCTAAGGTCATTGAATCCAACTGTTAACCCAACACTACCAGTTTCACCACTAAACCGTGTCTCCAGGTGCCACATCTACAGGTCTTTTAAATAACTCAAGGGATGGTGACACCATGGCTTCCCTGGCCAGACTGTTCCAATGCTTGATCACCCTTTTGGTGCAGAAATTTTTCATAATATTCAATCTAAACTTCCCCTGGTGCAACTCGAGCCTGTTGTCCTGTCACTTGATACTTGGAAGAAGAAACTGACCCACACCTCGCCACAACCTCCTTTCAGGTATTTGTAGAGAGTGATAAGTCTCTCCTGAGCCTCCTTTTCTCCAGGCTGAGCCCTCCCCAGCTCCTTCAGCTGCTCTGGTTCTCTGAGACCTGCTTTTGGAAGCAGGAAAAACCACAGTTTTTATTTAGAAGCCAGGGAGGTCACTGATGTGCAAAACTCCTGGCAAACAGCGTATGGCTGCTGGTACTCTTTTGTTTGGGAGGATTATCAAATGAGCTTTGGGTCATGGATAGCATGAGTTCCAGGATAATGCAATCAGTGATTGTGTCTACGATTGCTGTAATAACCCTACATACAAAAGGAACAAATACAATATCTGTGTAAGCACTTGGATAGAGGTAGATTCAGACTTACTCTGTCCAAGCTGTGAGCTAACTAAGCATCAGGCTGCTCTGATACAGAACCCTCATAGCTACAGTAGCTGGATCTTCACATCCACATCAGCAAGCTCTGGCATGGCAGCTTGTTCAATCAGCTGCATGATTTCAAGGATAAGGCAACTGGACACTATGGGCCATTTGCTTTTGCAACTCAGCAAAACTTTGACCAAACCCAGCCCTTATCATCTGGTTCTTGATTTGCTCTTCATGACTTGGATTGCTTATTTACCATCCTCTTCAAGAAAAACAGGGCAGTTCAGTTCCTTCTCTTTATTCAAACAAAATTTTTGCTGGTTTCAATTCCAGGTCTGCTGCTCCAGCCCAAAGCCACATGTGTAGCTTTCAATGTTTATTTCCACCGGGATACTTTTCTAATCAAAAGTGTAAATCCAACATGAACCATATCTATCCATCAGTAAGACTTCAACAAGTGTAGTTTTGCAAGATGCTTGATTTTGTGTTGACTGTCTCCACTTTTACATCTGTGCATATTATTTACATAATTCACTGCAAGAGAAACCTATAAAACCAACTATGTATTTGGGGGGGGGGAGGGGGGTGTTGAGGGAGGTTCAGTCTATTATATAGCCTCTGCTTCTTGTCAGGTTTGATTCATGTAAATGCTTACAGAATGAAACTGCAGTGTCAGCAGCTCTGAATTTACTGTTCTTTCCTGAAAATTCCTACCGCGGGTAAAGCAGAAGGAGGGGAAGGGTCCCTGTCTCTCAAGGAAGGCACAACACAAGTCTTGCAAATGAAACAGGGCAGATGCCTTATTTCCATCTGACCATCTGAGGTCTGGAGGCCTTTGAGATTTCCACCTTCAGAGTCCTCTCCCTTTTTTGTCTTGAGACAGTTTCATTAAAACCCAAGATTTTTTACTGTTTTCCACAATATTTCCTGCTGTTCATCAGTGTCCCACTGCGATGCTTTGCCAGGTGACAGATGCATCTTGTCTACTTACTATGTGTGCAGACCAGGCATTAGAAATGCAATGGGATGCCCATGCCTGAGCCAGAGAATGTGAACACACAGCTTCTAATTCCTCCACCATAACACAACAGTACCCTGTCACCGGTTCGAGCCTCGGGTGCCAGCAGCCTGAGCTTCAGTTTTTAATCTACTTGTAAAAGTCAAAGTACATTTTTGGCCTACAAGCCATATAGAGAAAAGAAGGAGAATGTTCAGTCCTGGATTTTGTTGTATTTTGACATTCAGACTCCCTAAACATAAATCATTAATGTTCAAATAGATCATACTTTTCCCTAACTTGTTCCCTGAACTACCCGGTTTCCTACAGATTTCTCTCCTGCCTCTAACTTGCTTTTCTACAGACATCAGACATCCATCCCAAGTCTCCATAACCTCTGGATATCTGCACTTTTGCCCTCACTCTCACCTTTATGACATTTCACAGCTCTTTTTATTGCTCCTGTCTTTCTCCCCTCCAGTCTTCTGCTGAACTACTTGCAGCAATTTTGCTGAGATTTTTCAGGCTCTCCAATATTTCCTTCTAATGTCTTCACCCCTCTGGCCTTCGAGTGTGTGCTGTGCACAGGCTTATTAACTACCCATCCACTAACACATGGAATGATGGACAACTGAGCCTTGATTCCATTACCCCCAGCAAGAGCAGGATCTGTGTGTTTGAGTGCCCAGCTACCGACCATCAGGAGACTTTTCCAAAGACAACATCATGGAGAATCGACCGGGTTGGAAAAGACCTCCGAGATCACCAAGTCCAACACTTGATCCAACACTGCTGTAGTTACCAGACCATGGCACTGATGCCACATCCAGTCTCATCTTAAAAACCTCCAGGGACAGTGAATCCACCACCTCCCTGGGCAGCCTATTCCAATATCTGATTATTTTCTCTGTAAAAATATTTTTTCCTAATATCCAACCTAAACCTCCCCTGGAACAGCTTAAGACCATGCCCTCTTGTCCTACTGCTGGTTGCCTGGGAGAAAAGACCGACATGTGATATCTCCTTTTAAAAAACAGACAAAAATAACAACCGTTGTCAATATTTAGGTGCTGCCTATACTGAGGTCTCAGGTCTGAACTAGAGTATCCATTTCTTTAAAAAAGGAGACATTATAATTTTATTTTCCATCAGAGTTAATGTTGATAAGACACTGATCTTTTTAGTTGTTGCCAAGCAGTGTTTATATTAAGTTAAGGACTTTTCATCCTCTCGTGCTGTGACAGTGAGTAGTTTGTGGGTGCACACAGAGTTGAGAGGGAACATAGCCAGGACAGCTGACCCCCACTGACCAAAGGGATACCCCATACCATGTGGCATCACTCTCAGTATGTAAACTGGGGGGAAAAGCTGGCCAGGGGCTGCTGCTCAGGTGCTGGCTGGGCATCTATTGGCAAGTAGTGAGCAAATACATTGTACATCACTTTTATATTCCAAATATTTTGTCATGATTATTATCAGTATTGTTATTTTCTTCCTTTTCTATGCCATCAAACTGTCTTTATCTCAACTCATGCATCTTCTCACACTTACCCTTTACCTCCCTGACCCTGCTGGAGGGGCAGTGAGTGAGAGGCTGTGCGGTGCTTAGTTTCTGACTGGGGTTAAGCCCTGACAAGTGTGCACAGAGAGGTTTGAGAGAAATAAATATGAAATTCTGTGCTCATACTGTAAGTCATCAAAAAAAAGATTACCCACCAAGGCTGGGTAATGTTGTCCTGACCTTGACCCAGCTGTGTGCTCACAAAGATGTCAGGAAACCCTTGGAGAAGTGCATGGGTCTCATCAACAGGCAACTGACCTGAGAGTGCTTTCGTGGAACAGGAAAGGCTGCAGGAGTACATTTCTGTGCCTCAATCCTTCCCAGGCTCTGAGATTCTACTTCAACCACAGAAGGCTGAAAATCTGCAGTGATAATGAAAACGTTAATGCAATGTGAGCTACCTCAGTACTAGTGGGGCTAACTATTAAAATCTCATGAAAAACATAATGAAGCATTTTTTTTTTTTAATTTTTATGCACTAACCACAGAAGAAGGCAATTTATCAAAACCAGCCACCACATCTGACTAATAGTTTTGTGCATTACAGGAATCCACGACTAACTGATGAAAGCTGATAAGCTGTAAATGGTTTCTCTTCTTGTAAATATTGCAAAGTGTCCAGCAGTTTTGGTAATACTGCCACAATAAAATAAATTAAAAAAAGTGAAAGAAAGGATAAAAGTATTTCAGAAGAACAGAGGGAAGAAGTATTTTCATTATTTTTCATGGTTTTGTTGCTTTCCTTCCTTCCTTTCTCTGGAAAAATGCGAGTCATACAGCTCTGTTGTTAAGGGCTGCAGTCTGGTGGGATCTCAGTGTTTAAACCACATTCTTGTAGTTACAGCCTAAATGGCAGAACCCTAAAGAACAGCAGGGTACTGGGGAAGGTTATCAACTCAGCTCAGGGTATTTTGCCCCGCAAATCAGAGCTGAACTAACGTACCACTAAAATACCAGGTGACACAAAACTTCTCTTGTTTTAGCTAAGCTGCAGCTCAGAGAAAATTGATGGGCAATATTGTTTTGCCAGAGCAGTGGTGATGGGGCAGGGAAGAGGAAGCTCAGCAGCCTCTCCCTGCCACGTAGCAGGGATAATAACCTGAACTACACCCTGCTGGTGTGCGACATCCCTCCAAGGACTCCTGGTCATTCCCCTGCCCTTAAGTGTTGTTCAGGAAACAAGAAACAAATGTTCTGCTTTGTGTTATTTGTCAACATAGTGGCTTCTCCTGACCATTAGAACTTCAAATTTTATCAACAAAAATATGAAACCATGATCCTGACTGACTGCTGTTATTGACCGAGGATATAGGAGACTTTCTGAGTGTTGTGCTACCTTAGATATCTACTAAATTATATTTTTTCTAAATTAAAGATTTTAATACTGCCATCCAGTGGGCTTGCATTTTTCCTCTGTGAAAATAACCCCAATATGAAAGCAATGAGTAATTTTAAATAGTGAATACCTAAGGTACAACAGAACCCAAATGAAACTCTCCCAGAGAATCATAAAATATTTTAAAAACAAAATGGGTGAAAGTCAGCCTTGTAAGGGGACCAGTACAGGCTGTACATCACTTAAGCCCTACTTAAGGTCTCAGAGTAGGATTTAAGTGAAACTTAACTGGTGCAAGACCTGTGTCTGACACAGTGAAGAGCTGAGAGATATCCATTAATGTTTTAAGCCTTTTATTGACTCCATAGCTTTGGAAAAAAAAGGACTCTCTTTTACACTGCTGTTTCACACCACGAGGAGCCTGGTGCCGTGGTCATCTTCAGATATTTCCACATCTTGTTCCCCTGCTTCTCTGTGTTATGGCATGAGGCCTTGTCGTCTCAGCTATGCTCCCATCAGAGGAGAAGTATTACTACTGGATACTTAAGTCAACAGATGTATTACCACTGGAGACCTTTTGGCATGAATCCACAGCTTCAGTCAATTGAATCCATGAGCCAAAAACTGCTGTTCCTCTATTCAAGAGAAACCCACACACAGGCAAGGACGACCCTAAGGAAAAGTATTAAACCAGAGCAACCAGGAACAACAACAACATCTCTGATAAAGCAGAACAGAACAGCATGTAAGTGCTACTCTCTAAAGCTTTGTATCTATCTCACCCTTTCAGAGCAAGCTCTGGAAATCACAGGCTTAGAGAACGGGGGTCTCTGCGATGTCCGTGCCTCCGACTGCACCAGGATCCGGGTGTTTGGCCTCGGCTTCGAAGACTCGCCCAACCTGCACTGTGAGGTCACCAGGTTAATTGTAAGCAGCTCCTAAAATATTGATGATACAGTCAAACTTTGGCATGTTTATATAAAACTCTTTTACTCTGAACTGTCACCACTATCTGCTACAGGTGGCTACAAATACCTTCCAACTCCATTGCCAATGTGTTTGCCATGATCGAGGGGAGCTGAAGAGGCTCAGCCTTTTCATGGGCTGGCTCCTTGGAAATGCACAGCTGGGAGTTCTTGCTTGTTTTCTCTGAGGGGTTTTGTTTAACTCTTGTCTGGTTCAGCTGCGCTGTTGTCCACTGAAGCCTGAAATCACAATATTATTTCTCATTCTGTACATCTGGAATTAGCATGCTTGGTTGTTTTCCTAAACACATTTAAATGCCAAGTTTTGTGGTTGAGCATGAGGTTTCTTCAACATAGTTACAGAGGCTGTTATTTGAATTTTCTTAGTCATAGTTCAATACCAAATCAGAAGTTTTAATGAGTATTAAACCTATCTTTTACGTTACCACTATAATTTTATCATAAACAACTATACACATGAAACGCTAGGACTGAGTTTGGTGGATCAGCACACACAGATATGAAATGTTTGATTAAACTCATAAATCCACCTCAGAAAAGACATTCAGCCTGATTCCCAGTCAGTGTTCATGAGGCACAGCTGAGATTTGCCTGCCATGCCCACTTTTGGCCACGTAGGCACTTAGCAAGTCATGATGTCTCATGCAGCTGATCTAGAGAAGTAGCTGACATCACCTTCAAGGAACAAGGAGTTGGCTGCTGAGCTCCAGGGGCAAACACAAAGTTGCTCCATCATATTACCCTTTCTCATCCCAAGTGCAGACCACCACAGCACTTCCTAAATCAATAGAGCACCTGCACACACAGACAAGCATCACTTCCCCTTTCCTGTGCCTGTAGTAACAGCATCGTTTCTTTTAAATAAACCATCTGGGAATGTCTTACATTATTAATTAGAAATAGAAACATATGTTGACAACTAGAATTCTTTTATATGAGCCTTCAGTTTCTGCACTTTCCTTCTGTTTTACTGTAGCATCTCGATGGTGAATGGATATCAAGAGAAAAAGAAACCACAAAAGCAGATTTTCTCAGCTCTCAGGCTGTTGACTGCCAGATCCCTGTCCTGAACATTACAGAGGTTGTGCACTTTGTGGCCTGGGACGAGCCGTTCGCAAGATGGCAAGTGAAAGTAGGAGTTTCTTTTGTTTCTAAGAAATGTTTTAGGAGGAGAAAATCAGTTGTCATGGTAAATTAAAATGCAAAGCACAATTTTCTCCCTTTCAGAAACGAAAATGCCGCTAGAAATACTCACGTTAATGTCATGTAGGGAAAAAAAAAACACCCCACCAACCAAAACAATATGAGCTGAACCCAGGTGTTTCTGTAGGCAACCCAAAAGTGCAAATGACAACCACTTCTCCAGGTAATCACCTGAGATTGATTCAGATATACTAATTAATTGTTAATCATTAGTATTCCATCTCTGGAAACCTCAGCTCACACTCCTGATTAGGCAAACAGTGTGAGAGAGCTTTGACTCCCTGGTTGCAGGACTGATGCTTGTGCAGCGCAGGAGGTCACTGGGTGTCTCCTGGGCAGCAGGTGAGGGCTGGCAGGGCTTGAGCTGGGATGTCATGGTCACAGTCAAGGTCTGAATGACTGCAGGAAAAAGTGTGGGCTGTGCCAGCTCATGCTGGGTTCTCTGCTGTGGTTTTAGCCCCTTTTGTTCGCAAAATGATACCAATTTTCTAAATATTTCCAGGAAATCAGTGCCTTCCTGACCCTGCACACCTGCTACCCTTGGTCTCATTCTCAGTCTGGATGGTTATTTTCTGCAGATTTGTTGTTCTTTATAAGACTGAGATCTTTTAAAGGCTCTGTGGCTGAGAAGAATATATTGCCATTGCAGGGAGACTGCAGATGTTCTTTGAAAATTGCAGCATGCAAATTGAAACACGTAAAACACTCATTTCAGCATGGTGCTACTCTCTGTCCTGCACCCCACAGCTGCTTGTACCCCCAGCTGGGGACACGTGCTGCCCTGTGGCCTGGGGGGAACAGAAAGATGCTTGGCAATGTAAATTTTCTAGTCAACCATTTGTTTTAAGTGGGTAGGGATTTGAGGGTTAAGTCATAAGGGTAAGTTCTCTGTGGGAGCAGAGCCCAACAGTTTGCTGCTGAGGTGGACCTTGGACCTTCCTTCTGGAAGAGGTGCTGTCAGAGTGAGCACACACCAAGGTGGAACCAGGAGGGAAGTTCCTCTGCTTAAGGCTCCAAAACTTCTCAAAAAAGAGATTGAACTCTGCCAATTGTGAGACAAAATGCTGCCTCGTGGTGAAAGGATCTGAGAGGGAGGCACCCTCGACTTTCCTGGCCCAGGAGGACATCCTTGTATATGCACAGGAATGTTCCCCTTGTGTTACCAGGACAGATTCCTCAAAATTCAGTTCTAGTACAATCCAGATTGTGTTCCAGTACAGCCTTTCACCCCTGCGTAGGTCTGTACAATTTTTCTCATTTTTTCCCCCTCAAAATCGGATACAGAATGCCTCTTTCCATGCATTTAAGTTCAAAAAAACCTCTGTACCTGCAGGCCTTCTGCTCTTTCCCTCTCCTTCAAACCCTGCAGAAGAGCCAGGTTGATGGCTACACAGAGAATGCACAATTAAATCATCTCAGCCTGCACACAAATCCTAGTTCTCCTGTGGATCTTTTTGATGATCAAATTGGGAAGGCAGAGCCCAGTGCTCAGTTTCAAAGGCAGCTGGCCTTACATGGCAGCACAGAGAACAAAACTGTGGAGCTTTTCAAGATAAAAAATGATTTTCAATTAATTCCACAGATGTTCTAAAATTTGTGCCCTGGAAAATCCCTGATAAGATCTAATGCAACATTGATGATCTGGGTTATGTATCTATTGGCAGTTTTCAAAATGTAGCTAAAAGATTTTTTCAGAACTAAAGATCAAAATAATTCTTTCTAGAAATATCACTGTTCAATATTTTCAGAATCTCTCCCCTTTCCCAAATCAAATTTGAAAGGAATCAGCAGAATTTCACAAAAGCTTTTTTCACTACCAGCATTTGGGGAACTGAGGTTTGACAAGCTCTTCTCAGTGTTCTTTCATTTTATCTGTTCTTGTATTCATGTTTCAGATTTTGCTCATTGTTTCCATGACATGCTGCTGAACATAGATAAGAAAGTACACAAGGCTACACCAGAGTGTTTGGTATAATTAATTGAGATATCAAAATACAAACCCCTACTTGGACAGCAGATGACTTGACCTGTCCATATAGATGCCTGGGTGAAGAGGTGAGAGAACTTGGCAGGCACTTATCTAGTTTGGGAAGCAGTCTCTTCCTTTTTGTCAAGTCTTTATAGTTGCCTGTATTTGTCAGGAACAGAAAAAGTATTTGCTAAAAAGTTAGTGAGGCAGAAACTGAATTTGAATTCAGCACAGTTTTATAGCTTTCATTATTCATTTGGAAACATTCATACAAATTCTATGTAGAGTGATGCCAATAGCCAAGATCATTTCATGATGGATGAAATACTTGAGGCAGAAGTGACAGAATTCCTGATTGTCCTTACCATTTATCCAGAATTGGCTCTTTCTTTGCAGATGATATTTATGCTCAAGCAAACAAGGCCCAGCTCTAAGTGGGGTTTTGCCTTTTAAGGGCCAACCAAATTAAAGGAAATGTTTGCTCAGCATAGGTCTCATTGAAGTATTTGTTCCACATCACTAAGGTGACTAATGGAAAAGCAATTAAAATAGCTATAAACCAACCCAATTCTAAAAAGACACCAAAATGGATGTTTATAATAGAGTGTAGAAAAAAAAACATTAAAAAAAATAATCAAATTGCAAGAGTTACATCTCACTTACAATGCTCACTTCAGACAGAACACTTAGTGCAACTTTATAGCTTTTTATATTTTTCCCTGTCTACCCATTTCTTCACCCATTATTAGTGCACCGGTATTGAGACAGCATTGGACACTCTGCTAAAAGAATGAAATTAAATGAAATGTAAATTGCATTGGGAATAATATATTCTTAATGGAAACCTTGCTGCCACTGTCTTTCAGTGAAGAGCAGGTCTGGAGGGGAGTTATCTGTTTTATTTTTTTCTCTTCTCAAACTGCAGAAAAGTTCTTTACTTCTTGTAAAAGAGTTTTTACCTTTAGTACAACACACTATAGCTAATATCTCAATTATGTTTTTCCTTAAAGCTATGCTGATGAATTTTACTGGAACAATGTATTTTAGTGAAGTTCTGGACAAATTTATATTAATCCAAAGAAGTTGTTTCCCTTCCACAATTTCAAATTGCAAATATCCATCAATATTGCCTGCTTCTCTCCTTGTGGTGGTTTCTGTAGACACAAACACGCTTAGCTCACAGTGTATTTTGAGCTGACAACTATCCCTGTGATATTGTGGGAGAATCTGCTCTATTATCTTTCACAAGCTTTCAGATCATTCTTAGTGAACTTATGATAATTGGTGCTTTTTATGAAACTTATTGAGTAATTTTTGCTCTCTGTACTTCCATTTATCTTTGTTCAATTTAACATACATTCTTTCTGTGAACTGAAAGAGTTTGTTGATTGATCAAAAACCTTTATACCCTTGATCTTGTAAACCTTCCTTTTAAAGGGAATGAGGATGTTTCAGCTTTGGGGTCACAGGAGAGATGGAGGAGGGCTGGGGGATTGTTTTCATAACAAGAAGACTCAGGGGTACCTGACAGATCCAAAGCAAAGGCCTTGTTAGATCTGCTAAACAGCTGCTTTATTTTGACTGTGAGAAGACAAAACCTGAAAAATACCTGACATAAGGGCTTTGCTTTCCTGTTGGTGTTCAACCGAGTCTACAGCATGGCTTTCCATGGGGTTTTTGTTTGCTCTTTAAGGTTCACACCTCTCAAGAGGTGTCACAATGCTTTCCCAAAAGCTAATCCCTTCCACACTTGTCTGGTATCTTTTCATTGTTATTGTTGAAAAATTAAAATATAAATTTATTTAACTTTTTTATCTTGCCTTATATAAGTTTCTTATATAAAAAATGCCATGCTCAAGGTTTCCTGAAATATCCAAATGTATGGGAAATCGTGATCTTGGACAGGAGGTGGCTGCTCTAATGTACCTTCCTATGGAAATGAGACTGTTGCTTTCTCATATTGTCCACCCTAGAACATTTTTTAAGGTTAATTTAAAATCACCTATATAATACACATTTTCTTATTTCTTTTTTTTTTACCTCAAGGATTTTACTTATTTAGTTGTCATTACTAAGAAAGTGCTCTTGAATTTCAGCCGAAAACCTTAATTTTGTATACCTCTTGTATTCAGAAAAGCTGAATGCCAGCTGAGCCAAAAGATCTTTTGGTTACTAATGAAGAGTTTCCAGTTTGGAGTATTAAGCAATTTGTTAGCTTGCAGCAGAGCCACTCACAAGTGGTTTAATTTATCTTGCTGGCAGACATCCAGTTCAAGGGGGCAACAATATACGCTCCAAAATGAGCAGACAGTCTCCATATGGAACATTATTAGTTATAAAGATGATTTTTGTATCATTTAGATCACTAACGATGGCTTCCAGTACAGTAATTCCAGAGTGCTGACCCTGTTCGACGCTGTCTGCCAGGTCTGCCAATTCCACCCAACCGGACTTTGTAAATTAAAGGTAATTTAAGGATCATAAAGGTTTAATATGGATCGTTCATCTCTTCCTTAGTCCTCTCCCTCCCTTTGATGTACTGTGTGTAATAACCGCTCTAGAAGAGGAAAATCTATTTCCCAGGTCAGCTGCACAGCCTAACACTTTTCTCTTTCACAATCTCAGGTCTGTGATATTTTATTTCTTTTTCATATTTACGTGGGGTATGAACACCTGGCAGAGCCTGCTTTATGATGGACCACTCTCACAGACACTTCTAGAAAGACCATGGTTGACAATATTTATACTTTGCAGCTGTTAGTGGAAGTAAATAAGAGTGAGGAGCGTCCCCTGAAAGGCTTAACTTCACTTTTGAAGCGTTTCTGCTATTTTCCCTCTCCCAGCCTGCTTGGTGAGGGCCCTGTAGCTGAAAGGTATATCATTTCTATACCCATTTTCTGCCTTAGCAAGAGGTATACAAAGATGCATGTTATGCGGTTTTTGTCGTGTGAGAACACCCTTGAGAGAAAATAAAACATTCTTGCTTACATTAAAAACTGCTAAGTACAAACATATAGAATTCTGACAGTTTCAAAACCGCAATCAAAAGTCTAGAGCTACATTTTAAACTGCCAACATGTTAGAAGCTGTCTGCAGAGCACTATTATCCTCTTTTTTCTTGTGGACTTATTTGTGTAACATCCCCCAAAACTTAAAAAGAGCTTCCCTGCTCTTATTTTCTAGAGACCCACATTAAGAAAATTGTCTGTTATTCAGTGGGGCTTCAAAAGTAACTTTTGAAAGGGATTAGGTGGGATATTTAAGTGTGCTGATCCTGCTTTCCTACCCTGAGGTAAGTATGAATTAATAGGAGACCACCAGTAAGTGTTTTTATAAAATGAAGATTAATCAGGTACATGTTAACTCATTTTCCTCACTGTTCTCATTAACACTAATGGGAAAATACAGTTTTAAAACCTTGCACTGATTGAAAGCACATACCAGTTATCAAAATAAAAAAGTTCACATTTTTTTCAAGTAAATCAGTTAATAGAAATTACTTTATAGGCCCCTTCACAGGGAGTTTGACCCTGACTGGATGTCAGGTGCTCACCAAAGCCGCTGTCACTGCCCTCCTCAGCTGGGCAGGGGAGAGAAAATGTGATGGGAGGGGAGAGATAAGGACAGGGAGAGATCACTCACCAGTTACTCTCATGGGCAAAACAGACTTGATTCGGAGAAATTAATTTATCACCAATCAAGACAGAGTAGGATAACAAAAAATTAAAGCAAATCTTAAAACACCCCCACCCCTCCCTTCTTCCCATCTCATCTTCACTCCCAGTTTTCTCTCCCTCTTCCCCTGCAGCGGTACAGGGGGATGGGGAATGGGGGCTGCACCAGTTCATCACACCTTCTCTCTGCTGCTCCCTCCTCCTCAGGGGTTGGACTCCTCACACTCTTTCCCCGTTCCACCGTGGGGTCCCTTCCACAGGAGACAGTTCTCCACCAGCTTCTCCAATGTGAGTCCTTCCCAAGGGCTGCAGTTCTTCATGAACTGCTCCAGTGTGGGTCCCTCGTGGGGTCACAAGTCCTGCCAGCAACCTGCTCCAACTTCCACTTCCAGCAGGTTCTCCCAGAAGGCACCCCTGTAGCTCCTCAGCTACCACACCCTTGCCACACAAACCCAGTACAGCCCAAATGAGGGCAAACCCACTTAAATTTCAGATTAAAATAATTGTGTCAGAACCGTTTCAATTAAAGATAGGGTGAGGTTTTCTTTTGTCAAAGGCTCTCCTTATTCATACATTTTTGAAACTCAGAAATATATATGGTCTCTCAATATGCTGGTGTTCTCTAGGGATTATAGTAATTTCTATCTTAAAATGCTTCAAGGGACTATTTGAACAAGGCTTCCAATTGCAGCAGACCATATTCTAATTATCCCTCCTTTAACATTACTCTGCAATACCTAAATTGCTTTCAGAAAAGGTGTTTCAATTAGGGGACATTTTATATCTGGCCATTTCACATTCTGTGTTCCTCTTTTATGGAGCCCATTCTGTACTACACTTTCACATCAGAAAAAAAAAAGCATCTTTTTTTTCATCAGAGCATCAAGGCTTTGAAAACAACAATGTAATAAAATCTAAGTAATATCCAAGTTTTAATGTTGAAGATCTATCATGTTCTATCGTGTAGGGGTGATCATGAGAGTTCTTTTTTTGTTTCTCTACTCTTAAAATATTATTTAAAATATTGACTAATACAGTTTGCAGAAGAATTTTGAGACACAAATAAAGCAGCAGAGAGAAAACACAAGGCCAGTAATGAAACACATATCAGTCCCAAAAAAACAATGTGTATTGAAAGGAAGGAAAAGGAAAAATGTCTTTAGTCCTGGTAGCTACTCCCTCCTGCTGTCCCACTGTGGCAGGGACATCCCCCTGTTCCCAACAGCACACCATGGTTTGCTGAGAGTCTGCAAGGTCAGATAAAGTCCCATCTGCCTGTGTACCCAACACAGGCTACAAGCAAAAGGCATAACTCTGCCTTAGGACCGTCCTGCGGTGTAGATGTTTAATTAGGTCTGTTAATTACATCCCTGTATTCACTTCTCAGACAACCCAACTCTCTTCACCCCATGTGGAAGTCACAGGGGCTCGCTGGCCCTGGTGGGCACCCTAACTAGGAAAGGACCAAGTCAGCCTGAAAGGCTGCTCTACTCACAGTTCATGAACTTCTTTTGGGATGTTCTGGCCTGTCTTGGCACCATGGATGTCTTCAGCTGTTATGTACAACTATCTCATGGGAGCCTAAACTCTAACACGCTTCTTTATTCTGCTTTTATAGCATTGATTTTTCATATATTTATGAAGAACCTCCAGAAATAACTTACTAGAACAGGATTCTGTTCAAATGGAACTTTTATCTAGTTTTTGTGAGTCTCATGGAGCTCACCTTTGAGTGATACCTAATATTCATTATACTACCAGTCACAGCTGGAAATAATGATCACAAACACTACATGAATGTGGAAATGGGAAAAGAGTCACATTCTTTGCATTCATCTATGACAAAGCAACACCACATGTTGCCTAGGCTAAAACATTCAAAGCTACAAAGATCTCAGATTGAAACTGGAAAACTTACAGGGCTTGATTTTTTTTTCCCTGTCAGTAGAAAGCAGCAACATTTAAATTGCTACTCTTTTATTGTTTTTAAATTGCTACTCTTTTATTGTTTCAAGAGACAAGTGAATTTCTGCTTGTCTCCAGAAATTATTAATTGCTAATTTCTTATCTTTCTTATTTCTTTTTTTCATTGCTTCCACCTCCCACCCATTTTTATTTCCTTTTTTTGGCAGGAAGATACTTGCAATATAGATGGACTTTGCTATGGTGAAGGAGAGTCAAGCCCTACCAGTCCTTGTCTTCTCTGTGAACCTCACATTTCTAAGTTCACCTGGTCTGTTAATGAAAGTAAGACAGTTTTTTTCTCTAACTAATAATTTAGAAATGCTTACCTGGGAATTTATGACTGAGTCAATGAAATACTTCATTCCTTCTTTTGGCTAACACAAATGTATCCTGTGTAATGAACATGGATGGTTTGCAGTGGGAATAATTGGGTGCACCAGAAATGCAGACTCCACTTTGTGAATTATTCATCTGGGTATGCATCTTGTTCCGTCTGAAACCTAACAAATCTCAAATTAATAAACCAAAATAAAAATTAAATTTGATACCCCAGTGCTCCATGAAGTGCCCAAGTCTGTCAGCTAAAGGGGATGGGCTCCTTTACTTGCGTCATCTTGCAAGTACAAATCTTTAAGGGTACTATTTGGGGAAAACACTGGTTTTAAAACACTAGTATGTGTTTTTGGTACCTGGAAGAATTGCTTCCTTTTCCTGAGCCAAATCCTAAGAAATGCCACACAATAGACCTTGGCTTGGCAGGGAGTCTAAGTGATAGGGATCAGTCACTCATTACCTTTGCTGCCACGGAACCTAAAGGCTCATTCTGCAGCCCCTCCAGGCAGGGGTCATGGAGAAGGCTGCCTTTTGAAGCACCTCCTGAAGGCTGAAGACTTAATCATAGTGTTTTCATGGCCACATGTCCAGTTCAAACAACAACCACTGCTTGCTGAACATTTTACAGAGAATCTGTGTTTCCAGCAGCATTACCCTCACAACCTATCTCCCCTCTTACTTGAACACATTTATATCTGGCCAATATAAAGATTATATTACTATTTTTATGTAGATCCATGTGTTGACCCTAGAAAGATTTTCTCTGCACTTTTGTGTTCTGTAAACACAAGGAAATTACAGGAAGGTGTGTGAACGACAGGACCAGTTTGCTTTGTTTGTTTGCAGTTTTATATTCCTTCAGAGTGACTAGATCAGCAGGACCTTTCTGGAGGGAGAGGAAGATTGCTCTTGTCCTTGGGGAGTAAGTAGCCAAGGATGCTCAGAGACAAAGGCTCCTAGAGAGTGCGAGGTCTGGCAGCAGAAACGGCAAGAGCTGTATCAGAGTGGTTGGAGTTCCCAGCTCCAGCTTGGGGGACATTGTTAAGGAGAGTAGTGAGGACACACACTCTGCTGAGACATAACAGAAAGGCCCCTGAGAAAGTTCAGAAAGGATCCAACAGTTTCCAGCAACACAAGAAGTCCGAAGTTTTCTGAAATAAAGTTTGGAAGCAAGAACACAGTGGGAAGGGAGAGAGTTGTTCACGAGCCCTTTTAATTCCTGTTCCAGGGTAGCCCCTTTGAATTTTCTCTATTTAAAATCATACTCCTCTAGTTTATGTCCTAAAAGTTCCAGATTTTGAAATTTAAAACTCTCTACCTGGAAAAGGTGCAGGCAGATCCATCCCAAATGTTGGCCAACTAAAAATCCCTTTGGACATCACTTGGACGAGTAGTTAAAAAGCCCAAGGGTAAGTCAGACCTGAAGAAGAGCCTGTACACTTGAAAGCTGTGTGTTTTCCCCCAGAAAAATATTTAAGTCTAATGAGAGATATTATCTCTGACTCAAAAACCTTACCTCCTTCCTGTCATAGAATCATAGAATCACAGAAAGGTTTGGGTGGGAAGGGACCTTAAAGATCACCTCATCCCAATCCCCTGCCATAGGCAGGGACACCTTCCGCTAAACCAGGTTACTCCAAGCCCCATCCAGCCCAGCCTTCCACTGTGTTGGCCAAAGCAGTAGCACCTCTAGGGATGAGCTGATGCTGATTGTCATATAGACAGTCTCACTATTAATACCAAGACAGTTCAATTTTAAAATTCAGGAAATGGTATAAAAGGGAAAAACTCTATTTGTTTTGAAATTTATAAAGCTAGAAGCGATTTGGGAAATCTGAAGCAGATCATCGTTCCCTTTTCAATGATTTCAAAACTTAAAAATATTTTTAAAAAAAGGGTTTGTCAGACTTGTTTGAAAAATATGAAAACCTTTTTAAAAGTTCTACAATAATAGGGAGTGCATATATATATATATATTCACTGGATGGCAAGGAGATCTCTGTAGAATTAGAAACACTCTTTCACAGACTCTTTTCAGAACATCTGATTTTATTTTATTTTGTGCCTATCACTTCTTCTTACCATCCATCCAGTAACACTCTTGTGTTTATCTGTAAATGCATACCCAGCATCAATATTTCATCGATTACCTCGGGCACAAATTTTATGGGCTCCATGGCTTTAGTGTTTGGGAAATAAAAGGTTTAATGAATAGATGGAAGCTTTCAACAGTTATGCCAGGACAGTCTGCTGGACAAGCATTTTAGAAAGCTTTCATAGCACAGCAGCAATAAAGGAGACACATAGTTAAATAATTGCATAATATAAGGCGGGCTATGGAAAGCAAAGTTTGATAAAAGGATATGTACCACAAAAAAACCCCTAACGATGACTTCCCATGAGCATAATGCAAGGAGTCCTTATGAGAACACATATACAGTTCACAGTTTTAGAGTGTGACTTGAAATTAATCCTTGGTATTAGAAATGTACTTTAAGTTAAAGATAACTATGGTCAAATTGCATTGTGAGAAGATTCCTTCAAATAGCAATACATGTCAATTTGTACTGCTGGTTAAAGAGGAAAGATGCCTTGAGACTGAGCAGGCTTAGGACACGGAGATGAAATTCCCGGCCCTGCAAAGAGCTGCTGTCACCTCAGGGTACTCATCTGATCTTACTTTTCCTGAGTTTCTAATTATAAAATGTAGTAATTTTCTCTACCTTGTCCTCCTTACCTATGCATATTGAAAGTATCTTCAGGTCGTGTCTGTCTTCTGTTATAAAATAACCTTGTACAATTAGACTTTTATCTCCACTAAGAAATTACTGAATGTAAACAGCAACAGCAGAAATAACAGTGCCAATAGTGACATGATGCACACTACTGTCACTGGGGATAGAGAATCTCAGCATCACTATTGTATCTCTGCTGGCACTGAAAAGACCTTTATTCCTGATGAAATGTCCAATTGAATTAATTTAAACTGCTTGGGCTTAATTACTCCTCCCGGGTAAAGCCAAAAGAGTCTACTCAATGGGAGAGTTACAATTTATTTTTCCCCCTGAGTTGCTCACCCAATTCATTTGTTGTTCGAGATTTGGTTTCCTTATATTTCAGTGGATGGATGGATAGACAGAATTGTAGATAGATCAAATATATATGTAGGTATAAGAAATATAATTAAATGAAGTTTTAGTGAGAATTGAGACTAGTGGGAGGTTATAGAAGTCATGTATTACCTCTTCCCATCTATCAGATAGCACATCAAAATAAATCAAAGTGCAGAATGGGGAAAAAATTCAGTGTTGGGCATGAGAAAAAGAGGAGGAAAAAGCTGTTCTTTTTGGTAAAACCATTTGCTGCCCCTAACACCCAAATCACTTCCTCCATCAGCCTCTGGGTATGTTGTGTACCTTTTCTTTGAGAGCACTCCTTCTAAGACCCACTCTGCGAATCTTTACATGGGAGAAACTGGAATTTATGTAATCGTGGTTTCATTTTTGCTGTTTAGACAACCTGCCTCCTGTGTTCCAGGCCCCCTCCAGCCAGCTGCTGACATTTATTGGTGAGAATTTTGTTTACCAGCTAATAGCAGTGGATCCAGAAGGGTCAGCTGTGCTATTCATCTTGGAGGCTGGGCCACGGGATGCCAGGCTCTCTCCTGCTGGTCTTCTTGTCTGGAAAGTTGATTCAGAAGAAATGCAGACCCTTGAATTCACTGTGTCAGATGAATGCAATGCACAGAGCAGATACGCTATTGAGGTAAGGAAATGAACACTTTAAAGGAAAAGACAAAACAAACCTGTTTATCGTGTCATTGCTTTGGTGCAATTGTCATTATAGCTAATAATTTGTTACTGTCTTGAAAAAACAAGGTTTCAGCTATTTCCTCATAAATGTATATTATCCTGCACAGCAATAATGATCAATTAATGGAATAAATATCTCAGAGAACATAGAAACTATATATACAGGGAACAAGAGAGAGTGCTATTGATTGCTGTTTGAAAGAACGCTCTTGCAGAGCCTTTTAATGGTTCATTAATCTGCTTTAAAATTCACATTCTGCATTTGGATTGCACAAAAAAGCATATAACATAAAAGATCAAGTTTTAGCTATAAAAGGGAGATTATAATTCATTCTCAATGATATTTTTAGAAAATGTCTTGCTCTTATGTCATTACTTCACACTCTAAGTCTCTTGGCAGAGTTGTGCATTGCTTTGTCTTTATTGTATAGGCTAACATTAATCCTGTGATGGGATGAGCTAATAAAGCAGGAAGCGGACTCCTGATATAAGAGCAGCTTTGTGAAGAAAAGATTTTTATTCCTAAAGATTCCTATTTTTACTCATTCAAACCACAAAATACCAATCTGCTGAGCCCCCACAGCAAAGGGGAAACTGAAGCCTAGGTGTGGTTTTAATGGAAACATTTCAAACCAGACCCTCTGAGATAATACAGAGCTTTGAATCTGTTGAAATGCAGTTCTTGTACATACATAAAATACAACTATGGATCTCCCTTCCCTGAAGAGAGAGACCAGCTAAGGAATGCCACAGTCATGTTCCTGCCTGGGAACCATTTGTAAAGTGAAAGAACAAGGAGGGCAGGCAAGGAAAGAAAAAAGATTTTTCATTTCTTTGAAGAATAAGGAACAAATTCTACCCTCAGACAACATGTGAAAACTGCTGTTATAGCAAATAAGGCAGGGGTTTTTTAGTTCTTATAAGACGCTAAAATGTGCCCCTAAATGTTGAAAAAAGAAATCCCTTTGAAGTTGAGCTATCGGTCAAATAAATAAGAATGCTGAGTATAAGACCATCTATCTAGACAAAGGAAATTGGTTAGAAATAAGTTTTCATAATACCAGATAACATGTTTGCAGAGCAAATCTCTCCCTTCCTAGAGGGTAACAATATACCTCCCAGCTCTGATTTTTGAGAGGAATCTTACCACAACTCCCTTTTGCCTTCCTCAGATTGGAGTGAAGCCCTGCAGCTGCCTCAATGGTGGAACGTGTGTTACTAATATCAAACATCCTCCAGGCCTTGGTGAATACCTGTGCTTGTGTCCAAATGGATTTGATGGAGAATTTTGCCAGGAGGACATTAAGGACTGCAAATCAAACCCCTGTGGCAGTGGAACCTGTGTGGACAGCGTGGAGAACTACTTCTGTAAATGTCCCCCTGGTTTGGGAGGTAACACTTCACTGTTTCCATCTCTGATTTAACTACAGACATATTGTGCTCCAGGATTTTTTGAGTGCAACATGACCACAAACATCTATCAAATGGACCACATACAGAAGCCTCCCCTTCTGCTCCTGTGGCTTAGCTTTGGACACATAGAAAATGTGCAAAAGTAGCTGTCTAATCATAACGAAAAATGACCTAAAGCTCTCTGGTCCTGAAGTGATCACTCAGGGAGCCTGTGAACCCCGCTGATCTCAGTTGATTCCTGCTTATTTCCCATGGATTTGTCCATCCATGAGATGAGGTAGGAGAACACTGAGTGGAAGAGATAAAAGTCAAAGATCCAGGACCCTTTTGCACTCCACAGGATCTGACTTAATTAAGCGGAGGAAAGAATTAGGAATGAGTGATTTTTCTGGGCCTAGGAAGGAGAAGTAGATATGGAAAACATGAAAAAATAAATTGTCCTTAGTCCCACTTGAAGCTTCATTAAATTTAAACATTAGAAAATCGTTAAGTCCATTTGGTTGTCAGACATGATAAAACAAAATCTAACCTTTCAAGTTCTTCAGGGCTCCTGCACCAGTTTCAGAACTCTATCCCAGCTGAAACTAGAAAAGCTGTCCATAGTATGATTTTAAGGGATGAAAGGAAGAGGGATGATCTCTTAACAAAAATGAAACAAAACAAAACAAAACAAACAGCAAAAAAAAAAAAAAGAAACCCAAACCAACCAACCAAACAAAAAAAACCCACAACCCCTCCAACCAAACCGAACTAAAACACAAAGAAGCAAACAAAAACAAAAACCCCGATTCTTTTCTAAAAAAAAGACTGAAAGCCACCAAGAGGAGAAATTGGAGAACAAAATACAGTGAGGCCAAAGAGGTGGATACAAGACACACAGTGCAAACAGGAATGGAGTAAAGATTTGAGGAGTGAGGAGAAAGAGAGTCATTTGATAGATAACATGGATAAGGAGAGAACATGTCTGTACCTATCATGCAGTTTATAGACACAGCCTCACTGCACTCAGGACATCTGAGAATGGTTCACAGAGATGAAAAAGCACTTGTGACAGCACACGGACAAGGACTTCCCTGTGCTCTGCAGACTGGAATTAAACCAGCCTTTGGACTCTTCATTGTAATAATCTTCTAGAACTGGGCTGAGCTGAGTCACTTCTGGGTCTCAGAGCACCCACCACCTCCTTAAGCTGGGACCATCACTCCACCTGCTCCTCACATCCCTCCCTTCCAGCACAGCTGATTTTCACATTGTCCTGAATGTGCTTCTCCTCGAGTTTCATGGAATATTTTGTCTTTTTCTTTTCAAGTTTAGTTCTTCAGGGAGTACAAGGCAAATCTGAACATACTGGACTTAAACATGGTTTCTAAATCTGGCTTAGTTTTGGAAAAGGCCAGTTATTAAACACCCACACACTCAGGTGGCTGTGCAGTCATGGAAAAGTACAGACACTATGCTATCATCCATTCTTGTCAGAGTCAAATTAGTATCTCACAAGCAAAAGAAGCCAACTGAAACTGTGTTAGAACATCTCTTGGATCAGAACCATTTCAAAAACAGAGTAAGAAAATAACACCTTAAGTTGAGCTCAGATTTCAGTCCTTGAACCAGTCAAACACCCTGCTCTGTTCACATTCATGAGACCCATAATGTTGGCTGCTGTCAGTTGTATGGGTTTGAAAAATCAAGTAGAGGTAACATCAAATGCTCATAGTTATTACTGCCTATATTGCATATATACAGAAGAAACTCAATTTTTAAAAAAAGTAGTGGACAGATTTTACCAAATGGAAGAGGTACCTTTTCTGCCTTTCAGCACTTCATGAAACCTTCTTTGTTTCGGTCATGTAGGACTGCAAGCCCAGTTTTCATTACTATAAAATTCCAGCAGAAATGAAAAATACAAGTCATTCCTAAGTGGAAGTCTAGAAAAACGGCCTAAAAGATCTGTGACACCCAGTCAGTATTGGCTCCAGGTAATGCTACAAAGCAGCCAAAGCCTGTTGTTTTCAAAAGTCTTTATGCCACCAGAGACTCCACTGATGCAAGAACACACAAGCCTAAACATGTAGAATTAAGTTATAAAATGGAAATTTGATCAAAATATTAAAATCCCTAAAAGAACCAAACACATGTAGAATGTTTTGAATTCCCATGGAGATACCATTCCTGTGAAGAAAGGGAAATTTGGGAACTTTCTATGGTTAAACGCTGGATATAAGAGTTAGATTAAATGAATAAAGAGCAATGTAATCCCATGAGTTAATAACTTCAGTGGACCTGGTGTCTTAAGAGACAAGGGCACAGGACACCTTGAGGGTCAGAGAAACATAAGATTTTCCTTCACTCTTAATTCTTGCCAGTAAAATGGTTTTGCTGTTCTTCTCTGTTCTTCCCAAAATGCTACAACACAAGCGGTAACAGGAAAAAAAAAAAAAAAGAAAAGGAAAAATATATGATTGAGTGAAAAAGGAATACATCTTAAAGTTTTAATAGCAGGTGAAAAATTATAAGCAAGTGGAGCTGAGAGCCATCTGGGAAGCAGAGGATTTTACTTCAGGGCAGGTTCTGTGACAACAATAAAAACTCATCCTTGATGCTGTGTTTATGCCTCAATTCCCCAGAAAACCATCAATAATCTAATGAGAAGGCAATGCTATACAGCTCAAGTGACAGCACCACTTCACCATCAAATCCTTAGAAATGAGAGGGAACAGATAGTAGAAACAAGAAGTTAACTCCTGTGAGATCTTCCCAAACACCCTGGCAAGGGAAGAAGCGATGCAGGAGCATTGGTGTATCTCAGGCAGTGTAAGGGTAGAAGAGGGAATGGGAACAAGGCAGGGAGAAAAGGCCTTTGTGACCCTAGAATCTTTGCTGCTTTAATTTTCTGTATCTCCGAGTGTTCAAAGCTCATTCATTTTTCATCTACATTGTTACCAAGATAACAAGAATTCCTATTGTCTATTCCTTTGGCCACAGAAAGGAAGAACATCACGCACCTGAGAACAGAACTCATCCTTGAAAACCATCTCAATAACATGATCATTCTTTCTTTCCTCAGTGATTAGTATAAAGTTGGGTGTGGGGTGGGGAGAAAGATGGAACAATAATTTCATTTTTCTTTTCAGGAAACTAAAGAAAACCCCAGGATTTTTTCATGGTTTCTGATAACCATAGAGCCCCTAAACAAGATTTTCTGTTCCTTTAGACTCAACTAAATGTGAATACAGTCCAAAAGTCTTTCTTTGCATCTGTAGGTGGTCAGCTCCTCTCTCAAGGAGTGAAAGGACTTTATCTTCTCAGACAATTTCCCATGTAGGGAGGGAGAAATAAAGCTGGCACACAATCAAATGTGTAAACCTTGCACTCTGAAGAACTTCTATTCTATTATTTTTATTTGTACTGTAACACTGCCAAAAGAATTGAGATTCTCCTGTGATATGACTGGAGGTCGTGCAAAGAGGATAATTGACACTTCTCAGTGCAGACAGTTTTCTGTCCGTTTCTGCTGCTTCTTCAGCAACATTCAGCTGAGTTTCAGAGTTTGCAAACATTTGCCATTGGACTCACCTGGATTATCATTACAGCCAAATTGATCAGACAGTCTTTAAAATAAAATCTCTCTGAGTGCAAAGGAGTGCTTGCATAGTTTCACCTTTACATCAGAAAAATCAGTCAAGTGGCTGAATTTTTAAAATTATCTTTTTACTTAAGGTGTTCCTTTGCTTTTCTGTAATTCTCTCATCTTTGAGATTTGAAGGACACCTTTTTGCAGGAAAGATACAGAATGTAGGAGGGAGGAGAAGGGACTGAGGGAGAAGTGATGGCTGTTACTGAAACTGGGAACTTCTTTCCTATTCTCATTTTTTATAGTATCATGTTTAGTCTTTATATGATATTCAGAGAAAGAAAATAATTACTAATGTAATCAGAGGGTGACTCACTCAATATTTTCCATAATGTGATGTCTAATAATTTCCCAATGCATCATCAGAAATCAGTATCAGAGAAAAGCAACCTGATGACACGAGTGTGCTAATTAATTAATAAAGTATGAATAGTCATACAAAATGTAATATGGGAGGAAAAAATGTCAGTCAAGCCCTACAACACTACACAATGTCCAGCTTCAGTGAAAGAAGCAAGAAGCATGAGAAAAAATTTAGCTTGAGACAACACAGGAAAGGGGATGTGACTTTAGTGCTGCTGTTCTTTTTTTTTCCCTCAAGACAATACCAGCATGGGAAGGTGATGTCACTGGTTTTTCTAGGCAGCTCAATCAATAAAGAGACATCAATTTGAGTTTTCTACATGGAAAGGCTATTTTAAACTGAAAGGAGTAGCGGAAGCTGTCTGAAATGCTGAAGCAATGAGCGATTATGTTGTAGGAGATGAATAACAATGTTCTGTTTTTATCATCCGATAATTCATTGCACTGTGACAAATGTCTTTTTGGAAGAAAAGAAAAAAGCAATTATTTTTTCCTTAGACCCTTCTTCATGATAAAGCTGGATATCTTATATGGAACAAAACTTTCTGTACCTAGTAGTATGTCTTGAAGCAGGTACCTGGACTCTCCTGAAGTTGTCCCAATGTCCTTGTATATTCCTTCAGGGACAAAGGACATGCCTTAATAGAAGTGATCTGGGCTAGTTTATGACCTGCTATCAGGGCTGCATGTCCTGTAACCAGTAATAGCCAAGAAAGTTTGCTCAAGTGCACAGAGACAGCAGCACGCACACGCCAAGCCTGAGGGAATTTTTATGTGATTACTCTGCATCATTTGCTGTTCAGATAGTAATTTTAACTTTTGGGTCACCTTCCCCTACAGGTATTCACTAAATCATCCAAAGTTGTGAATTTTAATATCAGTTTCTTTGAGGAATTTTTAAAACCCTATTTCCAAAATCAGCAATAGTCAAGAGATATTGTTTTGGGTTCGGGTCCTTATGGTGGTTTATCTTCTGAACACCAGTACTGTGGCTCAGTGACATTTTCAAAATGTTTGTTCAGATTTTAATTTTAAATAGAAAAACTTGGGTTTTCATTAAAAAATCCCATCATGTTTAAGGTTTACCCTCAGCCAGACTCTAGTTCACAATAATCTATTAGTTATGTGGGATTCACATAGAAATGGAAAGCTCAGTACGTCAGTACGTGGCTCTTCATATCTTAAAGCCAAAATGGTGACACTCATTGGCTTCTTTAGTATATGACAAACAAGACAACAAAAGCAGCAGAAAAGATGTGAAATGAAGGGGAAATATTAATTTTATTTATGTGCATTTTTATTTAACATGCACAGCTTTCTATGAGCAGCAGACTCCAGCTCAGCACTTCTGGTGCCAGTAACGACAGTAATAAACAGTGTGATAAAAGCAGGTTTAAGTGAGACAGTGGGGAATTTGGCTGGAACATGAGTGACATGCCCTGTAATGAGTTTACAGCTGAGAAGTGAGCCTTCATCTGCTTCAACATTTGAGCTGAAGTATAAACAGGGAATCTTTCCTGATTATTAACTTCCCCTTTGTTTTGCCACAGGGCTTACTTGTCAGGAAGACAGGAACGAGTGTGAAGAGAGTCTTTGTTTTCCTGGAGTGTCTTGTATGAATACCTTTGGATCTTATGCATGTGGAATTTGCCCCAGTGGGATGGAGGGAAATGGTAAAACTTGCAAATGTAAGTGTTTTACATGATTTATTTTAATAGACGGGGGGAAATGGGTTCAATTCTACTACTATTATCCTTAATAAAGTACTTTGCTACTCATTTCAAGTACAAACCTTCAAATATACAAAACAGACTATTGTCATGTTATATTGATATGGATAGTTGCAAATTGGAGTCTGTTACTTTCATTTTGGTTAGAATGAACCCCATAGTACACAAAAAAGCATTTTCCAGATGCCAGCTAGTTAATTTGCCAAGGACATTCCAGATGTTCTCCACTATTTCACTACTAAATATATGATTCACTAACAAGTATTTGGGGAGCACCTCTGGGATTGGTTTTGCTTTGGGTGACTTTTGGATGGAAGGTAAGAGAAAGAAGGTCCATGTGCCAGTCCTTCCCATCTTTTCACCTCTGTTTCCATGGTGTGCTTTCACTAGAGGACACAGCCCACAGATGCTTGGCATGAAGTCATTCCATAGATCCCAAGTAGTGAAGAAAATGGCCAGGAACAATTTTAGGCATGCTCCATATTTGCTTTTAGAGCAACAGACTCTGTGCTTTGTGCACAGTGACTTTGTGTTTCCCAGTGCACTTGATGTGATTTACACACTCACTGCTTATTTCAGTCATAGAGACACAAGTCTTCTCCAAAATGTAATATTTTTTTGGCCAGAAGGAGAGAAAATCACACTTGAAGTCTTTTGTATTTGTTTGTTTGTTGGTATTTCCAAAGAAATCCAAGAAGCAAGAGATAAAGATATTTACTATGGAGATATTAGCATTTCCTCAAATTGACTAAGGAAATGAAAATAAAAATATCTGTTATAAAGAGACTGATTTGTAACTACAGGACCCTGGCACCAGCAGGACTGCCTTTCCCTAATTTACCAAATTTCTCTTCAGTCACATTGCCAAACACCTGTATAGAATATTTCCTTTGGCTACATTTGTTATTTCAAAGTGATTTTGCATCTGTTTCACTAATGCATATTTTTGTGGGTAATTTGACCAGTGCAAGAAGGACACACAAAATAATGTGCTTTTGATAAATATAAAAAAAATAATAATTTCTTACTTTGTATTTTTTAATTGCAGAAATAAATTTCTTTTTCTGAAATGCACATTTATCAGAAGGAATAAACCTAAGGGCTTCCTTGTCTGCCCAAGATAGGACAGAAATTATTATTTGTAGTTCTGATACACACATTTAACATTCCTGCTCACACTTCCCTTGCCTAAGCAAATATAAAGGCTTCTGGGAGGAAGGAAGAGAAAACTGAAATAATTTTATAGCTCTTAGAGTGAGCAGCAGCTCATTGCATTGTTTAATATATGTAAAGAGTCAGAGTCTCAGGCTTTACTAAGAGTAGAGAATATTCAAGAGACCCGGGGCAATTCAACTTGCAACACTATCCGTGAAGGCTTTATCCTTAATTTATTCAAGAAATTACCTTAAGATTATGCAAAAAATAACATATTTGAGAGTCTCCACCAATCATTTTTCTCATCCCATCCACATATACTTTGTACAGGTATTTTGACACTTACAAAGTTTGCAGCTGAGCTAACTGAAGCCAACAAACACACACAATATGATTTCAGACAGAAGCTTTCAAGGAGAGGCAGGAGCCAGTCAGAGCCCAGGTCCCAGTGTGCACTGTAGCATCCTCATCCAAGCAACAGTGCTGTCAAATACTGGTTGACCTGAAGCTTTCTAAGTACCCTGAGCTCAATAAAAGATCACTGTGCATATTAAGTCTCCCAGATCAGCAAAGTTCAGTGAGCTTGGGCATAATAATTTTTCCCATATTTGTGTTGAAGCTTTGCTGTGCGTCAGCAGCTGACTCACCTGATTTACCTTTATTTGCTTGATGGTTGGCTTCTAGAGTAAACTTATGCCAGGTTACCTGATTTGCTGTTGCTTTTTATCATCAATCACAGCTAAGCCCTAACACCTTGTTTCCTTGTCTCCTTGATGTCTTTTCACAGCTGTGCTTGCTGCTGATGCTACAAAACCTTTAAGCAATGGCAAAGGTGAATTGAACAGGACTGAGGTTAAGCAGCCACTGCAATCCTTAGAGGCGAAGGATTCTCCTGTAATTAAGAATTTTAACATAAGTGATAGACGTGGTAGGTAAACAAGGATATGAAAGCAGTTTCTGTATTCAGAAATCATACATTTTGCCATCTTAACAGCAGATACAAACTAGCTGTTTATAATACAACATGGAAAATTGGAGCTAAAAATAAAAACCCTCCTACTACACCAGATTGAGGATAGCTGCTAAACAATTTTTACATGGAAGAGAGGCATTACAGCAATAACAATCAGAATGGTCAGGCTTAATTAGAAATCACATCACTTCTAAGGTAGAACAAAACCACTCCAAATTTTACTGGTCAATGGGAAGCAAGATGATAAGAGTGACAGCTTATGCCAGCTTGCCATAGCCAAGTGATGCTGATATTTCAGTATTTAGTGAGCACTTACTGAATTAATAATTTTGAGCATAAGTGAAGGTAGACTTGATGTATGAACTTGACTGTGGCAATAGCTTTTCCCGGAGGGGGAGCACTACAACACTCCCTAAATACAGGTGTGCACCTGCACAATGTTTATGTTGGCCCTGTTCTAATGAGTGTTGCAGGTTTAATTGATTTTCTAGTGAAAGCAGGCAGCAAAAAAATTGAAACTGGGTATATCTGTTGTGTAGAGGCATATGTAAAATTAAAGATTTTTTTTCTTACCTTCTTTTTTTTTTGTTTTTAATATCTGTACCAGGCCAGTCAACACCTAACCAGACCTTGCCTCTTACAGGTATCCTATATCATAGTGCTGCAGGTAAGGTGCAAGAATAATGCAGAAAATACCTGAGAATCATGATGGAGACCTCACTGGAGGCAATTAAAAAAGATCTACAACCATCATTAAGATTATATTCATCATCTGTTCTATGTCTTGTCACTGTTAAATACCTCACAGTCAGTTCATATACACTTGCTATTCAGTGGCATCTTAAGTGATAAAATATTATATATACTACCAGAGTGTTAAATTTTGCACATAGTTCTAAGATAAAGCAGTTTCCTGTAATACAAGGTTTGATGCATGAGGGATGATTTCTAGATCAGAAACATATGTACTTGACAGTGTAATTTTAAAAGTAGGGTGTAGGTGCTGTAAAGTTTGATAATTACCTTCCAATTATAGAAGACCAAAAAGATGTCAAATAATACAGATTCTCACTCAGTTAATCTTTCACTTATGCTGAAAATTACACTTTCTATATTGTACATGATAAATGCCAAACAACTTTGAGTAATAAACTTGAAAACATGTAATTAGAGGACTAATAAATCTTGCTTTAATGAGAAACAGCTGTTCCAATACACTGTGCCCACAGGACATTCTCATGTTTGGCTCAAGGTTTGGGAACATTTTGCATTAATTAGACTTTAAAAGAATAAAAACAGTTGTAAAAGCTTTAGCTGGGCTCAGGCATCCAGTGTTAAATTTTATATATGTGTTTCATTTGAGAAATTATTAAACATGCTTGAACCCACTTTTTTTTTTCCTTTTTGGGCCGTGCAGCACCACTGTCACACGTTACCACCTGTGCCAACAGGCCATGTTTTCCTGGAGTGCTGTGCTTTGATAGGAAACCCCCTTACATTGGATACGTCTGCGGCCGATGTCCAGCAGGGTTTTTTGGGAATGGTCGAGTCTGCACCAAAGTTCCCAGACCAGGTACTTTCGTTTTTTCAGAATTTTAAAAATGTTATGCATACAAGGGCTGTAAGGAAGTATGAACTAGTATGGCATTACAACAACACTGTACTCTGTAATCCAACACTGATGGCTGTGTTCTTTCACTCTTACCTGATGAGCAGCTGGCAGGTCTTATTTCAGGAATACCTGGCTCTATGAGTTGATATTCAATAGATTAACCACCTCATTTGCTACTAGGGGGAATTCTTCACAACAGGACTTGCTCAGTGGTATGAATCACCACATCTGTATTTCTGCCACAGTGCTGGCAGAGGACTTCAGAACACGTTTCCTCCTCAGTAAGATCAGAACATGACACATGCCAGTATCACTACTCTTTCCATTTTTTCCTAATTCTTTTGCTGCAAGGCATCTGTTCTGCAAGGTGACCTGTGAAGACGATGATAAACAAAGTGTTATGCGAGAACAACTATACCAACAACTGAAGGCAACAGATAATTAAAGCATTTCAATAGTATTGTTCATAGCCTGAGCAATAATCTTCCTTGGGGAGCTCTGAAACTCAGCTGGTCCCATTAATCTCTGAGGACTGATCATTAGAGGAGGTCTTCTGCTTTGGTAAAAGAAAAGCTTGATCTCAGGCAGAAAGTGACAATGGCATAGCAACCACTCATCAGTCATCTGATCCTGCTCCCTCTCAATGATATTCTCATAATTCAATGTATGGTTCTCCTGGGACAGACTGGATGGCTGTTCTCTTTTTACTGCACAGAGTGATCTGCCAGGAGAACTCATGTTTATTCGTTAATAGCAGTAGTTGCTGGATCAGATTCCTTGGTTTACTTCTAAATCTTTTTCTTAAGTATTCAAGACAGACTGACTTGAAACCTGTCAAGTTGCTCCCTGACCTCCTACACTTGACCAACCCACCTCATTCCCCATTCTGTGTCCGAATCAATGAGCGTTACCTTGATGTTGTATTTTAGCACACTCTATCAAAGTGGAAGCAATTTTACTGCTTAATGTAAGTATCATCCAATCTCTTTGAACTCTAAATTGATTTTAGCCAGTTCTCCGAATCTAAAGGTCACAAAAATAAACTCAACATTTTTCTTTCTCTAGCAGTGCGTATGTACAAAGTATTACTTAGTCTGCCAGCACCACTAAGTCAGCTATTGACTCTTCTATAACTTGGGGAAGCTGTAAAAGTGGTTGAGGAAAAAGAAAATCATTGTGCATATAAATAACTTTTCTGTTATTGCCCAAAGCTGCACCTTGTCATTAATGGGATAATGGGATACACGTCGTACACCCCAAAGGTCTTTAAATGCTGTTGAGTAGAACAGATATTTTGCAGCTGTAGGTATTGGTACAGTAAATCAGGCACACTTACATCATGCTTATATAAACATTTACCAATAAATTTGTCTGTGTTCTAAAAAGGGAAATGCAGACAGTAGCTGCCATTTATTGTGATTCATACAGGTCATATACAACTCCAGGCAAGATTTCAGAAACATCCTAAGTATGAGGATCTGAAACTAGTCAATGCTTCTTTCAAAAGTGAGCTGTATATCAGAGGCTGGGGGATGTTTCACATTTTTCTCTCAAATAGGCAAACTGAGTCAGAACTTCATGATGACATGTGGCCATTCAACCAGCTTGAGCACCTTGGGAAGGGAATGAAGAGAAATTACTTTTTGTTCCATCAGAAGCTTATACTCACTCCTGTGAATTATACCACAATATAAACAATGAGAATTTTGTGCCTCAAGGTTAAATGAGAGTAGTCATTTGGTTTAATACTTAGAAATGAAAGCAATTGCTGCAGCTGTATGAGTGTCCTAATTTATGGCCAAAATGATCAGTTTAACTTTCCTTCCCATGTGCTTTGCTAGTTGAAGCAGAAGTACTGTATAGCACTGATGATTAAAAGATATCAGACAAAAACAAGAATTAGTTTTCAATTAAATTTACATACAGTTGCGGATTATGATTATTTTTAAATCCTCCCTGTTAGAATAATAGCTTCTCTCCCTTGTAACTTATGGTATCAGTCTTCAAATGAAACAGAATAAATCCTCTTCAGCTTGCTACAGTGCTTGTGAAGGTACTGAGATTATGTGCCACTTCTTTCCAACTCTAGTAATTTTAATCTAAAAATACTCCTGCTAATCCCTATTTTGTACTTTTATTGGCTGCTTTTGATGTGAAATTATACTCAATTGCAGTGATTTAAGGATTAAAGGATAAGTATTTCTTCATACTAAAACCACAAAAATTACCCAACTGCCTTTGTAGGCTACTGAGGAGAAAAATATGCCAGAAGAAAATTGTTTCCTAAGTCAGTATTTGATGAGCTGCACCCAAAAAATCAGTCAATTTTGATTTATAATCAAAAAAGTACCATTTCCGCAGCATTGATATGTGATGGGCATTCATCTTTGGAAGTAGTTGACTTACTGCAAACTATGTAACTTCACAAATAAGTTCCTGAGCTGTATTTACCTTCTCTGTCAACAATGCAGAGCCTCATTCTGTTCTCTCTTACATATTTTACCTGGCTTATATCAGTAGTTGGTACCACTTTAAATTGACCAAACTTGGTTGCAATTTTTCTTGAAGAACATCAGAATAGTCTTAAGGAAAAGACAGTATGGAATTTCATATGTAAAGAGAAATTATTATTTTTTTAAAACAGATTCTCCTATCAGAGACAAAAAGCTATTTCTCTCCCTTCAAAATCCATCAAGCAGGTATCCTACATTTATTTAAAAGTTTACTAGGAGGATCAAAAATCCCTTAAGTCTGCTGGCATTGCAATAAAAAGGAAAGTCTAAGGAATTTAAATCTGTCCAGGCTTCCCCGAGCACATTTCACGTTTGTATAAAATATCTGTTATGTTTTTGCTGGAAGAGGTAGATCTATTAAATCAAATCATGCAGTGTCATTGGTCGTACTCTTGGCACAAAGAAAATGGATATATCCTAAAGGGGGGGTTTGGTGATGTTCCTGCGTGTCGCAATATTAGTTCTCATCACACGCTGCGAGTATTTTTCTGGACTAGTTTCATCACTCACAGTCACAGAGATACCCATCTGTTTGCACTTTCTTTAGCAGGTTAGAGAGGTTGATGTCATCACAAAGGATTTATTTTTTTCCTATTAGTAAATCAGCAATTTTACTTGACAAAGCAGTGCCACATCCATCACCGATAAAAGATTGTTTGTTCAGAGCCAGCTCTTTCTGCCTCTCCTGGTTTAGGCAGCTCAAGATCAAGGGAGAGGATGATTTTATGATCTCTGTAATCGAGTTCTGCTTTACCATTCTGAACACTACTGCAAGATCTCCTGTCATAGCAGTTAATTTGCAGTATTGTAGACATTTGGCACTTGCTATACTTTGTATGTGGCAGCTATTTTTTATGTTTATGTGCTCTATGCTTTACATTCCAGTGTCTGCCTGAATTCACTTTGATTTTACATCAGAGAGACCTCTGTCACCTTCTCATTTGCACCACTCCCAGATCAACATCAAGGTGTGGATTTAAAAGAAGAATAAAACGTTTTGAAGTAAAAGAACGTGTGTGTGTTTAAACCCCTGGTGCTCAGTCAAACACCAGAGGAACATAAGTTTTACATTCTTAAATTTTAACTGCGAAATAACCCCTCTCATTATTAGCACTCATCACTAATCACTCTCCATGAAAAATAAATAACTCCAGTAACAGCTTTGGTCACCAAACCAAAGTTTCATGTCTGGAGTTAAGTGCAGGAGTAGGGACCTCTTTCTGCCTGGAACCAATCAAATGATTTTGCTTCAAGACATGACTGAAGAACACAATGGACTCCTTTCATCTCTTATCTAACAGAATTGATGAGTTTGCATTAAAAAGATCAAGGCCCAGGTTCCAGTCTCACTTATACCAGTGTAAATCATAAGAGACTCCATTATCCTAGTGGACTGAGCTGAGCAGTGTTCCTGGGAGACACCACTTAAAACCTGTTAAGGTAGGCATATCCCACACAGAACTTTTAAATATGGAATCTGATAAAATGCACACACTGTTCAGCAGTCAGAGGGTGCTTTGCAATGAGTAACTAGCCCGTCTTGACATGGTTTATGCAATGAGTTGCAAGGCTTGCTTGAAGGTGGGGATATTTTGATGCTGCAGCCATTAGCTGTGAGGTTGCCTGAGCTTCTTGCAAAGAAGGCATAAGAGAAATACCAAATAAATAGTAAATGATACTGTGATTTGCCTGTGTGGCAATAGTTCTCAGGTCTCCTTGCAGGCTCCAAAACCAGGAAGTATTGCATCTCGATGGCTTCCAGCTCTTAGCTCTGACTCAGGGCATGGAAACTCTGCCCACAGCTCATCTTTGGAATGCATGCTGAAAGTGTCCAATCCCTTTCATAAGCTGTGTTTCTAGTTTGTGTATATCATGACAAAATGTACATTTTTTTTCTTTTTTTTTTTGACCAGTTAGGATGTAATGATGTGTCCTTCAAGGGGTATGTTATGAAATGGCAACTGAAGTGGGGTTAGAAATGCCACACAAAGACATTCCACATAAATTTGGTGCCATGAAAGACACAGTTTTGCAAATGGTATACCAGTAATATTCACATGAGGCCAGGATCAGCCTGACATTTTGGACATAAGCTCTGACCCTTTCCTACCCTTTGAGTCTGTAATTGCCACTGAAAATCCACTCCTGTACTTGTCAAGACAGAAAGGAGATCGGAGAGTCTTTCTGATGGCTTTCTCCTCCTGAGGGATACCTAATAAAATATTAAGCATTTTCAGAAAAATATCAACAGAGGCCTGTAAGGTATATGCTATGACCCAAACATAACAACCAAAATAGGCACAGTGGGAAGAATATGTTTAGATAATTTAAAAGATAAACGGTTTCCAGCATCACTGATCCATACACTCTGTCAATCCAGAACTCGTTAAGTGCTTCCAATACTGATGATATATTTAGGAAACGATGTAGCTCAGCAATAGAAGACCAATGAAGCCCAAGCCATAAAACCACTAGGGAAGAGGTCTCAGCTACATGCCATGAATAATATTTACATTCAATCAGAACATCAAGTACAGATTACATTTCTCTCCTACCAAGAATGTGCCACCTTTTGCTTAAGCAATCACTGTGCCATCATGACTTTTAAGTGATAATAACAACTCAGTCTTCAACAAATAATCTGCGTAGGATACAGGTCCAGTAGTTTTTTACATTGGCAGAGCAGAGAGCAGATTATCCTCTCTTAGAATTTCCAGGCTCATTTAATCATCCAGCTATAACAGCACACAGCTTTTAAAGAGAGACAACCCTGTTAGCACAAATTTGACAAGACTGCTGTTTTGTTAAAGGCACTTAGAAGCACTTTAAGACTGTAAGTAACTCATACTGGACCAATATCCTGGCCCCATTAAAGCAACACAAGAGCTTTGCTACTAACAGATAAAGCAAAGTAGGAACTGAAGAAAAAGGATTCGTAAGCAATGTAAAGCACAGTCCAGTGTAGGGGGTAAAAATAGGTGTGAAATACATAGACTTACCCCTGCTAAGGGCAAATTTAGGGCTAGTTCCTTAATATCTTGCTGTTGTTTATGAACAGGTACCTATAGATGCAGTGGCACCCACTTCACGGGACTTTCTTGCAGAATCAGGTAACGTTCACAGCCAAATCACGTGAATGTTGCCCCCAATATTACACGTCACACAAACAGAGCTAGTTTATTTCTGAAGGAATACAGCGACAGCCTAAAGCTAAGACAAGGCAACTGATCCTCTGGGATGCAGGAGGAAATGATCTCTCACGCTGATAATATATTAGATTTAGAATTTCATAGAATAGCAATGTTGGGAGGGACCTCAAAAGGTCATTCTGGTCCAAGCTTTATTTTCTCAGAGAACTAGCTAAGAACTACTGTGACATGTCATCTGAAAACTTATTATTGAAATGCCTTGCTTTTTGTTTTCTAAATTACGAAGAAACTATAGATAGTTCTTAACCTAATCAGTTGAAGTTGTGGAGAATTCCACTAAAGCATGATTTCACTGAGAGTATTTATATGTGCTTATATGATATTAAAATAGATTCATTACTGATTCCCAGTAAGATATAGTTTGGTTTGTTTCTTGGCTTTCATATGTAAAATAATTCATTTTTATGTGTTTACAACCCAAAACAACATAATTATAGTTTTAGACCATTTATTTCTTGAATTGAATAAAAGGAGAATTTCAGTAAAATATTCAAATTTAAGCTATATTTTTCTTTGAAGAAATATTATGGCTCTTCTTTTGAAGAAATGTTATGAACTTACTTTATAATCTATTATTACTGTTCTAAAGGATTCTACATAGATATTTCAGGGAATTAGACAGGGATGCTTCAGAGACAATCTGCCTTGATTTAGTCTACTTTGTATATATCTATCAACCTGTTCTAGCCATGAGCGAGTCTGGAGGCCCATGAGGAATCATCAGATAAGAACACAGTTTCTATTAATTTTTCCATCTATCTCAGTGCCGACAAGTAAAATATACTGTCAATTCCTGAATAGAAAATATAATTTACTTTTATGAACTCTATCTTAATACCATCTCTGTAGCTGCTGAAATAATACAGTTTCAGGCTCAAATAATTGGAGAAGGTAGAACACAAAGAGGAGAGGTAAAAGTTCAGACCTGCAGGATGGACAAGGGATAATGAAAGAAAGGATGATAAAACAGTTATGAGGGGATTAAGCGGGTGATCCATGGTGTTTTGAAACACAACCATGCTTCTCCTTCACTTCCTGTTTTATTGACTGGATGTTCAGAGAACAGCACAGGAAGAGCACTTCTGAAAACAGCAGCAGAGAAGGGATTAGACCCGAGGAATGTAAAGAGCACCAAAGGAGATCTAACATCAGAGGAGTAATGGGAGCACGGCTCCTGTGCAAGGGGTGAGAGCAGTTCAGACATTTTGAGTTTTTCCAACCCCCAGGAGAGAACTTTTCAATTAAATCTGGAAATAAACTAGAAGGTAGGAGAGGTGTTTGAGAAAACATTGTTTGTAAAAACATAGCAGGTTTATAAATCTCCATATGCAATCCAAAAAAAGATACTGATAAAGGAAATTGTTGATAGAGAAGGAAAAAAGATCCCTCTTTGGGGAGTCTGCCCATATCTTTGCAATCACTAATTCTTTCAGTATTTCTGAAAACACTGTCTCTGGTGACCCTGATGCTAAAATTTCTATTGAAAACTTACAGAAAAGATCACAAAAGAAGTAAAGAAAAACACCCAACAAACACAGTCTGCAAACAAAGTGCACAAAACCCATTCTTTTCCTCAAAGACCCATTTTTCTGTATAGCTGTCATTGTGTTCATCGCCTTCTTGCATTGTTTCTTCACTTTGCCTGTATATGATGCCCAAGAATCTTACTAACCAAGAGCAGATGGATACCTCCCTGGAAAGCAAAACCACATATAATAGGTGAAAATGTGATGGGTTAGGATGAATTTCATATTTAAAACTGCTCTATTAGTTTCAGACTTAGTGTCATTCTAGGACTTCAGCTCACAACCTGATACTACTATTATCTACTTAGGACCCTTAAAAAGTAGCCAATCATTCACCTAGCTGAAGTGAATATAAATTCAGGCACTGTTAGTGCCCCCTCTTTTCTCCTCCTAGTCTTTTCTTTCACTTAATCTTCACAACCAATCTTCAATTAATATTCTCCGTCTCTTAACCTTCACAAAAGGTTTTTGTTTCTTAAACTCCAAATCATAATTCTTTATATTCCCTATAAAAAATGAACTGTACCTAAGAAAATCTTTCTAAGGCACTGTTTTTCTACCTGTTCAGTATGAAAGGGGTTGTCTTTATGTGTTCCTTTACATATCTTAGATAAGACCAAAAATGTTCTCTGGTGTGTAGTCAGTTATGTAATTTTTATGTTTGTGAATTGTTTGTCTCCTGACCAACCACCTCAGAATCCCCGTTTTCTTTAAGTACATCAGCTAATGAATTGAGATGTCAATTATATTTGGAAAACCTTGAGGCAAACAAACTGTGCAGTGATGCAAAAAAATACAAAAGACTTTTAATGGGACATAAGCAAACACAATATCTCATACTGAGGTAATATTTTCTTTTATTCCTACATAGGATTTCAGCATCCCAGAACTGGAGAAGGACCTCCTTGATGGCAGAGTCTAGATCCCATTTGTGGAAATCATTTACTCTGAACACAGAGATACTCTTAAACAAGGTTTAGGGGGTGAGCTAACTGGAGATCCCAGGTTTTCTCCTCCACAAAAGTATTGTGTTACACCAGAATGTATTTCATAGACACAAAACAAATTTCCTTTGCAAATTATGAATGGTGTAACAAAATTGTGCATGTGCAGCTGCAGCCACATTGACAAACAAGAGCCTGAAGCAGAGGAATAGTTTTAATCAGAAGCGGCTGAGTGATGCAGACTCCATAGACTATTCCCCATTGCTCATGATTTTGCTAGGTTAAGGGGAAGAAAATTGCTCACCAGATAGCAACACCAGCAACACAATCTCATTTTCTATCAGGCTGAAACAGCTCAGGGACAATGAACTAGACGTTCACCTTTTAATTTCATCATTAGAGCATCAAGTGAGTAAATTTACCCATCACAGAAGTGGTGGTTTAAGAGCACAGATTTTACAAAGACTGAATACACATGTGCACATGGATACAGAGTCAGTGCTGACCTGTCTGGACGTGAGGCATGGCAGATGCCTGGCTCTTGGAACCCAGCACGAGCTAAATAGCCTGACTGGCTCCTTCTGTGTGCCTGTGCACAGCCAATGGCTTTCACGCAGCTCCACACTGTTTTCTGCTCTCTGAATCGCAGATTTGGGCATCTCTTACATAAATGTGATTGCTCATATTCTCTATTTCCACATCTTTCAAAGTGGGGCTTAATTTTTCCTGTGCCTACTTCCAGCGTGTTTTGTGTTCACACACACAAAAAATTGAAAATATCACTTTTCAATTTTTTACATAAAAAATAGGTAAAGGATCATTAGGTCTGAACTTAAGCTCCTTTCTAAATTTATACTAATATCCCGGTCACAAGGAGTCTTTGAAATGCTTTTGTTTCTGCAAATATAATCCTGGAAGTATACCCTTTGTAAAAGTTGGGAAGTCAAAACTGTACCTCACTTACAGAAGAACTGAGGAATTTAGTCTGAGAGTTGCTGCTTGTGATTGTAAGAGAAGATATGGTGACTGGGAAGCCCAACCAGCACCTAATGGGGGCAACTTCTGGATGCTTAAGAGGAAGGAAGGGAGTATCAAAGCTGTATTGCTGCATGTTTGGGGGAGGGAAGACATTAGGGTATGTTTGGTTAGCTAAACAGAAGATTTAGGAATTAAATATGCTCTGACTAGAGAAGAAAGCAATCCCAGAATTTAATGATATTAAAGAGCAGATTAGGAATTGAGGTAAAAACATAATTTCCCTGAAGCTCCTATTGACAGCTGCTCCGTCTCCCCTTTGTTACCGAGTAAATGCAGAAAAACACATTAACATGGAAACATACAGAAAGAAATGGAAAGGTCCTTAATACTCTGGTAGCAAGACTTCTTAGATCAGTGCAATTTTCTGTTCTCTCTTGACATTTTAAATAAGATTTATGTGCTGGTAGATGTTTCAAATTTTAAATGATGACCCACACTGTGTAATATGTCAAAAGAGCCTTTCTCTTTCGACACACTTCTGAATGAGAAATGTGCTGGACAGCAGGTACTACTAAATGTTAATAGCTCTAAAACTACACAAATTGTAAATTTATAGAATTGTGTTAATAATGAATTCTTAAACTATTCACAGAATTCTGAAGCAGTTGTATCTTGAGCAGAATTAAAGGTGCCCATAATCCTCTGAAGTGACAGGCAGAAGTGGCCACAGCCAGAGGAGCTTGCTAAGGAGAAGGAGCCAGTCTCCACCTGAAGGGTACTGGTTTGAGGCATTTTATTCGATTAAAAGAGACACAAGCACTTGAGATTACATTGCAGTGTTTATAGAGTCTCAGCCATGTCATTGCATAAAAAAAATTACACTTGCTTTTAAGAACCAAAAGGCAAGTTTCTGACTCTAAGCCGTGAAGAGAAGCATGGCAATGAAAAGGCAATAAATACTGATGTCTGCAGAAAGTTTAAAGCAAGTGTTTGAGGTGTCAGCTGCTAGTTTGGGTCAGGATGGGGCTGTGCCCAAGGCACATGGCTTGTGAAGAGAGGTGTGAAGGTGTGTAAGTCTAAGGCCAACAAAGACTCCGGTGAACAACAGCAAGGAACATGGCAACCAAACTGATGCACCCTGTCCTAGGCAGAGCATGAAATGTGTGCTGTTTCTCTGGGAACAGAAATAGCTGGGGTCAGGAGGGAATGTGATTTCCTCTAATTCAGGTCTGGATCTCACCTTTTTCTGAAAGGTGGTAAATGCAAATAAAAAAACCCAATCAAGCAAAAAAAAAAGAAACTCAGAAGAGAAAAAAATATATTGTGTTTGCTCTCTGTATTTCAGAATGTTGATATCTCACCCTGTGTTTGAGAGATGTCAAGTGCCTTCCCTGTTTGTGAATGACTGTTTTCAGCAGGTTAAGTAGTAATTTCATTCCCTTTGCAATGAACATGATCCTCTTCATGTTCTTTAGTAGTTCCCTATAAAATGCAATTCAAGGGAGAGAAGAAGTCAGAATTTGCTGCCTTAGCAACACCATGATGACATTGGCAAGCACGAACCAGAGACCATGGTTGTGACAGTTCTGATTTGTGAGCTTGGTGTGAGTGGCACAAAATATCTGAAACACTGGGCAAACCAGGGCAAACCAAAGCCTGGAGGGTCACGTGGATGGGAAGTGTCCCAGTGGCGAGTTGGATGAGGGATGTTAAACCTGTGTCTCAGAAATCTGCCCTCTGTCACTCTTGTTCTAATTTTCCCCAGCTAGGAGATG